>NC_139713.1:27903146-28503146 GCF_964188405.1 Protomyctophum parallelum
GATAGATAGATAGATAGATAGATAGATAGATAGATCTACATACGCAAAGTAACCACAGTGTACCGCTAATCGACTTTCAAATTACATATACTGTACATAGAGGCATTTCCTTTCCACCTTTCACCTTTCCTTTAATCCACCCGACATATACAATACGTCACCATCGAAAGCCGATTAATCCACATCTTTATTACGTCATCATTGAGAGCTAGTGCAGTTATACCCTGACGTCATATGCTGCTACGATACAAACGGGGCATAGGCAAAGTAACCACAGTATACCGCTAATCAATTTACAAATTACATATACATATACATAGAGGCATTTCCTTTAATCCACCCAACCAACCCTCTTCATTGCCAATGGAGTTTTTAAAACAAACATTGAACTAAAAACAAACATTAAACCGAGTGCCTGGCTCTGATGAATCACCTTCTTTGAAAATGGGGCAGTATAAGAGGCAGTCTATAGCTATAGCTACGCCCCAAAAGATGTACCTGCTCTCATCTCCCCCAAAGTAACACCAGCAGTGCACACACAGACACGCTGATGGCGCAGATAGACGTGCATGCTTCACCGCTAAACGTTTGCGTGTCACTCTAAAGCCTCCGTGTGGCTGGGTGTGGGAAGTCCGATAATCTCAGAAGCAATATGGGCAATACTGAAAAGTTTGTTTCTGTGTTGGCTATATTTGTACACCGTACCGGCAGAGTTGTTCAAGTTTTGATACTCTATTGATACTTTTACTTAAGTAAAACATTTGAATAGCTTACTTTTTCCACGACTTCCCACTCCTCCTGTTTCCTTCCCTCATTCCCAGAGCCTTGAATTAAGTGTCAAATGTCGTATCCACTATCCAGCTTACTCTGTTACATCTGTTACAACTTAAACCTATAATTCTTCAGCTGACCGGTGGGAACCCATGGGTCTATTCTTGGTCCAGTCCGTGTTTCCCCTCTTACATAATTATTACATAATCTCTGCATTCCGATTCTGAAGTAGAACACAAAGTTTCTGTATAGAAACTGCGTGGGCTAGTAGCTGAAATGTTAGAGTTAGAGAATGATTTCTTCAGAATTATAATTAAGTGTTGAGTAAATATCCTGGAAAGGATTGTTTCATCTCCCAACCACCACATGTGTTTGCTGAAAATGTCCAGTCACAAGATAACAGCTAACATGTCCAAATAAGGATGCCTGGGTGACAGAGGAACAGCTTTCCCCCCAGGTGGTCAGACTCTAAAAGTCACAGGAAATATGACACACACACACACACACACACACACACACACACACACACACACACACACACACACACACACACACACACACACACACACACACACACACACACCAAAGGCACTTTATGGACATTAAAAAATCAAGCAAGGTGCACTTTGCAGACTCCAGGGACTTTGGGGGTTTTATGGACCTTCATTTTAAGTCATAATTGTTTTTATTGTTTTATGAACCCTATTATTGACCCTTTTATCCTCGATTGACCATTTATTTAGTTTTATTTTATTTCACACACACACACACACACACACACACACACGCACACACATGCACACACGCACACACACGCACACACATGCACACACACACACACACACACACACACACACACACACACACACACACACACACACACACACACACACACACACCTGGTCCTTTCAGCAGTTTGATCTTCGAGATTGATAGCTTCCCCTTTGTGATGTCAAGCCAAGTTATTCTGCACAATTTGTTTTAATTCGTATTTTGCTGTAGCTATTCTGTTTGGTTGTTTTATTGGGAATAATATGAAATTGAGTAAAACAATCTAAAGCAGAGGAATGGATCCTCTGCGCCTGCAGGCCCGATACAAGCCCTGTGGGTTGGGTTGGAATTGGCTTGTGGTGGACATTTCTGTCAAAATTCAGTTTTTGCCATGGACATACAGAAATGATTGGGCAATAATACATGAAGAGAGCCCTGAATGTCCATAACTCTGAGAGACGAGAGTGTATACAAATGGCCCCTTACGGGCCCATTTGGTTCCATTTGTACACTCTCAGAGTTAAGGGGGTCTTCGAAAGTTTCAGAACCACTACTTGGACTCCAAATGTGCCATCATAGTAAATCAGTGTCATACATATTCGGAAGAAAACCTGGAGACGTAATTGACATTCACTAATTGTCACGGTCCGTGACGTGTTATGTTTTCTTGTGTACCCTGTTCTTGGTTTTTGTTATTGTTTTACCCTTCTGTTGTGTTCCTGTGATTTTGTAGTATTGTGTTTTCCCTGTGTCTTAGTTCCAGTTTGAGTTTCACCTTTAACTTGTGTACCTTTTTTTTGTAGTATTTCTTGTGCCTTCCTGTCTGCCCCTGTAGTTCTGTACCTGCCTTGTCTATAACCTGTATTGTGATTAGTCTTTGTTTTCCACCTGTGTCCTCTTAGTCCCCCAGCCAATCCCGGTCTTCATTTTGAGTTTTGTTTCACCTGTGCCTATAGTCTGTGTCTATTTATACTCCCCTGTTTGTTCAGTTCCTTGCTAGTTCGTCGCTTTATGTCAGTAGTGTTCTCCTCGTGTATCCATGATTTAACTCCTAGTGCACTGTATGTACTTCAAGTTGGCAAGGGTTTTTTTTAAATAAAAACCTTGCATTGAAGCACATCTGCCTGCGCCTGTCTGTCTGCTAGTAGGTCCTAAAGCTCCTGCCTTTGCACTGTGACACTAATTGGGTCTTATGATAAAAAATATAAGGACATTATAATGGTGTGTTAAAAATAAAATCAAACATTTGCCACGGACACATTTTGTCCATGTAGGCCTACGGACATATTGATGAGTCTGACCCCTGATTGTAACCTTGTCCTTGTGCTCACAAGGTCTGCCTGCAGCTCTGTGTACAGTACACAGAGCTCAAGACCCAAAAGAGACATTAAGGCATTTGCCCGGGACCCAAACTATAGTGAAAAGAGACGATCTACAAGCTCACAAGACGTCGCTTAATGCCGCTTTGTGAGCTTGTGGATCTGCTATTTTCACTACTTCTTAAACATTTATTTGTTTATTTATTTGTTTTTAAATAGGCCTACTATTTTTAATGTAGGAAATGGAAAGAATATTTACTCGCCGCCCCAAAACATGGGTCCCGGCCCACTGCTTGGGAACCGGCTGAGCCTCCAACACCCCGCCATTCGCCTCTCTTGCCGCGCGGCACTGATTTGTCTGACAACAAAGAGCAGGTGAGAGATGCCCAGGTGTCAAAACCAGGGGGAGCCGGGGAGTTATGGCAGCGAGGAGCGTGGACATGAAGGTCAGACCATATGCTGACACGCGTCCAAGGTGAGCACAGCACAGCATAGCTGAGCAGCTTAGTGGGACTATATGAACATGTTCACTGTAGTCCAGTGTTGATTCCGTCGACTAAAACTACGGCGAAAAAATAATAAGCTACTGTATGATGACTAAAACTATGGCTATTACTGACAATTTAGTCACTGGAGGAGAGATCCAGTAGAACTAAAAGACACGTCATTTTGTGTTCGTTTGCGCTCAGGTGTTGTGCTCTGAAAGTAGCAGATCTACAAGCTCAAAATGCGACGCGTTTGATCTGCTATTTTCAGCATGCAACCAAGTGTAAACATCAAGCATTATGACACCATCAACACCATCATACATTTTTGTTAAATCAACTGTCAAATTGAATTAACTTTACATGTATACAGTATATGTTTGACAGACACGCCATGTCTTAAAACCTCTGTCCTTTTTCTTATGTATGTGTGTTCCAGCATGTTTGTGTGTGTGCTGGCATGTGTGTACACTATAATATTTCATGTGCGTGTGTGTGTGCGTGCGTGTGTGTGTGTGTGCGTGCGTGCGTGTGTGTTGAGGGACTGATGGCAGTATAAAGGTCAGTGATGATGAAATGCCAGCGGTCATTACAGCCAGTGTAAAGGAGACTGCAGCTTCCAGGGACACGGAGAAGAACTCACATGTTTTACTTACAAGTAAACGTATATTAATACTGCAACGTAGAAATGTTATTATTATTATACAGCTAATAGTACGAGTAGAGTTCAAATTTTCCTTGAGTAAAAGTACAAAAGTATTGGTATCAAATTGTACTTAAAGTACCAAAAGTAGAAAGTGCTCATTATGCAGAATCATAAGTTAAAAATGTATACAAAATATTTTGAAAATAGACAATCTACAAGGGGGTCCCCAGGAAAAGTAGTCAATATAGCATTACATTCATTTTATCTATTTCAATGTTTGCTATTCAAAAATAAAATAGCATATACAAACTCACATTGTACATTGCTATTTGTTATTGAATCTTTTGAAAGGTATCAGGTATATATATTCTGTACACACAAATCTTCTCCTCGGGGTCCCTGACACGAAACATTTTCAGATGTGGGTCTGTGGCCAAATACATATCAATTTGGTGGTCCTGGACGAAGTAGTTTGTGAACTATAAAAGCTGTCTTTTTCATTATTTTCACATTTCTTATTTTAAGTGTATTATGTTTATTTTACATAATCTTTTGTCTTTTAATAGTGTCCGAAATAAACAAATCATTCATTCATTTGAGACTGTCTCTTTAACAGTTTTTGAACATAGCATACATAGCATATTTGCAAGCTTGAGAGATATTATTCATTGTGTCGTTTTGACCGTGACCTTGATTGCGACCTTGACCTTTTCGGCCCAACAGTTTATTATTTTTACAGATTGCTCCCGACAAGTCTCAGGTAATGTGTCTCCATCCAAAAATTACTACCCATATAAATATACCTAACTATACCCACTGAGTTATAGTACACATTATTTAATATTCTAATAAAAGACAATCGTAAAAAATGTAATTAAATATGACACACAACCATATTACATGGAGGCCATCAGAGCAAATCACCCACTTATGTTTTATTATCAGCAGTTATTTCAGTGTAAAAAAGAATAACGGTGTGAATGTATGAGTGTGTGTGTGAGTGCACTGTGCAGTGCTGTAAATGTATGTTGTCCAGGGATCAATTTGTTAAAAAGAAATCACACCCGTGTGAAGTGAGTGGTGCAACTCCATGTGGGGGTCCCCGGGTGGTCCCCAGAAGTTCCAGACCCACAGGAATGCGTCCAGGGTACCGGGCCGGTTCCGGCGAGCCGCCCCGCGTCCGAAACAGTCGAGAAATGACAGAGTTACCGTGTGGGGGTCCTCGGGAGGTCCTCGGAACATCCAGACCCCCAGGAACACGCCCAGGGGCCCAGCCCGGTTCCGGTGAGCCGCCCTGTGTCCGAAATGGTTGAGAAATGACAGAGTTACCGTGTGGGGAGTCCCCCCAGGGGGTCCCTCTACTGTACTGTACTGTCACTGTACTGCACTGTCACACCCGAAATCATCACATATACAGTTTGTGTGTGTGTGTGTGTGTGTGTGTGTGTGTGTGTGTGTGTGTGTGTGTGTGTGTGTGTGTGTGCGTGCGCGTGCGCGTGCGTGTGCATGTATGTTAGGCTGCGCAACAGTGACACAAGCAAACACTATTTTCAGGCTCGGACACATCCAGCCAGCCAGAGACACACATAGCTGGAGTGGTTGCACCACTCAAAAATATTTAACACATTTTGCAATCAGTGGGTAGGGATCCAAGTTTGGGTTGGGGTCAAGTAAATATCCCCTTATTTGTTTTCCTATTTTTTCTTTTCATTTTTTTAAATTCAATTACAAAAATACATTACATGAATGTTTTTTTTAAATTCCCAATAAATTGCATGAATTAGGGAAAAAATTTAAGAAGTAGTGAAAATAGCAGATGGTCTTCCCTCCTGAACATGCATTGTTCCAACTCCATTAAGTGTCCAATGATTTATAGGCTCACAACCTGCCCGTTAATCAGCTAATTATACAGGTCAATACATTGAACAGGGGGCCGTTTGCAAGGATCAGAACACATCCATCACCTGCACCGTGTGGGTCCGGTGATAATCAGGATATACATCCATCAACTACACCAGTGGTTCCCAAACTTTCTCATGTCAAGGACCCCCAAAAATTGACACTAATTAGCCCGCGGACCCTGAAAGGATATGCAAGGGACCCCCATGAGAGAGGATTTTTACAGCCTTAGCAGTGATTCTCAACCCGTTCAATTTCAAGGACCCCCAGTTTGACATGCATATAGGCTCGAGGGATCCCCCTTTAATGGCATTTCTATCTCTGAGACCCCAATTCATATTGTAAAATCAATGTTAATTTAACTCTGAGTGTACAAATGGAACCATTTGGTTCCATTTGTACACTCTCAGAGTTATAGTTCTGAGTTATAGATAGTGGTTCCAAACTATCATTTCACTGTATGGGTCTATGATGAGTCTGATGACATCACCTATATATGCCTACACTGTATGAGTCTGGTGATGACAATATCACCTACCACCACCTATTGATGTTGTCAATCGCCAACATTCTCCAAAAAAACACGCCTAGGGCTTTTTCAGCTCTGTTATAGCAATTTCACACCCCAGTAAACAAGCAATAAATGCACAGCTATGCGTCATTAATAATAATATGTTTGGTTGAGCATTTCTTGGGGGTGCTACAGGCTTCTTTGAACACCTCCAAGTGCCCCCCCTAGCGCCGCCACTGCCTGGTGGAGAAGCATCTGGCTGCGTTCTACTAACTAACTAGACTGGTAGACCACATTTGACACAGTTTCTGCAGAACAGTACATACATGTAACGATATAGTAACTGCATCGTAAAATATCGAAATGTAAACAGCAACATTGACTTTGTATCGTATCGTATAATTTTGCAATGCAAATAATAGTATCAATATTTAGTACTTGTGCGTTGTATTTAGCAATTTTAAGAAGAAAATATAGCTGCAAGCAGCGATAAGACGGGGCAAAGCAATAAGAAAAATCACACCCGTGTGAACTGAGTGATGCAGGCTGCTCAATAACACTGCTGGCTGCCTGCAGTTATAGTTATATAGTGCTCATTTTGAATGGCCCGTTTAGGCTGCTCAACAGTGCCACTTTAGGTTGTCTAGTGGTATTACAGCTGTCCATACCCCAAACAGACCGCAAAAAGACCAGCTTATTGTACGTATTGAATATACTCAGACAGATGTGTTCTGCATGAGTCAAGGCACTTGTGTAAACAAGTTCCATGGCTTTTGGCCAAACGAAAGAATAAGTCTGCACACCGTTTTGAAAGCTCCCCAAAAACTTTATTTACCAAGGCGGGGTGAAAAACACAACGTTTAAACTGTATCATCACACTATAGTGCATACTGCACTGTATACTCTCCATTTGCTACAAAGCTTTGGAAACATTTTTGTGTCAGTAGGTGAGGTTATCCACATCATGTTGTGGTGAACAGCATTGTCCCAAACTGCTCTGTACGTGCATGCGTGCATGCATGCATGTGTGTGTGCGTGCGTGCGTGCAGGCGAGAGAGAGAGAGAGAGAGAGAGAGAGAGAGGGGAAATTTGAAGGATAAAAGTGAGCAATCCCGTTATGATTGCTGTCCAGCAGGCAACACATCTTGAGTGTGAATGTAACTCTGAATGTAAAAGGTCCATTCATACCGTGGGTTCCTCTGTGAACCATCCATCTGTCACACTAGCAGCACCGACCAACACCTTTACATAAACACTGCTGCTACTGCAGTCTGCCTGTCCTACATATCGGGCTTACGAAACACACCGGATGTAAACATGACCTCTCTGTGTCCTCTCTCTCTCATCATTAACACAAAAAAGACAGAAGAGATTAAAGCAAAGAATCTACTTCCTTCGCCGTCTAAGATCCTTTAGTGCTATACAGTAGTAGACAGATTCTTCTTTTGTTCCTCACTTCTGTTATTATGAGTGGTATGGATGTTTGTCTGCAGCCCTAAAGTCACAACTGCTGCAACTGACAACCACTTCAGAAACTTTATACATCCATGTATGATAACAGCATCCTAAGGTTAGCAAGGAATATCACCTCAAACACTAGCCATGTGTTGTATGAAGGATATAGGTTGCTTTACCTTCAGGAAGGAGATATTGTGTCCCAGCATACAATAAGGTCAGACTACGGTCCTTTGTCCACCAGTCGACTTTGAGGCTTAATCAGGAGTTGTAGTAGCCATGGTACTATATCATATCATACTCTCTCTCCCTCTCTCTCAATTGTCTCCGCCAGGCTGTAAGGCATTGGCCGAGACTATGTTTTGCACGCTGTCCGCCCGTCCGTCTGTGTGTCCGTCATCCGTCATTCTGTCTGTGTACAGCTAATCTCTGACACCGTTGGCTTGATGGAAACTATTCACACGCACACTCCCTGGATGCCAGAGTAGAACCTCTGCCCCAATTAATTTATTTCAGATGGGCCTGTGCACCAGGAGGCACATCTGTACACAGTATCTCATAGTCATTCAGATTTGTTATACTCCATCATACGCCAGTGTCGATTCTCTCCCTCTACATCACACCCTTGCAACCTCAATGCACTGTAGATGTGAGAGACGTTGGCATTCAATATTTCATGTTATAGTTGAAACTTATGCATCACCCTCTCACATACACGCACGGGCACACACGCACGGGCAGTCGGGCATGCACGCACGCACACACACGCACACACACACACACACACACACACACACACACACACACACACACACACACACACACACACACACACTGTAGAAATACATGCATAGACAATTATGTAACAGAGCATAGAACAGTTATATTGCGTGTGTGTGTGTGTGTGTGTGTGTGTGTGTGTGTGTGTGTGTGTGCACGTGCGTGTGAGACCGTTTCTCAACCAGGAATCAGCCCAGCTCATATTATTATATCCAGACCTCAGTCATATGAAAACTTGACTACTGTAACTCCCTCCGTACTGGCCTCCAGGCATGTGCACATAAGCCCCACCAAATGATCCAGAATGCCGCAGCACGCATGGTTCTCGTATTTTATTTTTTTAATATTTTTTATCTCACAAGTTTGTAACCCATTTTTTCACCCCTGTGTCAATTATCCTAATGTGATCCTGGGCTCTAGTCTACACACCCTCCGCCAACCTAGTCCCCATATATTGGGGACATGGGGAGAGCAACGGACTTGAACTCATGCTTCCTTCATGCCTGCATGTCCAAGTTGCTCCTTTACAAGTAATAGCTAAGGCTATTCTTGATCACGGTGCTTCAGTGTTAGTGGTTAGTGGGATTATGTGTGTGAGTTGAGTGTCAGGAGCAGTTCAGTAGGGGATTGTGTTCTTGGCATGAATTGGCTCTGCGGGGCTTTTTAATGGCTGTACCGGGTGTCTGTTACTGAGCAGGTGATTCTAAAATGGCTTTGCCCTCTTTTGAATTTTAATAATTCATGGGTATTGGCCTATTTTCTACGTGCATTGTTTGCAGCCTTCCTCTGAACTTGTGGGAGGATCGTTCTCAATGTGGGGTCCTTTAGGGGGTTCCAAAAGTGAAAGTGTTTTCTTTTTAATATAGGCTAATTTTGAATTATTTTAACATAAATCTTGTCTTCCGGGGGTCCCTGGCACAAAAGATTTTCAGTTGGGGGTCCATGGCCAAATATATATCAGTTAGAAATCCTTGGCACAACAAAGTTTGAGAACTACTGATTTAGAAGGCATTTGTATACCTAATCGGCTTCGGGTCTTAATGGGTTAAATAACCACCCGCTTCGAATGTGATCAACTTATAATCACCAGTAGGTTACTTATCAAGACGATCTTACAGTAGGATAAGTAAAAGTATCATACCACAAAATACTGTTGCAAGTAAAAGTAGGCTACTGTATTCAGAACTTTACTTGAGTAAACGTATTGGTATAAAAATATACTTACTGTACTGCAATTTAACAATTTGTCTGAAAATAGCTGAATCAGTCTGAAGAAAACCTAGAGACTGACAATGGGGGTCTTGTGATAAAAATAAGGACATTATAATGTGTTTAAAAAATCTACACATGCATGTCTGTGTACACTACAGACATATTGATGACCTGCATTGACCCCCCCCCCCCCCACTGGCCTCAGGTCAGGTCTACAGTAGCCTACTACTAGTTACATTACAACATTGTCTGTTCTCTCCAGAACCTGTCTGTCTGTCTGTCTGTCTCTCTCTCTCTTTACTGATGCGACTGATGGCTGCTCAAAGGGGGCGGGGCCTGTCTCCAGTCTCTCCACACTGTCACGGAGTGTAATATAATAACCTTTTAAATATAGCAGCTCTTGAGTCTTGACACAGATAAACTATCAAAAATAGACGCCACTTAACAACTTTCTGTTTCTGCTGGCTCCTGCCAATCTCTCTCTCTCTCTCTCTCTCTCTCTCTCTCTCTCCCCAATTCAAATGAGCTTTATTGGCATATGGGGAAAAAAACGTTTACATTGCCAATGTGCCAAAGCAAAATTGGAAGAATCAATTTGTGTGTAGTGTGTACATTACAATAAATCTTGCATGTGAATGTGAATAAAATGAAAGGGCATTAAAAGCCGTGTTGTTAGGCTACATTGCAACTTTGATGAAAGACTATCTTACGAAAAATAGTTATATACATAGGGAATCTCTGCTGTCTGAGTCACTGACTGTAAAATCTGAGTCTCTCTCTCTCTCTCTCTCTCTCTCTCTCTCTCCCACCGCTTGATAACATCCGCTACGTAAACTCCGTAAGTCAAATGCGTTTTTTTTGCGCATTTTCTCGAATCTCGTCGTCCTTCCTCCGGCGTACGTCCTCCCCTCATGTAGTCATTTTGTGTCCATCCCCCCTCTCTCCTCCATCTGTCTTTTATTTCCACCCGGCGTCTGTCTCTCTCTCTCAGCTCGCCTCTCACGGTCTTTTAATAAACGCGGTCGGTCGGCCGCCGGGTGTACAGTGCTGCTGCTTGCAACTCGGTCCCGCTGTGTCCTGATCGTCCGTCACCATATCGTATCCTTCTCGCCTTCTCTTTTTGGATGCGGTTCCTGTCCTCGGTGCTGTCCTCTGCCTCCTCCACGTCCTCCGCGCTCCTCGCATTCACACGCCGGGGATGTCAGCGGCTCGGCCCGGCTGTGCAGGGCTGCAGCTCGGCTGGCTCGTCCTCCGGCAGAATGGTGCGTCTCGCCAGCGCCCTGGGGCTCGTCATGTTCAGCGTGGCTCTGCTCATTCTGTCGCTCATCAGCTACGTGTCCATCAAGAAGGATTTCCTCTTCAGCACGTCGCCTAGGTATGCCGGAGCTGGCGGGGGCCCCAGGATGTACATGTTCCACGCGGGGTTCCGGTAGGTGGATTGGACGAAGTTTGTGTGTGTGTTTGATTGATGCATTCTGTGCCTTTTGGTTTACTGTAGGTCTATTTGTCTTGACTGGGGGTTCCAGGGGGTCCCCAGATAAATTATGGATTAGGAAGGAAACATATAGGTGGGGGTACCCGGTACCATGCAGGGCAGGGCTTCTCAGAGTGGGTCAGAGGGTGCCTCAGAATACTTTGATAATATTTGGAATTCATCAGTGTCACTTCATTTTAACCACTTAAACCCTATAGGCCTATACTTGGTAAAACTGACCTGAGTTGAATTGCACTTGGTGTGATCTTTTTCAGCCTTAGCCCCTCTCGGAACCCTCCATAAAGCTTTTCTGAAATTTGGATGTCGCTTTATTGTAGGGTCCCTGTTCATAACTATATTCTCGTATGGGAATTTTGGAACGCGGACATAAATATGCTCCGTAACATCGTATCTGCGGCGTTTGACGGCCTTTTTTTGTTTGAGTTATTCTGAATTCATGAACTATAAGTACCTATACAAACCGCTGCGAATATCTCCTGTGGCGCGGAAGCCGTTAAGTATTTTTAATCTTTGTTTGACCGATTTGGTCGCTTTATTTCTTCTTGTTTGTTTACCGTTTATTGTACCGCCTCCCGGTGTGCGGTTGGCTTGTGCCGGCTACGTCCCTGCCTCTGATCTGCTCTGTCATAGCTATAGCGCCACTAGCTAGCCAGATAGGCGGTACAATGAGGTGTCAATAAACAAGGAAGGAAGAGAAGAATCAAAGCGACCAAATCGGTCAAATAAAGATTAAAAATACTTAACGGCTTCCGCGCCACAGGAGATATTCGCAGCGGCATGTATGGGTACTTATACTTCACAGATTCAGAAGCCCTCACACGAAAAAAAGTCGTCAAAGAGCGCAGACAGGCGTTATCCACGTTGTTTATGTTTTATGTATGTCCGCGTACCAGGTGGCAGGATACTGCTGGAACAGGACCCCATGATCTGGGTCTAAAAAATTTCAGAAACTTCAGTACCGGGGGCACGGTGGCACAGTTGGTAGTGCTGTCGCCTCACAGCTAGAAGGTCCTAGGTTCGATTCCCGCTCGGGGCGCTGTGGGTGCTGGCGGCGTGTTTCCTCCTCCGTGTCATCAGTGCCCATACCCGAAGGCGGGGTTGGCGAAAGGGCCTTTCTGTGTGGAGTTTGCATGTTCTCCCCGTGTCCCCTAGGGTAGATACCCTCACAAAAACATGCAGTAATCCTGGTCTCTAAACTGCCTCCCCCTGGCCAGCCGGGAATGCCTGATGGAGGGGAAAGGAACTGGTTGGAATAACGTGTTCCTTCCACGCGCTACGTCCAACCAGGGAAACTCCCCCCTGTCAGGTGTAAAGGAGCAACTTGGACACTCAAGCATGAAGGAAGCATGAGTTAAGTCCGTTGCTCTCCCCAGGTTGGCGGAGGGTTTGTACTAGAGCCCAGGATCACATTAGATGATTGACACAGGGGTGAAAAATGGGTTAATCGTGGGATAAAAAATATATAAAAAAAAAAAAGAAACTTCAGTACCATTGGGTTCTGCTTGGAGGGCTATTTCAGCCTATACATCACACGTTATTTTCTGCCTGTCCTAATGGAAACAAATATTCTCTCCAGTTTTCATCGTAACACACTGTATCTTTTGGGGATTTATATATTTACATACCGTTAATATGAGAAAAGGTGCTAATGTCATTCAGGCCAGGGTGCCGTGGATGGAAAAAGTTGTTTACGGGGGAGACCTGAGCCAAAAATGTTTGAGAACCACTGCACTATAGGGACATCTGGCACCGGCAACTGTGTTTATCATCCTACTGGTTAAAAAAAGTTTCCTTTTAGTAGTTGCACACAAGTGTGTGTGTGTGTGTGCGTGTGTGTGCGTGTGTGTGTGTGTACAACCTGTACTGTAGCTCTACTGGACTGGTTACAGGCAGCGGTGGTTTTCAATGTGGGGTCTGCTGATCCTTAATTGAGGGGGTTCCAGGGGGTCCTCAGCTGATCCTTAATTGAGGGGGTTCCAGGGGGTCCTCAGATCAATTATGGATCGTTAGGAACCAAAATGGACCCCTGAGCCCACTCCACACCAACAAGTCGCCATGCAACTCCTTGCAACATGCAACTATTAAATGGACCCTTATGGTTATTTAACCTGGATGTAACATTGATGATAAACCTTGACAAGCTATATAGAGACCTAGCCAAAGCAGTTCTCAACAGGTACAAACAAAACAGAATAAGAAAGAAATAGTAATTTGGTTATATACATTTGGTTCCACTTGTAACTCTCAGAATCACTCTCTTTGTAATACCTTTTTTTGTAACAATCACTGCTCCTTTCTTTACAGAATACCTAATTATATGACCTCACCTCTTTATGCTTCCTGTATTTTATTTATAATGGTTAAATAAGAAAGAAATAGAGAACATATAGGCTTAGGACAAATAGCGAGCATTCTGCTAGCTAGCCTTTTGCTGTGATGATTTGACTGACATATATATCCAAAGAAGGCCTTAGTTTGTATTGTCGCCTGAGGGGCTCTGTCCACAAAATAAGGTTTGTTTTTAGCTACCAGCTCCATTCTGCCATGCATTTCTAAGGTAAAACTCGCTAAGAGCACTCTTCTTCCCATCAATGTGCCTTGTGTTTCGGTGCTCTCAGCAGGTGGCATTTTTAAGCAGAGCGCCCTGGGTGTGTTAAGTAGAAAACAGTTTGACCCCCTCTAATATGTGTCGTATGGCAAGTCTATGTCATTTTAATGTTTGCTTAGAGCACTTAAATTATGTTTTTCGTTTGCCAGCCAAGTCTATGGACTTTAATGTTTGTTTATGGCACTTAGGATGTAATTTGTTTGCTAGCCAAGTCTATGGACCTTTATTTCCGTCTATCAGCCACTGGAGTATATAGTGTGGTGGTGTTTACCTGCAGAGACAGATGGCTCTCTCGCTGTATTTTGATGTTTTCACTGTGGTTTTTTGGTAGCCCCCCAAAAACTCCCTATGTACCAAACCAAACCACCAAAATACAGCAGTGTGTTTCTGCAGGTAAACACCACCACACTACCAGTGGCTGATGACTGCTGCTATAGGGAAATGATTGGCAACAAATTCATTCAAAGTTAGAAAATTAAAGTACCGGTATACTCACAGCGCTTCACTTTGTGCCTCGCTGTAAGCTTGTACTCAGTACAACTGCTGTTTTTGAACATTTTTGAAAAATCTTGAAAGTGTGAGAACTCTTTGATTTAGAAGGCATTCATAGAATCGGCCTCATGTCTTAATGGGTTAAAATGCAATGGACCGCGGCCTACCCATGGGTCGGCTGTACAGGCATTTTCAAGATTTTCAACTCAGCCTTGATCCACAAACGGTTGGCCGATGTAGGTTATTTGTACAAATAGCACTGATTACACTGTGATCAAACCAAGCGCTTCAAAACCAAGCGTCCCATGCACCTTGGAAACGCTCAGGCATTCATCATCCTGAATCATTCTGATATCCAACGCTCTCTGCCATGAAAGAAACACTTTCTCTTGAGTCCACAGTCTGGACACAGAAAGGCTACTAATAGTAGCCAAGGGGGACCTGCTAGCCTACAGTAGCTACAGTAGCAGTGGCTCATTTACCGCAACAGTAATTCCCCATCACACTCAATGGGTGATGGGTGACCTGTCTTTACTGTGCTCTGTTCAGCATATATACAGTCTAGCTGCCTTCAGGGAGCGGTGCCTGTACTTTAGACCAGTGGTTCTCAATCTGTGAATGACTTAAGACCTTTATAATACTTAAAAATCACACCCGTGTGAAGTGAGGGGCACTCTCATCATCATAATTAATACATCATCTCATTCCAGCCAATGAGAATTTGCGTCCTCACCTTCATCTTCAATGTTTGTGTTTACACAAACAATCAAAACCTTCCATTCATTGTCCATGGCATTTAATGTTTGTGTTTACACACAGTACACTAAAAGCTGGATATGCCCCTCATATTTATCTGTGGTACCAAGTCAAACACAATTGAATGCTAGTGCTTTTCAGGGCGGGGAGGATGGCGTCACCAGTTCAAATATGATTATTCATGGCCTTAAACAGGTCGAGAACCACTGCCATATGACACTGTTTTGCCAGGAAATCTGTCTTGATTGTAGCCTAGTACATACATGTATAGTACTCTGATGTCTGTCTAAACCTGCCTAAAGATTGCTATTAGGGAGCTGTCTTTATGTCTATTACAGCAGACTGTTTAAGTTCTATCTTCGGCAGGCCAAAGGCCAGGGCCGGAGATCATCCGGGCCTCATGGTGGCGCTATACAAGCCCACAAAGCCCCCGTTTTGGCCTTTTGCTGTTGAACCATAGGTCGGAGACTCGCAATGTTTTCTTTCCCTGGATTCCTTGGATCGTGATTTGTGATGTAACTTCCCCCATAGGCCATGTCTCTTTATGACTCGGCAGAGTTTTCCTTTTTGCAATTTCATTGAAATACACTTTGTTACTCGTACAGATTTACATATTATTTAATGCCTGGAGGTGGTTATTGACAGAAACGTTGAGTAAATAAAGTTGTCCTTATTGTGCAAGTGCTGACGGTGTGCAAGTCATTTTAATGCATTCTACAGTCTACACCCGTCTTTGAGCTTATCCGGTGTGCACAAGACTTTGTTTCCTAAAAAAAAAAGTAAAATTGTAGTAAATGTATTCTTCCCACCATTGGAATGTAGATAAAGATGGCTGTTTATTGGCTGTCTCAGCGCACCTCTTTGTCGATCAGTGCCAATAAAGACAGCTGTATTGAGCAGAGGATGTTGGTTTCCCCCAGGCAGCCGCCCACTCCATCTCTGACCTGTCTTATTGCTTCATCTCCTGTCCCTCTAGCTCAGCGGTTCCCAACCTGTGGGTCAGGACCCCCAAGGGAGTCCCCACTTGAGTTGTGGGGGGTCAGATGACAGTGAAGTGGCCATTTATTTATATCTAAAAAACAAACAAATTAAATAATGGGAAAAAAGACAATTACTACTACAGCAAAAGTAATCAGCAAAATGTACTATAAAAACTGGTCAAACATTGACCAAATTGTCAAATAATAGTTCAAATATGATTATTTTGGAGGGGTCCTAAGTTCAAATATGATTATGTTGGGGGTCCTAAGTTCAAATATGATTATTTTGGGGGATCGCGGCTTGAGACGGAATGAGAACCACTAGCTTTCTTTATCCTTTTTTTAAAGTAGGGATGGGATGATAATCGTCGTTATAATCATTTATTGTTGTAAAGATAACGTTCACAATAATTGTATTGCAGAGATTTTAATTTACCATGAAATTGTCCTCCGTCATACACTAGGGTGAATTAGCTGTTGTTGGGCTGCAAATTCAGTGCCACTTAAACCCTCTATACTTACAAAAATAGAAGATCATCAAGCTCGCAACTTTCGCAAGTACTCGAGCTTGTAGATCGGCTATTTTTGTTAGATATATAGAATAGGGATGCTGGGGTAGCTGGTGGTTCAAGTGGTTAACAAAAGTGGCATTTCAAGTTTTAAGCATTTTTTTTTTATTATCGTGATATCGTTAATCGCTATTATTTTTCCCACAGTAATCCTGACGTGTAACCTCCATATCGTCCCATCCCTATCTCTGGGACCCTAATCTACACTGTCAAATCTTCAATATTACTCTCTTGAGTGTACAGCACACAATAGAAATTGGTTCCATTTGTACACTCAGAGACTTTGTACACTCTCAGACCCTGTAAAGGTCCATGTTGGACCCCTCGTGGTCCCCGGACCACACGTTGAGCGAAGCACTACTCTCTCTATTCATAAATCCCTATTCACCCACACACTGTTTGTTTATGTGTGAGGGTCGTTAGCGGGTCATCAGCGCAACGAAAGCTAACCTTTCACCACAGGCCTCACAAATAAGAAGCAGCCCTTGTTTCAGTCTCACAGTCATGCAGGTTTGAGATTCCATTGTGGGGCTTGTACGGGTTTCATGGCCCATATGGTCCACATCATCACAGCACCGATGAAAACACAAACAAACAAAAAATCACGCAGGATTATTAACCCATTAAGACCTGAGGCCGATTCTAAAAAGAAATAAAACCTGTGTTGCCGTGTCAGTGGTTTTCAAACTTGTTCATGTTAAGTGTGATTTTGTAGAAAAACCTCAGTCTGGCTCTAACAGGCTGGGTGGTGTGTGACAATTCAGTTGAGGTATTCCTTTGATTCCGGGCGGCGGGCCCGGGAGAACAATAACGCAACATGGAGACAGTATCACGCTATAGGTTCACAAAGTTTATTACAGCGAATACATATAGTGCTGGATAGTGACGTGACAACAAGATACGACGCATACTGTAGAAACGTGACATGATAATGACAATGCTGACCTCACTGGCGACATCCAACAGATGCCCCTTGTATCTATAAAGTGCATGCAGGCTGTAGTACAAATATTTCAAAGAGTTAAAAATGTTTGCTTTAAAAATAGATAGATTTTTGCACACATTTTCCTCTTTTTTGTTTTGAATAGCCAAACAAAGTTGCCTATAAAATAATAGTGAATATGGTTCAAATCTAAAATGACACGGATGCCTTCCCGGTTGAAATGGGTGAATATATATATATATATATATATATATATATATATATATATATATATATATATACACCGGTGTGTATATATATATACCGGTATATATATTTGTATTAATTTCTTGTTTTACAATTAGCTCATGCATTTGAAGGGACATTATGGGCCTGTTGTTTTTCATTAGTGACCAAGTTTATCGTCATAATGCACTCTCACACAGTACACTATCCATTGTGTGTCTTGGCTCTCAGCCTTTAAAACAATGGTAGATCAAAAATAGACATGCATACTGTACAAGAAGCAATTCTAACGTGTGTGCGTGCGTGCATGGGTGCGTGCGTGCGTGCGTGCATGCGTGCGTGCGTGCGCGTCCAGTGCAGTGCAGCGCAGGGCAGTGTACAGAATATCGTCTCTTGTCGGGTGGAAACCTCATATGTCAAACTGTTACTTTTAAGGATTCAAATTCAAAAGTACCAGATCGACAAGCTCAAAATGTGTCGGTTCTGCTACTTTGGATGCTTTTGTGTGGCTCTGTACTACTATGATCAAGTAGGTTAATTTACAAAACAATACGGAGATAAGAGGTTTCTGCCCGACATCAACGATTATGATATAATGTCTCCCAAAAGGGGAATTAAGAGGTGAGACAATAAAAACATGCTGCTCTCATTAGAATGGATGATGACGTCACCTCGCCGCTCTATCTCTGCTGAATCAGAGGTGAGCAGCAGGGCCATGCAGATGGCATTCCAAGGCGGGGGTGGGGGGCGGGTGTTCAGAGCGTGCACCACGCAGCTTTTGGGAGTTTTCACAGACATTTACAATCAATCATGCTTCTCCGAGGGTCTCCTCCTGTTTCCAATCGGCTACAGCAATTCCAGTGCCGGACAAAAGCAGGGGAACTGGTTTAACTGTCTGTCGTATACCATAGCCCTCACCCCCATAGTGAGCAGAGGCTTTCAAAACAGCTGATCAATAGCAGGCTGCCGCCCGCACCGGAACCCCCACCAATTCACATACCAGCAAAACAGATCCGCAGATGATGCCATAGTCACAGGCACTGCACACTGCTCTCTCCCACCTGGAGGAGAGGAGCTCCTATAGTGAGAATGTTGTTTATAGAGGACAATTCAGCATTCAACGCCATGGTCCCCTCCAGACTCGGGTGCCTACTGTACGGACTCAACCCCCTAGCGTGCATGCATGCACCTCAATCCTGGACTTGTTGTTTTGGACACCGGGTGGTGAGGATGGCTGGTTACTGCCTGGTATGGGAACTGTACAGTCCCCAAATGCAAATGTTTGCAGAGGGTTGTGCTGACAGCCCAGCACATCATTGGAGGAAAGCTCACAAGACCTTAATAGTCATCCCAACCATGGACTGTTAAGGCTCATACATAGTCTGGACTTTCGGTGGTGGGGTGACCACCGAACTACAACATGACGTCACGAGCCGCGGTGAAGAGCAAACCACCGCCACCGCTCCAGCCCTTCTCTCTGTTTTTACTCACCACCGCTCAGCGTTATTTCAGCTCCGGTGGTCAGCTCACCACCGGAGCGGTGGTCACCTCACCACCGAAAATCCAGACTATGAATAGGCCTTTACAGTCTGCACCTTCAAGCACCCCAAAGTGTGCTAAGACCAATGTACATACTTTATTTTTCTTCTTACAATTGGTTATTATTTTATTAGTTCTTTGTTACTGTTTATTATTGATGCTACAATGTTGAGGAACCAAAACGGGTGCAAAATTATACTCTTGTGTGCGATATGTACAGCGGTGGAACTTAATCTTTTGCATATACTCTAGCCATAGTAATTGTAGTTTGTGTTGTCATGATGGCAGTCGTCATACTGTGGTAGCAGCAGTAGTGGTGGTGGCTAAAGTCATAGTGACAGTAGCAGTGTTGTTGTGACTAATACCGGCCCATTCAAGCCTGGGGACAAGAGGGCATCTGTCACTTAATCCAACAGTCATCAACTAGCACAGTACACATTCTCATTCCTTACTGGGGTCTCTCGATGTCCCTCTCTCTCCCTCCCTCCCTCCCTCCCATACTCTCTGCCTGTTTTGTCTGTGTTTGAACCCTCCACTGTTCTCTCTGTGTCTATATTTGTCTCTCTCCTTTTTGGTCTCTATTTGTGCATCTCTCTTTTTGCTCATGTGTCCCTCATTGTCTCCACCAGGCCGAAGGCATGTGGGGAGAGTATGTTTTGCACTCCGTCCGTCCGCGTGTGTGTGTGTCCGTGTGTCCGTGAACAGCTAATCTCGGCCACCGTTAACCCGGTCGATGCCATATTTTGCACACACACTCCCTGGATGCCAACCATGAACCTCTGCCCCAAACTTTCCAGAACGGCCTGTTATAGCGCCACCAGGAGGCCGCTTTGTGCAAAACAAGTTTTTCAATGCCATATTTTGCACACACACTCCCTGGATGCCAACCATGAACCTCTGCCCCAAACTTTCCAGAACGGCCTGTTATAGCGCCACCAGGAGGCCGCTTTGTGCAAAACAAGTTTTTGCACAGTACACCTACAGATTTTGTCCAAACATCACGCAAATTGGTACACAGTCTCTCTAGAGCCATTCAACGAAACGGGTCTTTCAGATTTATCAGACTCCATCCTGATTGGTTAAGATTGGCTTCCAAAGTTCACAGGAGTGCTCAGTTTCAAACAAAATGCTGCAAATCATGAACACATCGCGTGATTTCCGTGAAATTGTGCACCCACATTCCCACTAGGCCGAGGACGAAATGCCACATGAACAATTTCAACTCAGCCTCAAGGTGGCGCTATAACTGGCCCAAAAGTGTTTTTACCTCTAACTGCACGGATCTGTGGATAACCTGGTGGAGACCTGTGCCCAGAAGGGCACTTTTTCTAGTTGTCTCTCTCTCTGTGTTACTGAGACATCTGCTCAAATTGTTTTTATCCAACAACCCCAGACTACAAAATGGCAGAGATAACAGGATGGCTGGTGGGTGGGGGGCATTGATGAATTGATGAAAATGAATGAGATTGTTACAGTTGAATAGCCATATTGCTGCCTCTCTGCAATCAACATTGTGACATTTAACCACTTAACCCTTTAAAATATGGAAAGCATCTGTAATTTTATTTTTTATTTTATCCACTTTTTTATTCAGCTCTTTGCGTGTCATTGGAACTAAATATGTTTGAGATGGGGGTCATCTCACAATACATATAATGTTGGGGCCAATTGACATGAAAATGTTTGAGCACCATTTATATAACAAGAGAAAGCTGTTAGGACATTTTTTGAATTCGGACTCTTAACATACCGTACTTAGTTTATCAGGCCTCCCCAGGGCTCTATCCTAGGCCCCCTCCTTTTGTCCCTCACTCCCTTTATACTGTATGCCGTTGCCAATTAAAGAACCACTTCACCACTTTTCAACTTATCTTCATATAATTGGTCCTCACTAATGTTCATGATTAAATACCAAAAGTTTTTCCCCTACTCAGTCTGTGTCTCATAGGAGGGCTGTGGGCAGTTCAGAAACACGTCCACCAGTGACATCATCGTTAGGCAGATTATGTTTTAAACAAGATTTATTTTTAAATATATTTAGATTTGTATTATCATGAGAACGATGGCTTCCATTTTCGCATTGCAACTTTTCAGGAATAGAAAGCCTGCAGTTTCTATTAGCTTGGATTCCCCAACGATGATGTCACTGGTGGACGGGTTTCTGAACTGCCCACAGCCCTTCTATGAGACACAGACTGAGTAGAAATAAAATGTGCTATTTTATCATGAACATTAGTGAGGACCAGTTATATGAAGATAGGTAAAAAAGTGGTGAAGTGGTCCTTTAAGTATCTTTGCTGAAAATGCAACACTTTGTGAGCTTGAAGAGCTGATATCTTCGCCGTGTGTGTGTGTGTGTGTGTGTGTGTGTGTGTGTGTGTGTGTGTGTGTGTGTTTTGGCGGTATATTGACCACGCCATGTGGCGTGAATTCCGTTTGTGTCCGAGCATAGGCGTCGTAACGCCCCGCCTGCCTGTGATTGGTCTACCGACACTGTCCTCCGACGTGGATATGCTGGATCATGATGCCTGGATAGTCTGATGCGAGGTTACTCCGTGGTGGGAAAAGTAGTATGGTATGATACAAGAGAACGCTAACTTATACGTTTTATTTTTGTAGAAGAGGCAAACTAATAATATTGTTTATTCCGTTTGCTTTGATGGAATAATTGATTGAACATGCACGCCATAATATGATTTGATTTGGGTGTGTTCTAAAATCAAGTGTTTGTGTTGTGTAAACTTGAAACATTATTGTACTATAAAAAGGTTATTTTCCCTTCATCTTTATCCTTTTTAGTGTAATAGTATTAGTTTACTATAATTAGATTAATACACGACAATCAACACTATCAAAGCAAACGGCATAAACAATAACTTTGCCTCTTCTACAAAAATAAAACTTACCATACCTCAGCCATGCCTATGCTCGGACACAAACGGAATGCACGCCCCCATGTGTAACTCTGCTCGTAGTGTCCATAGTGTGAAAGCAGCTCTCGGTACCTAGAGCAGAATCCAGAGAGTGTGTTAATGGCGAGCTCGAGGGAGATGTCCTTGGTACTGATTTACAACAGCAGCACCACGTCCATTCATTCTGCTGCTAGCCTGGAATCATTTACAGCTGTCGTCGCTGTTGGTGGCATGAAGCAGCCCAAGGTTACAATGTGAAGCCCTGGGTGTCGGTGTATAACCGAGCGACGTACAAATGAAAGCAAATGGACCCTCGCAAGTGGACACTCGCTTGCTCAGAGTTATACAAATGGATACGCGACGGGTCCCATTTGGTTACATTTGTATTATGTAGTTCTCGTGTTTTGTGCTCATTATAGGTTTGTTTACCCGATTCAATGTGCAGATTGTTATTCCGATGACATGCTTAGAGAGATGACAGGTTCATTCACTTCATTGTACATTGAAACTAGGATGTCAGGTAAACAGATTGTTATTTACAGTAGATGACATATTGCTTAGGCAGATGCTAGTTCCATGGTTCACCTGGCATCCTAGTTTCTTGAGGCACTAACGCAGTTCTCTCTGCATTCTATGCATGGGGTTATTTACCTACCTACCTTGCTTATTGTACTGTATGTCCCTCTGGATAAGAGCGTCTGCTAAGTACTTGAATTTAAAGGGTGTGCTTTACCGTCATTAATGGCACGCCTGCGTTGCTGCAGGGACGAACCCATTGGCGAGTTCTGTAAGCAGCACAGAAGTGTAAAGTAAAGTAAAGTAAAGCACACCTTTGAGTATAATATTACGATTATACAACAGTTACCCTTAAAAAACACTTCAACTCACGTCAAGCTCAGATCGGTGAACCAATAGGATCCACCGGCTGTTTTGGCGCACCCGCCCCTCAGACCAGAAATCACACAGGCTGGGGCAGGCTGTGCTTGTTTAAGCACGGCTAGATGGCTATTTCAACCAATCAGATTGCTTCCCTCGAAACGACCTGTTGTATAATGGTAAATTGTAAATGGTATGCTCTCTGAGTTACGGAGGGATAAATGAACACTGAGGATTTTACTGTGTGTTCTTTGAGCACATTACGTGTATGCACAGACACACGTGTGTTTCTTGTGAGTGAGAGAAGACCGCAGGGTGTGTGGGGGAAGGGTTGACATTTTGAAGAAAACCACTTAGGGACACGTCCATAATGTCAGCTGGCTCTGAATGTGTTCAGCTTTGGGGGATATCGTGTTTAAGAATATAATCCAGTACATTTAACCCATTGAAAGGATCCCTGGCTAATAAGCATAATTGCCCTCTATAACACAAATGTTAAATAAATAAATAAATAAATAAAACACCTTAAATATTTTATTTATTTTAGAAAAGGTTCATCTTTCACGCGATGATACCTTTATAAACATGCCATCAGTGTCTGTGATCTTATAGTACAAGCATAAAATGGGAAGCTTTTCAAATACAGAAGATGTCCTTATGTCCTTATGCACACCTACGGGGAGACAGGTGCGTCGGAGAAATCAACTGGAAGTGTTCTTCCAGAACAGAGTCTTCACTTTACAATTCACAATTTTATTTAAGCATATTTAAGCATTTCAAATACAAAATGTTTACAGTATAACAATACATACAAGTGTTTTTTCTTTTGAGTTTTTGTTTTGTGTCATATTCCCCATGCCGACGTGCAGCGAGAGGCCCCCTCGCAAACCAGACCTGAGGTGAATAAAGTGTGCTGATTTCCCTTTCCTCTCGAACGCTAGAACTCAAGGGAATGTGCTTCCTTCCCTTCTACCCCTTACATTCTTCTGTTTATCTTCTTTCCCTGTTGCAGCATCATGCAACAATATGATCTATTTATTTATCAATGCGCTTCTTACGATGGGCAAAAGGTCTAGAGCTTTCCCGCTGCTGTCCCGCTGCTCAATTTTTGAGCAGTAACACCTTTTCTTTCTGAAAATGAAACAGCATCAGCCAGCTTATGCTTCAGCTATTAGGGCGGCAACCAGCGGTTTCCTCCACAATTTCTATTCTATTTGGCACTTTTTTATATAATTGAATAATCGATCAGCTCGTTTTGTTTAATATTTGTATTTTTGTATCTATCCATCCATCTTCAACCGCTTATCCGTAGTCGGGCCGCGGGGCAACAGCTCCGCCAGAGTGTTCCAGACTTCCCTCTCCAGAGCAACATTATTGACTTCCTCCTGGAGGATCCCGAGACGTTCCAAGGCCAGTGAGTCGATGTGTTTCCTCCAACTGCGCCTTGGTCTGCCCCGGGGTCTCCTCCCAGTGGGACGTGCTTCGAGGACCTCCCTAGGGAGGCACCCGAGAGCTATCCTAACCAGTTGCCCGAACCACCTAAGCCGGCTCCTTTCCAGGCGAAGAAGCAGCGACTATACTACGAGTCTTTCTCGTGTGACTGAACTTCTCACCCTATCTCTAAGGCGCGATTCATACTCCTATTTTAGAGCCGAATAAAAGTCGGTTCGGCTCTGTAGAGCCTACAATGTGACGTCATTTGAGGTTCGGGGGGGGGGCGGGTACCGTCCTAAAGTCGGCTCTTCAGTGCTACTGAAAATTTCTGACCAGCCGAAATCATTTCGTCACTACAGCGGTAAAATAGGAGTATGAATCGGCCCTAAGGGAGATGCCAGCCACCCGTCGAAGAAAACTAATTTCGGCCGCTTGTATTCGCGACCTTATTCTTTCGGTCATGATCCACACTTCATGACCATAGGTGAGAGTAGGAACGGAGATTGCTCGGTAGACAGAGAGCCTTACCTTCTGCATCAGCCGGAGAATCGGAGCGGCAGGTAAGGGGCGGTATTCCAGTCGTTGTACCGCACGTAGTGACAAAAAGAGAGTTGAACCAGAAGCCAAAACTCTCTGTCTACCAAGCAATCTTCGTTCCTACTCTCACCTATGGTCATGTATTTTTTTTATACATCAACGAATGTGATTCCTCACTTTGTTGTACAACAGTGTCGTGCGGTAATAGCTGACCTACAAGGTTGGCTATTTTTGCTATGGTTTAAATATATATATATATATTTTTAATCCATTTAGTTTTTTAACTATATTAAATTGATTAGTTGGATTAACTGTTGCACCCCTATCAGCTATACTGGCCAAGCAAGCAACTGACAACAGAGCCTAGCTCACCTTTGTGTCAAAAATTTGACACAAAGCATCGTAGAGTATGTTCAATTTATGGAGCTGATGATTCTACATTGCACTTTGCTGGCGCGGAGGTTTAATTTAGAACGGCATGAAATATGGCTTAGTTTGGGAAAAAGTCCAGAAATAGGCTAGCTTGCTACACATTAGCCAACAATAATGCAATAAACATTAATCTTGCTTGATGTTAACTTGCTTGCTTACATGAGCAAAACAACCAGATTGCTAATAATCCGTGATTTTGACACGATGCCCTTTGTTTTTTAAAGTTTTGAAGTTACAAGATAAAGATGGTAGTCTACCCTGATAGCTGCATTCATATAATTAAAGGGCTTCCTTTTACAAAGTTTTATTAGCAATTTGGTTAAGCTTCCTCGGTATCACAAATGTATTAAAACCCACTAACACAAGCTATTTTGCTGGCTAAATAATATAAAAGTATTATTATGGACTAATCTGCGTATAGGCTACTGTATGTTTCTGGAGTGTTTCTGTAAACTACTACTATGCTGTTCCAAATGTCTTACCACCCCACCCTTGGCTAAATACTGCTGTTGTTACCAGGATGTTCCAGAGGCTGCTAGAATAAATAACACAGCTGTTGCTCTGATTGCCTGCAGAACTGGTTTAAATCATGTATATAAAAATATAAAAAATTAAAATATATATATACTATATATATATATATAGTTGTATTTAATCCTTTAAAAAATTGCCCATGTACAATACATGCTCACAGCGTGCCGTAGGTAGCGCGTTGCATTTGTGAGCTAGTATAGCCTATTTCCGGTGCATGTCATGGGCACTCGCATAGCGAAGTATAAATTGAGCTCAGAGCATCCTGGTCGTGTTGTCTAAGGTCCTTCTCTCTGGGTCCATGTAGCTCTCAGTTGGCGATGAAGTACCTGGACCCGGCGTTCACGCCTCTGACCCAAGCTCTGAACGAGGGCCTGCAGGAAAGCTCTGCCAAGTGGAAGTACAACAGGACCGCCTTCGTACGACAGAAGTGGGTTTTTTGCATGCACGCACGTACGTGCGCACACACGCACTCGCACACACACACACACACACACACACACACACACACACACACACACACACACACACACACACACACACACACAGTGTGTGTTGAAGTTGATTTAGAAATTCTTGAACACAAAGAGACAAACAAAGAGAATAAAATGAAAAGAAAAGGATATACTGGATTTGTGTGAGACAGTGGTTTTCAAGCCTTTTCATATTTAGTCTGCATTTGATGAGATTTAGCCTCGCAGTTGCAAAACTAAAGAATAGGTCCACAACATTGCCATGCTGTATGTACCATAGGAGAGATAACAGGCAAAGGTTGATCAAAATAACAATTCTTCTACGTATAGACTTCTTGTAAATTAACTCAAGTAATGCAGATGTTTAACAATAATTGAACTCTCAAGAGTTAAAGATCTATACGTTTATTTAACAGGGTCAATACAAAAAACTATGTATTAAGTTGTAAAAACATGAAACCGTTGCGTTGTACATACATAGGGTTTATAGCCAGGGCTATAATTTGCAACCCCAGGGTCCATTTGGTTACCAACTCTCCATCATTTAGCTTGGGACCACCTGGAACCCCCTCAAGGACGACTCGTGGTCCCCGGACCACATGTTGAGAATCACTGGTGTAAGAGAAATAAGAATATATATTTTTCGGCCATTTGTCTGGACAAAAAAAAAAAAAAGATCGTATCTAGTATCGTATTGTGAGTTGAGTGAATCGTTATATTCTGCTATCGCATGTTTGGGGGGAGGGCACCCGCTGACCAGCCTGCATGGGGGCCTACTGACATCTAGTTCCGCGCACGCACGCACGCACGCACGCACACACACACACACACGCATGCACACACACAGCACACACAGAGCAAGAAATTAGGTGGGTTCTTTCTGAACAGGCGGGTTGTCAGACTGTGGCTGGAGATAAAGAGAGACTGAATGAAAGGCTGTGGGAGCCAGCCAGGTTAGGAGAGGACAGAGGAGAGCCTATAGACCGATTCCGTACCGGTTTCATGGTTGCAGCCTACGTATTTCCTGTAGGCGGACTCGACATAGCTGCGGGAGTAAAACCCTCACCAGGCGCACCTCTTCCACTACAGTGAACGGCAGAGTGACTGATGTTAGTTTGCCTCAAACTTTACTCCTTTACCTGCTTTTTTACTAACACTAACATTACAAAAATGCCCAGAACATCGAGATGAACCTGTGTAGTTTATGGCTGCTCCAACAGTAGTGGCAACATAAAAAAAAAAAAAAAAAACGGAATGTCTAATATCCACCTCGGTGGCGGAGACCAGAGCCATTGAGTAATGGTTGAGAAACTTGAGACAAAGCAGTGAAGGGTCCTGAAAGATACGTAATTTCCCAATACCCAATCTTTCTGTTTTATGAACACAAGGCTGCTGTATTTTATACCTCATACTAAGCATTTAAAGTATGAGGTATAAAGTACAGCAGCCTTGTGTTAATAAACAGAAAGATTTGGTATTGGGTAAGACTTGCGTTATGTATCTTTCACTGCTTTGTCTCAACCATTACTCAATGGCTCTGGTCTCCGCCACAGCGGTGGATATTAGACATTCCGTTTTTTTTTTTTTTTATGTTGCCACTACTGTTGGAGCAGCCATAAACTACACAGGTTCATCTCAATGTTCTGGGCATCTTTGTAATGTTAGTGTTAGTAAAAAAGCAGGTAAAGGAGTAAAGTTTGAGGCAAACTAACATCAGTCACTCTGCCGTTCACTGTAGTGGAAGAGGTGCGCCTGGTGAGGGTTTTACTCCCGCAGCTATGTCGAGTCCGCCTACAGGAAATACGTAGGCTGCGACCATGAAACCGGTACGGAATCGGTCTATACAAACCTGTGGGCTGTGAGGCTACTGCAAGCAGGCCAGCACATACCTGGCTGGCAATATAAGTTAGTGATAATAATTTGTAACCTTAACTAACTAATGTAAGAAAGAAAAAAGAGAGAATCGGTTTTCATTGTGATACCGATAAAGGAACTTAATGGGTTAAGTGTATTGTGTTTGTTCCACAGTTGTCTAGTCTTCTCTTGGTTGTTGTCTCTAGAGCAGTGGTTTTCAACCAGTGGTCCTTGAGGGGAGAGTTGGTAACCTGAGGTTTCCAGGTGGTCCCCAGCTAAATGATGGAGAGTTGGTAACCTGAGGGGTTTCCAGGTGGTCTCCAGCTAAATGATGGAGAGTTGGTAACCTGAGGGGTTTCCAGGTGGTCTCCAGCTAAATGATGGAGAGTTGGTAACCTGAGGGGTTTCCAGGTGGTCCCCAGCTAAATGATGGAGAGTTGGTAACCTGAGGGGTTTCCAGGTGGTCCCCAGCTGGAGTGTTGGTATTAGTTTCATTTTATGCTCTCAAGAGTTAAATTATTGCTAAACATCTGCATTACTTAATTTACAAGAAGTCTACACAATTTGAGAATGTAGAAGAATTGTTATTTTGATCAACATTAGCCTGTTATCACTTTTATGGTACCACATCAAATCACAAATCTCATCAAATAGTGTTCCGTGGCTCAAAAGCCGAATACATAAAGGGCCTCGATATGAAACGGTTTCCCACTGCTCTAGACTAGTATTACACTTTATACAAACAGTAGAGGAGACAAGGGTTGTGCTGATATATATGCACATATTACATTAATATGCATATTGCTAATATGCATACTATATTACCGCTAAACTGTATGTATGTTTATCTAATACTATCTACTGTTCCATCATATGTAATTAAATTAAATGTAAATGAAGCCCTTCATAAGCCCCCCCCACCGCAGTACACTGACATCTGAATCATAATGATAATTGTTTCTGACCCGGTAGAAACGGGTCAGGTCGCTATGCGTCCTTTCGCTGATCCTTTGTTTTAACCTGTTTAACCCATTTTGGGGCGGGAACCCCTTTTGGTGTTAGCATTATGCTATGCTTTAGCTATTGAAAAATAGCAGATCTACAAGCTCACGAGCTTGTACGTCTGTTATTTTTTTTTAATCGAAGAACGACTGATATAGAAACATAGCTTTTTCAGAAAACTGTTTTAGAAGGCATTTGTAGAATCTGATCTCAGGTCAAAATGGGTTAAACAGGGGAAGCGTACGTGTCATTTTAACCGTTCTTTTATGGTTTGACTATTAAAAAATTGCAGATGTACTTAGCTCACGTTGTGCCATGAGCTTGTAGATTTCCTTTTTATTTATTTTTTATTTATTTAGTTTTGGAAAAAAAATAGCAAATCTTTGAATAGATATATCTTTAAAAGCGAATATTTTTAACTCAAAGCTGGCGGCCTTGACATGAAAATGTTTTGAGCACCACTGATATAGCAACACAAGTTCTTCAGAAAAAGAAGGATTTAGAAGGCAATTTGTAGAATTTAATTGAATTAAATAATCTTCATTTTGCTTTCTTCTGAATGTTTTTTTAGTGTACGTGACCCACAAATGGGTCCCGACTAGCAATTCTAAGGGGTCCTTGAGGGAGTTCCACGGGGTCCCCAGCTAAATGATAGTTAGGAACCAAATGGATCCTTATGCGTCTGTAACTCAGAGAGTGTACGGGTCCATTTGGTTCAATTTGTACACTCTCAAAAAAGTGTGAGAACCACTGTTCTAACGCATCATGCTGTAACCATCTCTCCTCCTCCTCCAGGAAGGAGATCTCGCGGTACATCGACATCCCACACAACTTCTCGCTGACGCGCGGGGCGGTGCGCCTCGGCCAGCTCATGCACTACGACTACTCCAGCCACAAGTACGTGTTCTCCATTGGCGAGAACTTCCGCTCGCTGCTGCCCGAGGCCTCGCCCATCCTCGGCCGGCACTACAACGTCTGCGCCGTGGTCGGCAACAGCGGCATCCTGACGGGATCGCGCTGCGGCGCCGAGATCGAGAAGTTCGACTTTGTGTTCCGCTGCAACTTCGCACCGACCGAAATCTTCAAGAGGGACGTGGGCCGACGCACCAACATGACCACCTTCAACCCAAGGTTAGTATTGACACATTATTAACCCATTATAATAATAATACATAATACTAATAATAACAAGTAAGACGCGCAAACGCGGGAAGCGAACGCAGCTCGTGTGTGTGTGGTTGTGTGTGTGTGTGTGTGTGTGTGTGTGTGTGCTACAGCTGCGCCCTGTGTGTGTGTGTGTGCTACAGCTGCGCCCTCTGGTGGCGGGCGGGTGGTGTAACAGCGTGACACACACACACACACACACACACAGACATTCAGCCCTTGCTGTCATAGTAAGTGGCTCACTGCGTTCGCAATAATAATGGATTTTATTTATAATGCACTTTACAGTACATTCCTCAGAATCTCAAAGTAGACAAAAGCGTAAAACAGTAGGCAAAAGCATAAAATAACCTCACACGATTAAAAACACACAATTAAGCATCAAGGAAACAAAACGGTTTTAAACATGAGGGCATGGGTCACGGAATAAAATCTGTGAATTTAGAAGAAAGCCTTGTTAAAAAGGTAGGTCTTTAGTCCTCTCTTGAAGGAGTCAATTGCTGTGGCACTCTCAATTGTGTGGGGAGTTCAGGGGCAACTGCCCCTGAACGCAGAAGGCCCTGTCACCCATCGTGCGCAGGTTTGGCCGTGACGGGGTTGAGGCAGTATCTGTTTGAGGAGCGGAGGGTGAGGGTCGAGGGTTTCAGGGAGACTAATTCCTTGAGGTAGGGGGGCATTTCCGTATCTAACCCATTATTAACCCATTAACCCTTTTAGACCTGAGGCCGATTTTTTTACGCTTCTAAATCAGAAATCAGTTTTCTGAAAAAACAATGTTTCTATGTCCTATGGTGCCACCCCCCCCCCCCCCCCCCATGCACACAGCATCCTGGAGAAGTACTACAACAACCTGCTGACGGTGCAGGACCGCAACAACTTCTTCCTGAGCCTGAAGAAGCTGGACGGCGCCATCCTGTGGATCCCCGCCTTCTTCTTCCACACGTCGGCCACCGTCACGCGCACGCTCGTCGACTTCTTCGTGGAGCACCGGGGACAGCTGAAGGTGCAGCTAGCCTGGCCGGGCAACATCATGCGCTACATCAACAAGTAAGTAGTCCAGAGAGAGAGAGAGAGAGAGAGGGGTGTGTGCGTATCGTTTGACTTTGTATCGTATCGTTTTGCAATAGAAATAATCGGTATCGAATAGTTTTGCAATGGATATAATCAATTGTATCAATAATGCATTGTTTTTTACCAAGAAAATATAAAATGTAATTACTTTTCCATTCCATATAGCTACACTTGGTCTATCGATAAATGTGTATATTCTCTGTGTTCATGTCAAGGCGTGGGTTTGTCCATTATGTGTTACAATGTCCATCTATTTACCAGAGAATCGCTGTGTTTACTTATTTATATCCATAATAATAAATCTTACCCTTAAAAAAACAGCACTATCCACAAGTTTCACACATATGTAACTTGCTAGTTACTATATCGATTACAAATCATTGTATCGTATCGTCAACCATGTATCGTGAATGGCAACAAAAAATTACGGGAAGCAGCTTTTTGCTTCTACGGGGCGTCGGCATGGAACAAGCTCCCACTGTACCTTCGTCAGGCAGCCTCTGTAGACATTTTTAAAACACAGCTCAAGACCCACTTCTACAACATTGCTTTTAATTGATCTTTTATTTTTTGTTATTCATGTCCTCGGCCTTGCTTTTCTTTTTTATTCTCCATTGTTCTGTAAAGCACTTTGAGCTGCATTTCATGTCATGAAAGGTGCTATACAAATAAAGTTGTATTATTATTATTATTATTATTATTATGAATGGGACTTGTCTTGAACACGTGACGTGACGTGCTGTCAGGCCAGAGCCTATATGTGGCATGCGCCTGGACCACTAGGCCAGCGGGTGCCCTGTATTGTTGTTTTTGGTGGGGGCTGTATTCAAATCATCAGGTGGATGGCGGATGGATGTCACAAATGTAAATTGCACTGATGTCAGACCACAACTGAAACTGTTGCCTTAACAATTGGTGATTTGAACATGTGGACCCTGGGGGGTGGGGGGACATGTCTTTCTTTTGTTGAATGTTGATGTTGAAACCGTTAGTCCTTTCTCCAGCATCTGGAACGGGACCTCCGATCTGAACACGTTGAAACTTGTAGTCCTTTGCTCTGGAGGAACGCATCCTGATTGGGTTCTCGACCCAAGAAGTTCCTCAGCATTTCCTTGGCATTCTTAGAACCACCAGGCTTCAGGATGCAATTTCTGTAGTCCAAACCCACCTGGTTCATGATGCCTTCCCGTTTGAAACGGCTGTAGAACATGTCCATGGCCAACACCTCACTCCACAGGTAGTCATACCATACGTACTGATGGATGTGAAGACGTTGGTCCAATTTAGCTTCTTCTATCTTAGCCAGGAATTTCCTACGGGCGATTGCGGGATGAGACTTGATGAGTTTGTCCAGCAGGTTGTCAGGAATTGGAGCTCCCGTCTTGTAGTGTTTAGAAATTCTCTGTAGTGGTTCCTTCTCCCAAACCCAGTTTTCCAACATCTGGGACGGAGCTTCTATAAAGTCCTTCTCCATGTGGAATGCGTTGAATGCAGCGTAGTCAACCTGAGCACAGAGGAGGTGCATGACGTGACCAAACTCATGGAAGAATGTGGTCACTTCTTGATGCGTCAGGAGGAAGGGGTTGGCTATGGGTTTATAGAATTTGGTGACTAAGGCAGCAACAGCCTTCTGTCTACTCCCATCAGACAGCAGACAGCCGGGCTGCAGCAAGACGCAATATCCACTGACATACCTGTCCATGTTCTTTCCCTTTCTGGTGAGCAGGTCGAGGTAGAACTGTCCGATGATCTGCCCACAGGAGCGGTCAGTGACGCAGTACAGAGTGACATCAGGATGCCATACGGGGGCGCCGTGCACCAGGCTGAACGACAGACCCAGCAGGTCCTGGAAGATGTCCAGCAGACCATGGGTCACAACCTCCAAGGGAAAATACTTCTTCAACTGGCATGTACGCTTGGCCTTTGGACTCTCCTCATCTCCCAGTGTCTTCAGCTTATGGGTCAGCTCGTCCAGGAAGATGGAGACCTTGTTGGCAGACCGCACCATGTTGCTCCTCAGGGAAAAGTCAGCTTTGGTTTTGAAACCCAGCAAAGTTCTCTTCTGAGCACGTAGCTTCAACACCTCCTTGTTGGCTAAATTGCATTCATTTATTAACTTCTTCTCAATGTCATGTAGCTTGTTTAGTTTATCTTTTGGGAGATGCAATCCATTCCTATGGGTGATGTTTTCCTGCATGCATGTCTCCATGTATACCTCTGTAAGACTTCTTGCATCCACCTTCATCCCCAGAGCTTCGATCCATAAGCCACCGGGACTACCCTCGTACGTCCCAGTCTTTGTGATATGACTACGTAGATTATTTATATACTTACTACAGAATTTCATCTTGTCTTGTATGTCTTGTATGCTCTCCCCAAGCCGCATATGTATGTATCTCTTATCCTCTGCAGTAAGACTGTCTTCGTCCACCTTCATCGCCAGAGCAAGAATCCTCTGGTAGACATCCTTTCTCGTGCTCACGTCTATAAACTCTTCTTGCATCTTATTTGCATCCCAGCTGGCGGTCCTCACCTCCTTACTGGGAGAAACGCTCCGTAGGAAGTTCAAGAACCCGCTCTGGGAATCGCACTCAGTTTCCATGTCAGCCAGGGCCTTCACGGTTTTGTTGAAGGTAACACCGTCCAGGTCCAGGGAGCCCATGGCATCCCACACATTCTTGTGCTTGGCAATGACCTCATCAGACTTCAGCCGGATCTGTTCAGGGCTCAGATCCCAGTGCAGGTAGTCCTCAGTGCAAGCCTGAGCAGGGCTGTAGATTCCATGTTAGTGAAATTCAATCACAGTGTAGTCTGAGCTCTGTGCTTCTGTTTGGATCTTGCACGTTTGGCACAGTTGCATATTGTAGTATGAAGGGATTTCCCTCTGTGTTTGGATCAAAAGGTGTGGCAGCGAGGACTTCAGTGTATCAATGCTAAATAAAGGAATGCAGTTCAGAGATTCACTTTGGACAGTCTGTGACATCAATGACAGCTTGACAGTTAAACGTCATCATCACACGTGACGTCATCATACATCATTCCATTCTGGCCAATCACAATTTGCGTCCTCACTTTTGTCTTCAATGTTTGTGTTTACACAAACCCTCAAAGCTGGACATAGGACTGGGGCTGGGGCTAGGACATAGGACATAGGACTGTGGTTAGGACATAGGACATAGGACTGGGGCTGGGGCTAGGACATAGGACATAGGACTGGGGTTAGGACATAGGACATAGGACTGGGGTTAGGACATAGGACATAGGACTGGGGTTAGGACATAGGACATAGGACTGGGGTTAGGACATAGGACATAGGACTGGGGCTAGGACATAGGACATAGGACTGGGGTTAGGACATAGGACATAGGGCTGGGGCTAGGACATAGGACATAGGACTGGGGTTAGGACATAGGACATAGGACTGGGGCTAGGACATAGGACATAGGACTGGGGCTAGGACATAGGACATAGGACATAGGACTGGGGTTAGGACATAGGACATAGGACATAGAACTGGGGTTAGGACATAGGACATAGGACATAGGACTGGGGTTAGGACATAGGACATAGGACTGGGGTTAGGACATAGGACATAGGACTGGGGTTAGGACATAGGACATAGGACTGGGGTTAGGACATAGGACATAGGACTGGGGTTAGGACATAGGACTGGGGTTAGGACATAGGACATAGGACTGGGGTTAGGACATAGGACATAGGACTGGGGCTAGGACATAGGACATATGACTGGGGTTAGGACATAGGACATAGGACTGGGGTTAGGACATAGGACATAGGACATAGGACTGGGGTTAGGACATAGGACATAGGACTGGGGTTAGGACATAGGACATAGGACTGGGGTTAGGACATAGGACATAGGACATAGGACTGGGGTTAGGACATAGGACATAGGACTGGGGCTAGGACATAGGACATAGGACTGGGGTTAGGACATAGGACATAGGACATAGGACTGGGGTTAGGACATAGGACATAGGACTCGGGTTAGGACATAGGACATAGGACTGGGGTTAGGACATAGGACTGGGGTTAGGACATAGGACATAGGACTGGGGTTAGGACATAGGACATAGGACTGGGGTTAGGACATAGGACATAGGACATAGGACTGGGGTTAGGACATAGGACATAGGACTGGGGTTAGGACATAGGACATAGGACATAGGACTGGGGTTAGGACATAGGACATAAGACTGGGGTTAGGACATAGGACATAGGACTGGGGTTAGGACATAGGACATAGGACATAGGACTGGGGTTAGGACATAGGACATAGGACTGGGGTTAGGACATAGGACATAGGACTGTGGTTAGGACATAGGACATAGGACTGGGGTTAGGACATAGGACATAGGACTGGGGCTGGCGGCCCTAAAAAAGTTAGGTGGTTTCCTTTTCTTTTTTTTAATAAATATTTTCAAGTTTAAAAAAAAAAAAACTAAATTATAACAAGAGACACACCATCTAGCCCCCTCAGTCAAGTTTAAATAAATCACCTGTGTGAAGTGAGGGACGATCTTATCATCGTACGTCATCATAAATCATCTCATTCCAATGCCAATCAGAATTTGCGTCCCCACCTTTGTCTTCAATGTTTGTGTTACGCAGTGTTTTGTGTTACGTCAAAATTGTCAATGGGATGTAAAGTTTGTGTAGGACAAAGTTTGTGTTAGCACACACACCGAAAGCTGGACATAGGAGGCTTTTTGAGGCTTTGTTGAGGCCTCAAAATGTAAATGAAAACATTAAAAAAAACCTTCTGGTACTTTTTAATTTCGGTTTCAAGTTTCCGGTCAGTGGTGTTGTGTGGACCAGGTGGGACTGATAGACAGACATGACATGGACTTCAGCTGGACTTTCTTTCAAAATGAAAGGGAAAAAGTACCCTGTACTGGTCCTTTTGGATTCATCTGTACACTCAAGAGTTATGGGGGTCCATGGCCTATAACGCAGTAACGCACACAGTAAACCGGGGGTCCTTGAAATGAAAAAGTTTGAGAATCACTAGTTTCATTGGACCCATGCATGCCCCGTGTGCATAAATACCATGTAATGGTTTTGCACGTGTAGTCCCCACACACAGACCATTTATGATTTTGAATAAAACTATTTAAGCGTGAATAATGATATTTAAGCACGACGTGTCACACTGGGATGGATGTGAGATGCGTGGAGGTTTGAGCGGCGGCGTGTACGGGTCCAGTATGGCATCAGTAGGGCCATGCCTATCCCATCCATGATGTCATAGTGTACTACTGCATTTGTGCCTACCCTTTTAGCTGTTGGGGGCTCATGTAAATCTACAGCCTTTATAGCCATAGTAAATTTCTCTTTTTCTTTAACGTGTGTAGTGGGCGGGCGGTGGGGGGGTGGGTGCACTAGCGTGGTCACCCCAGGGCAGCACACGGTGTTAATCCAGGCCAGCAGCTTTACGCTCCAATAAAACATCATCAACACATACAGTATACAGCAGTGGTTCCCAAACCTTTTAGCTCGAGACCCCCAAACAGAAATTAGACGTTAGTATGAATGAACTTGTTAGCGAATAAGAATGGGGGTGGAGATTGAAGTTATGTCTGACTAATACTTGGCACACAGTGTTGTGCATCAAAAAATAGCCGATCTAGGGCATCAATTTTCTGCTTTGGGATTAGGGTTTAAACATGGCAAAACGTTGCAAAAATGGCAGTCACGAAATCCGAAAATCTTCATGTCCTCACAAGGTGTGTGTGTGTGTGTGTGTGTGTGTGTGTGTGTGTGTGTGTGTGTGTGTGTGCGTGTGCGCGTGCGTGTCAGCAGCAGTAGTGCCAGAGCCCCGGTTTTGGGGATAACCCCATGTGTACCATGTGGCTGTATTGTACTGAGCCATGGGGTAGAGACCAGTACGGTACAGAGGATTTAGACCCCAAAGCCGGCTTATAGAGAAAGGGCTATTTTATGAAAGGTATGGCACAGAGTTGTAATGGAGTGTGTGTGTGCGTGACTGCGTGTGTGTGTGTGCGTGTGCATGCGTGTGGCTGTCTCAGTGCAGTGTGGGTAACTGAAACGTGTGCACGTTTGTCCTCATGTGTGTGTCTGTGTGTGTAAAGAGGGATTTATGCCTAGTGGTTTAACATTGTGGCATTGTGAATAGACAGGTGGTACAGTAATCTGGACCAATCCCATTATATCTACCTGCTCTGGGAAGCATTACCGGGTTGTAAGCAGCTCAGGGTGGATAGAAAACCTTAAGGACGTCCCAGAGTGGCTTTTGTTCAGGCCAGTTTGGAAGGCTTTTCCTCACTAACGCTTCGTTTATACTATTACCTTTCCGTCGCCGCGCACTACGAGCGACGCAAGGCTCGTTGTGAGATTTCTGCTATTTAAATTCTACATTTTAAAGGGATAAGAAGACACTGAGGATTTTACTGTGTGTACATTTGAGTGGCTTGAACTGGCTTCCCCCACCTTTCTTTATGAAACGACTTCATAGGTCACGGTGGCACAGGCAGTCGCCTCACAGCTAAAAGGTCCGAGTTGCGTTCCTACCGGGGACGTTGCGGGCGTGTTCTCTCCTCTGCGTCATCAGCGCCTATACCCTAGGTGGGGTTGGCAAAAGGGGGTGCATATCTTTGGTCCGACATACTAATACCTCAAATTTGTAGTACCACTTTCTGCCTATTTATGAATCTGTCTATGAATCTAAGGGGCCTGGCCCCTGACACAGTGAAAGCGTCATTGGACGTGAGCGTCACTGACCCACTTGACGCCTCCAGTGTGGCTACAGCCGCTGTAAACACTGTGCGTTTGATGCTTTCAGTGTTTCAGGGCCATAGCACGCCCCGTTGTTAATTTTTATTAGCTGCAGCTGTTGCTAATGCTTACATCACTGGCTCTCGAGTGAGGTCTGGCAGGGACCCTCAGGGGTCCTTGAGGGGGTTCCAGGGGGGTCCCCAGCAACGTAATATATCATCAAAGTCAGCGTAAGCACTTTTAACCAAGCTCTACTACTGTATTTGCCAAAAGAAAGTCTTCCAATATGTTTAATAATTTCAGATGGGGTTCCGCAGACAAATACATACGAATTTGGGGATCCTTGACTTGGGAAAGTTTAGTGAACCACCGGCTTACAGTACATCACAGTGTACGATAAGTGTTATGTAGCCTGCCATGTTTTTATCCTGCTTTAGTTCTTAACCTGAACCTGAAAACGAACAACATTGTGCAATCAGCCTAGGTTTCCATCCTCCTTTTAAGTGGTTAATGACACCGACTGACTTCCATTGAAAGTGACGTGTTGCCTGTTGCATTGTTATCTGAAGGCAGAGTAATTAAACTGGTGACATATTGGGCAGTGTTACATTTAATGTTAAATAAGGCTTTGTCTTGGCAGTGGGGCTGGAGCCAGTATGTCTGGAAGCACACGCCGTTATCGTGGCTGGAGAAGCCATTCTCTCAGCATGGCCTTGTAGTTAGTTATTGTAGCAGACATGCCATTAGTTAAGGTTAAGATAGGGTTTTAATTCTGCCCGGCAACAGCACACTATCATTTTATGTTTACAGTTTCAATCGTTAAGTAGAATTGCTAGTGATGTGTCCAGTGATGTGTCCAAGTGTGTGTGTGTGTGTGTGTGTGTGTGTGTGTGTGTGTGTGTGTGTGTGTGTGTGTGTGCGTGTGCGTGTGCGTGTGCGTGTGCGTGTGCGTGTGCGTGTGCGTGTGCGTGTGCGTGTGCGTGTGCGTGTGCGTGTGCGTGTGCGTGTGCGTGTGCGTGTGCGTGTGCGTGCGCGTGCGTGTGCATGTGTGCGGGAGAGGGAGAGGGAGATTTCCTATAGACAGTTTCTGTAGGCATAAGTACATTAACGTTACAAATATCCCTGACTGAGAAGAAATCATGTTTCTATGAGTTATTAGTTGGCCTATTTTTGGAAGAAACACTAGAATAAGCTCCAAAGCTTAAAATACTCAAAATAGTTTCACTGCTGAAGTTTTTCACTAACCTTTGAAGAATCACCCAATTGCGCACCCACGGTCCTGACCAACAACAACAATGGGGAACAGCAATTACGCTCCATAGATTTTGCATTGTGCCTCGATTACGTGATGTGACGTATCCTAGAGTGTCTGAGGAAAACATTGTATGTTTTAAACGTTATTAAAAAAATGGCCGATTAAACAAATAAAACACAACTCGTGTAACTCGTGCTCAGGATGGAAGGAGATCTTTATCTTTTAACTTGTGAATGGGAGTCAATTTACACCATAGTGGACATGACGTTGCATGGCTCTTCATCAGACAATGAGATTCACAAACCTGTCACGGCTGTGTCAGCTGACCAGTAATTCAATCATTAATCAAGGATGCAAACATGCAAAGATCATCCGATCATCACGATGTGACAATGGAAATGACAGAAAGACCCAATATTCATATATCACAGGGAGATCATAATAAACTAGAAAAAGTGCCCTTCCGGGCACAGGTCTCCACCAGGTTATCCACAGATCCGTGCAGTTAGAGGTAAAAACACTTTTCGGCCAGTTATAGCGCCACCTTGAGGCTGAGTTGAAATTGTTCATGTGGCATTTTGTCCTCGGCCTAGTGGGAATGTGGGTGCACAATTTCACGGAAATCACGCGATGTGTTCATGATTTGCAGCATTTTGTTTGAAACTGAGCACTCCTGTGAACTTTGGAAGCCAATCTTAACCAATCAGGATGGAGTCTGATAAATCTGAAAGACCCGTTTCGTTGAATGGCTCTAGAGAGACTGTGTACCAATTTGCGTGATGTTTGGACAAAATCTGTAGGTGTACTGTGCAAAAACTTGTTTTGCACAAAGCGGCCTCCTGGTGGCGCTATAACAGGCCGTTCTGGAAAGTTTGGGGCAGAGGTTCATGGTTGGCATCCAGGGAGTGTGTGTGCAAAATATGGCATTGAAAAACTTGTTTTGCACAAAGTGGCCTCCTGGTGGCGCTATAACAGGCCGTTCTGGAAAGTTTGGGGCAGAGGTTCATGGTTGGCATCCAGGGAGTGTGTGTGCAAAATATGGCATCGACCGGGTTAACGGTGGCCGAGATTAGCTGTTCACGGACACACGGACGGACACACGGACGGACACGCGGACGGACGGAGTGCAAAACATACTCTCCCCACATGCCTTCGGCCTGGTGGAGACAACAAATAAGTGATACACCCATTTTCTTTAAAAACATGATTAATTAACCAGTCAACTGGAACACATGACATGACATCAGGTATGAACCATCATAAAAGTCAAGTGAAACAGATGACAAACACTGCCTCTTCTACTCTAACAATGGTGAAAAAGGATGTTTGTAGGTCATTTTATATTCAATAGAGCACCGAAGTCTGACGTCAATATCGGTAGACGGCGCAAATCCACAGGTTTGTGTACTCGCATTATAATCCCCATAGGGGGATTTTAGATCGCCTCATAAGAACTGTGTTTGAAAAATAATCCGGTCATCCCGGCCGCTTGACTCATATGGATATGAAGAATCAACTGACTGAGAGAAAACGCTAATGTTACTGCTACTGAATTAGTTACATTTTCGCATATCATATTATGAGTGACTCACTGTTGCAAATGATACAGAGACACCTCCCTGACAATAACGCTGAGACAGCTTGTTTATTTTTGGACCACAACGCTTATAGTAGACGATATTAAGATCACCCCATGTTATTCTCCATAGAGAAATTACTTCCGCAAACCAGGGGAATCGAAGGGATGAGCGAGTTACGTCAGGACTTTGGTGCTCAAAATTGAGTTGTCCTGACATCCTATAATGATTTGTCTCTCCCTCCCGCCCCCCCTCCCTGCCAGATACTGGAAGACCAAACAGCTGTCTCCGAAGCGTCTGAGCACCGGCATCCTGATGTACACGCTGGCGTCCTCCATGTGCGACCAGATCCACCTGTATGGCTTCTGGCCGTTCGGCTGGGACCCCAACACGGGCAAGGAGCTGCCCTACCACTACTACGACAAGAAGGGCACCAAGTTCACTACCAAGTGGCAGGAGTCGCACCAGCTCCCCGCCGAGTTCAAGCTGCTCTACAAGATGCACACGGAGGGACTGCTCAAACTCAGCCTCTCGCACTGTGCCCTCTAGGGTCTCCCCCCCCACCCCCCCTGCAAAGCGCTGCGCTTCTTTTACTGCTGATAGGGCTGGGCTAATATGGGCTAATCAAACGTCACCGTGTGTTTTGAACAAATACCTCCTCAATATCGATATTGTGATGGTAATAATTGCATTGTGATGATAATATCGCATTGTGACGATGAATATTATTCATAACGTATTGTGTCGATGAATATTGCTGATATCGTAGTGTGACAACAATATTGTTTTGTGATGATCAATTTATTTTTTTCCTTTTTTTACTGTTCATAAATAGCAAAGATTGCAGGTCTACTTGCTCACAACGCATCATGATAAAACACCTTGTAAACGTGCAGATCGGGTATATGCACTATTTTTGATTACTATTAATATTGTTTTGAACAAATAGTGCTTAAGTGATTTAAAACCAGGAAAAGACAACACTCATACCATATCGCGATATTACAATATCCCAAATCCCAGACGGTATTTTCTAGCCTCATACCGTAGTATCATGATATCGCTGTGCAGTGTACAGTATAATATCAATCTATTGCCCACAGCCCTAACTGTTAATATCATAACTACTGCTGTCTGAAACGTTGGGTTCTCTCCCAGACGTTGACAAATAAAGTGCTGAGAGCACAACTTGGCCGTCACACAGACACACAGTAATGTGCTTGTAATTGGCTCCGATGCAAGTGAGAAGGCAGAAGCCAGGCATGGTTCATCTGTTCTTTTGGATTAGGTCTCCATCGGCACAGTAATGAATCACAGGGAAGTGACTGGCTGCTATAGCAGCCTGAGCGAGAAGAGCGGGCGCTAAAGGACATGTTCCTGAAGGAACCCGCCACGCTAGATTCCATTTTACCCGGCCATTGGCGGCCAAAGGCGACGTGGCCCGGCCGTGTGTGTGTGGGTGTGTTATACATTTTTAAACACGGTGAAAAACAAGGACAATCTTGAATCAAAATAAATAGGGCTACTAGAAAACTATCTGCAGCTCTTCTCAAAGTAATGGTGTGATTCATCATTCTAGAAAGTAAATCCACCATACCCATGGAGTAAAATAAAACGTGTGATAAAATGGGGTGATTCTACCTTTTTATATTTTATTTTCTGGCCAATATGGCCTTCAAGATTCAAGTTGCAAGCCTCTTGTAATTGCAAGGTTGACGTAATTCACGGTCCCCAAGCCACCGATTGAAACGTGTCCATGAACTGCGGAACAGAGGATGTGGCAGGGTGATGAGGCATGGATTCTCCTATTGTTTAGCTGAGGATCTGCCGTGTCAGGTCAACCCATTGATATACAGTATATATGGATATGGCCTACTATTGCTATGACATTGGAAAGTGGAAAAGTGCAAAGTGGTTGCAGAGTGCGGATGGCGAGGACAGGGATTCTTTTTTCTTTGGAGGGTGCCAACTCATAGCTGCAGAAACACAAGAGCAGAGTTTGATATGTGCTCAGAAACATTATGACGATACTGGAGCTTAAAGACCCAGTGAAATGAAAAACACATTTTTCACACTTTTAGACCACATCCGTGGTCATCATATGGGCATACCTAACAATGGATGTAAAAAAATGTTGTGTATTTTTATATAAAAGGTCCATAAAAATCTAATTTGAATTACTTCCTGAAAACGAAAACGTCCTGCGTGATGACGTGTCGAGGCCCACATCAATAAAAGCCAATAAAAATGAAGCTCACCCTTTTGATTCCCATTGCTGTATCGTCCAAACACAGGTGCTTTTGATTGCAAACTTCTCCGTTTTTCATTCAAGATGACATCCAGACAGTGTATTAGTCGGTTTATACTTAATTATCACGCTAAAATATGTATCTGAAAACATTATAGGGTATAAATAAGCCACATAGCAGTAATATGGTACCGCTGGCCGACTATCTGACTTGTAAACAAACACACTCATGCGTCCTGCGTTTAGCATAGCTACCGTCCCATTGCCTGAGGGCATACGACGCTCTGATTGGTTCAGAAACTTCAGAGCCAGCGTTTCAAGCTGAAACTTCAAAATAAAACGCCCAAATTAACCATGTCACCCCGTCTTTAAGTATCTTCAGCACAGCTAGGACTCACTAGAAGTAAACATCCAGTCCATTTAGGGTCCTTCTAACTAATAGGGAGAAGAGGGGAGATCAATCGAGTCAGCCTGGGATCCACTCAAGGACCAAACTGGACAGGGCTTGCATTTGCTTCCCTGCATCTTCTCTGGTTCTGAGATACACAGTATACTACAATGTTTAAACGAACCGGGACAACCCAGGTCGCATGTTTCAGTGGAACTCCACAGAAAACACAGCCTGCGACCGGTTTAGTTTTTCAAACATTGGTCTGGGAGGAAAAAGAAAACGTGAAAATTATTATTAAATTTGACTCAAGAGTCACATTAACACTCAGGGTTTCGCTGTGTAACAAGGGCACCTCTCAGTGAGTATAGATATGGAGTTGGATTGGCATTCATTGTATAAAGCAGTGTAACCTGGCAGCAAGGCTTCACAGCGTTATAAGGAACAACAGTAGTGTTTCAGAGCGACGGCAGTGCATCGAGGCTTCGCAGCGCTAATAGGGAACAACAGTAGTGTTTCAATGTGATAGCAGTGCATCGAGGCATCACAGCACTTGGGGACTACTGTCGCATTTCAATGCAGGGATGCTTTCTTTAGGTGTACAGAAATACACACCAGCTACGTGGAGGAATTACGAGGTACATGAGTAAAGGACGGTGGCGGTTCGATGGACATGTTTGTATTCAGGACTTGGACTCAATCTATGCTACAGATTGACCTCTATGGCTTCTGGCCATTCGGCTGGGACCCCAACATGGCCAACCACTATGACGAGAAGTACACCAAGATATTCACGAAATGGCAGAAGTAGTCCCTGCCGAGCTTAAACCGCTCAACATGATGGACATGGAGGGACTGCCCAAATGCACCCTCTGACACACTGTCTAGAACCATACACATTAAGCACTAGGCTTCCACTTTTGATATCACTCTGAGGAATGGCAGGAAAATAGCACAGTAATGTGTTTGCTATGGGGATAAAAAGCAAAGTATAAGAAGCCAGGTGCACAGAGATTATTTTTAGGTGGACAAAAGTAAATTGGAGTGTTACACCAGCTGTATAATAGTCAGAGTGAGGAATTGTGAGGCACTTGACTATATTGTGGATGAGACTACAACGGCGGTGGTCATTTGTGGACCATGTTAGATTATGGACCTGCAAACAATTCAGCAAAACTGAATTAGAAGACTGCATTTCAGCTCTGCCTGCTCCAGTCCAGTCCATTCTATTCCAGCCCTGTCATTTCCAGCTGCCCAGCAACCTTAAGCTAAGTCCATTAGGGCAGTGGTTCTCAACGTTTTCAGGCCGCAACCCCCCTCAAATAATCATATTTGAACTGGTGACCCCCACACCCTGACAAACACTTGAATGTAGGAGATGAGGCATTCAATGAGTTATTCAGTTTATTTATTGATTTAAAATATTGTGAAAATAGCCTATCTAAGAGCTCACAACGCCTCGAAATAATGGCCTTTTTCTTGTATTATTTGACATTTTAGTTTGTTGATTGCTTTTGATGCAGTAATGGACTTCTCCTTTGCTTTTATGTCTTTATTTTTTCTAAGATATTAAAAACGTTAGGCTACTTAAATTGTCACTTCACTGTCAACTCACCAAAATCTGGGGACTCCCTGAGGGTCCCGACCCACCGGTTGAGAACCACTGCATTAGGGCACGGTCACACGGTCATAAACTTCATAGTGTCGTAGCCAATGCAAGCTTCTTTTCTGGGGTGTAGTTAGTTTGACTTGCGTCGGAGAGTGGTTGGCTCACTGAAAGAAAACTACAAGTGAAATGGCTGCCAAGTGGGATCAATAACGGCACATCTTTGGTTGACGGTCTGGTCCAAGTTCAATAATGTTGAACTTCAAGCTTCACATGTGATGTGTTGGACGCCACAATAGGACGCTAGCTCCACCCCTTTGCTCCCATGGAAATGAACGGGCAAGCTCACGCTTCTGACGTGTAAGAAGCACAGGTGTAACCGTGCCCTTTAGTTCTTCCCTCTGGTTGTGTTTCATGTTGAATCCATGCTAGACTTAAGTGCATTCTAGAACTCTACTACTGCATCTACTACAGTACTACTCTACTCTACTACTGCTAGAACCTTTTGATCCTTCCACTCACTTTTTTTCATTTTATTTTTCAGAAGCATTTGAACCTTTGGTTAGCTGGACTAACACATAGCCCTGTGAACGTGTTTTAACCCATTAAGACCTGCGGCCAATTCTACAAAATGCCTTCTAAATCAGCATGCAGTTCTCACACTTTCAAGATTTTTCCAAAATGATCAAAAATAGCAGATGTACAAGCTTGTGCTATCTTAGCCCTGGAACATGACTGCCATGATAATTATCATGACAGTCATGCAGTAACTTTGCCCTGTTTTTTGCAGTCGCTGCATTTACAAGATTTCCGTATATATAAACATTCAGATTTCAAATATAAAGTACTCACAAAGTGTCCCACGGGTGTTCGTTAGTAGCAGCGCGAGCGATTAGAATTGCTGCGTCCCGCGTTCTTTAATAAAAAGCATTTTTGTCCGAGCTCTCCGGCTACTTTTTTCAAACGGGGTTCGTTTGGGAAATCCACAGTTGCACACCGGGAGCGCACTCGCCTATTAGTCTGTATTGGCAGGGCGGTCAGAGTAACTATATCGAACACACCGAGTGCCACCCTCCTCCTGACCGATAGGGGCGCGTAGTTGAAAGCCAATGGCAAAATAACACCTCGGATAAAAATGCTTTTTATTAAACAACGCGGGATGCAAAAATTCTAATCGCTGGCGCTGCTACGAACTAACACCCGTGGGACACTTTGTGAGTACTTTATATTTGAAATGCGAATGTTTATATATTATAATTATTTGTAAATGTAGCGTCTGCAAAAACCAGGGTGAAGTTGCGTCATGACTCTCGTATGAATACGAGAGTCATGTTTACAGGGCTAGTGCTATCTTTGAATAGCCAACACAAAAATCTAAAATGACACAGATGCGTTCTCGGTTTTAATGGGTTAACCGTCACACGTTTTTTTTTTTGGCAACTTATCTTCTGCACACAGTGAGAAACTGCCCTGCCATGATAGTGCGTTATATTTTGAACTGGAAACTTTTTGACTTCGAAAGTCGAAAGGGAAACACTCACATCCCGACACATTTTTTCCCAGGTGCTGAACAACACTGTGTGCATTGGAAAAGAAAGAAGTGAATTGCGCACACTGTATCCCAGCAGAGAATTTATTAAGCAAAACGTCATCGGACCTGATGAACATGAAGATTTTTTGTGAATGTTCACCCCGAAATAGGGATGTTGTTGGGGTTCAAATGGTTACAAATAATCTCCACATCTTCCGTTTCTCTTTCGGTCCAGGTATATTGCTGTAACCATATTTCAGGGATTTTCCTTTTTTTTCCCTCAGTAAAATCACTTCAGACTTGTGTGAAAGGTTGGACTTGGAGTAGACGGGTTACATTAACCACATAAACCCCTAGCATCACTCACATGCAGGTGAACATCGTCAATAGCTAGATTTAGTATAGGGGGAAAGAAGGAAGTAGGCCTGGTCTCGGCCTATGCAATGTGCAGTAGTTGACCTTTTGTGTCTCTTAAAGGAGTAGTTAATCACAAAATAAAAATAAATAAAGAATCTTTTGACTGGGGCGGCAGTGGCTCAGGGGTAGTGTGGCCGGTAGAGCGGTCGGATGGGAACCGCAAGGTTCCCAGAGTTCAGAGTTCGTGTTGAAGTGTCCTTGAGCAAGACTCTGAACCCATAATTGCTCCTGATTTGCAGGCTGGTGCCTTGCATGGTTTCCTCCGCCATCGGTGTATCAATGTGTGTGTGTGTGTGTGTGTGTGTGTGTGTGTGTGTGTGCATGGGTGAATGTAATACACAATCTATGTAAAGCACTTTGGATAAAAGCGCTATAAAATTGCACAATTTAGCATTTGATCAATTACATGTATTTTTTGGTTTGTTTTTGTCACATTCCTAAGCCAATAATCAAATGATTGACTCAGGAATGCGACAAAGAAAGAAAATAAAAAAGGAAAAGGAAATCCGGCTTCATTGGGTGCGTAATTGATAGAAGATACCATAAGTAATTTTTGGGTGAACTACTCCTTTAAGCCCTATATATTGTAGATGTTATTATTGTGAAAAATGGAAGGGAATAATCTCTAGAAATCTTTTGAAAAACGGAAATGTATGAAATTCTTCCAAAAGGATGCCAGGGTTATTGTGGTTAAACACCATAAAGGACAAGTGCAACATTCCTCCTTGCATTTTACTGCATCTACACTGCAGACATTTGTTTTATTTCTTTCTTATCTTGAATGTAACCCAGCAGAACCAAATGATATCGTTTTAATACAAACCTCTAGTGTCTCAGTGAAGTGGTTATCAGAGCATTACTTACAGCATACAATGAAATGGATATCTAATGTGACTATGTGAAATGGAAACGGGAATTTACAGTATGTGACTGTGTGTAAGTACGTGTTTATTTGTAGTTGAACGAAAACCTGTGATTGTTTTCATTAAATGGAAGTGTGCTAGCGGGGCTAAGTGTGTGTGTGTGTGTGTGTGTGTGTGTGTGTGTGTGTTTGTGTGTGTGTGGGCTGCATATACAGGAACATGTTAGAAGATTTATAAAAACCTTAAACATAATAGTTATCTTTCTTTGTTAAGTACTTGATGAAAATAAAAGGCAAAAGAGAAATGTTTAATATTTACCCATTTTTGTTTTACTCAGAGTGTACAAATGTAACCAAATGAACCAAACATCCATAGAAAAACCCAGCAGATTTTTCTTTATTATACGGAGTAAATCACAGAGGAGCTCAACAGATTGATGTACAGTACAGTATGTGCCAGAAGACCCCAACCAGAGTGAATGCTATACTTATAAGCTCAGATCTAAAAATCGGATATAAAGTTTAAACAATTTGTCTTGTCTCAATTCAGCCTCGGGTTTACAGTGTCAATTGACAGAGTTCACCCAGAGACATGTTGGAAGACAATTGACAACACGTTCATCTCTAGCCATGCAATCACATGGTCACTGCTTGATTCATCAACATCAGTTGGTGCATGGGAATTATTTTTTACTTTTACTTTACTTAAGTAAAAATGTCCAATTTCAAATGTATAAATCTTTTGAGAATAGCAGATCTACAAGCTTACAATGTGTCGAATCACGGCGCATTGTGAGCTTGTAGATCAGCTATTTTCAAATGGCGGAAATATAGGGCTGAAGTGGTGTATGTATGTTTTTTTTATTATAATTATTAATTATACGTTTTCATATAAATGTAAAAGTACAATTTGGATCCGAGATGTAGTGGAGTAGAAGTAAACGTATTGGAAATTGGAAATACTAAGGTAAAGTAGGCCTACCTCAAAAGTAAATGTAGGCCTACTTACTTTTGTTACCACTGGTTCATGCTTGATTCGTCAACACCGATTATGAGGTTCAGGATTCAATGTTTGGTAGTACTGTATGCACTGCATGCAGCGGCGTTTTAATCACCTGATGACAAGCCTATCTCCCCATTCTTGTTCTCATTATCTCTGAGCACACAGGCAAACATCAAATCCTGTATTCTCTGAATAGCATGCGAACCAAGCAAACAGTAGGATATATCTAAATAACATAACTTATCTGAACAAGTAACCAGCATACATCTGCATAGTATAATCTGCCAGTGAGACACTGGCGTATGGGGGGGGGGGGGGGGGGGTTTGAGTGTACAGGGTTTTATGAGGTCTGGCCATGTGGAGCGTGTCTTGAGTGTACAGGGTTTGATGAGGTCAGATCACCATATATGGAATGTCAGAACAGGTGTCAGCTCCATATATAGAGATATATCGGGGGCAGTGTCTTGAGTCAGGGTTTGAATAGGGCCCAGGTGGGGTTGGGCCTTAATTTTCAGGTCTGTTGAGAACTACTAGTGCTACCGGGCGTGGCTGCACTAATAACTTTGAGGCGGGGCCGTCTAGATTTGTAATGGACAGGTATCAGTCAAAAGAGAGACATCGAAGAGGAAGGACGGGTGGGGCAGGATCAACATACAGTATGGAATGTCAGAACAGGTCAGCTCCATATATGGATATCTTATCTAAGGGTTTGAGGTTTTAAGGTCAGATGTAGAGTTGCTGGCCGGCTCCATATGCAGATCTAGGTGATGATCTAGTCTTCCCCATTGTCATGGGGCAACCCGTGCCCTATATATATATATATATATACACATGAAACTGTTTCCTATAACAGGCAAGGACTATTGTTTTAACCTTTATTGAAATTGTAATCACTGATTGGTTAGTTGTCTCTCCTGCACTGCTGGTGGCATTTCCCTTGATGAGGAAGGGGCCAAGTGCTATGCAGGAGAGGGGTGTTCCTCTTGATGCTTTGAGTAATTGTCATTGAGTGTTCATTCTGTTTTATACTTGTTTAATTGTAACACATTATTTAGAATGTTTAGGTTACTGTTTATTCAAGGTGGTTGATGGAAGTATTTATATTGGTGAAGTATGTGAGAAGAAATGTGCTAATTGAGTCTGTGCCCAGTGGTAGGATCCACTCCTATTTAAAGGAGGCTGCAGGGACAGACAAGTTAGTTGGATGTGGGCATTGACACAAATAACATCCCTGAGGGAGAGCTACAGGGCCTTGTGTGATCAGGGTACAGCCTGAAGAGAGCTCTCATCCTGTTTTGGTTTTGTTAAGGAGTGTTGCCTAAGTATTTATTTATCTTTTTGGCCTTTATTTCGTTGCCAGTATTACAGTTTGCTATTGAAAATTATTGCACTGAACAGTTCTGGACGACTGGACTTTTGGTGGAGGAGTTTGGGGAGAATAAACGCCCTTAACTACCATTCCTGACTGTTCTTGGAGCCTTGGCCGTTCGGGCAACTTTACACCCATGTATGACTATCCGCAGGGTTTGATGAGGTCAGTGTCGTGATCTTCATATTTGGAGGTGGCCACATATGGAGCGTGTCATGAGGCGTGATGGACTGACAACCATATATGAAGGAGAAGATGGATGTGTGGATAGATATATAGACAGATAGACCGTATTTGCAACGGAAATTCAGTTATAGCATAGCAAGTGAGGTAGACACCATTCGAAAACAATATGTCACTAATGAAAAACAAATATATATTGGATGTAAGTAAGACTCAAAATACGGTACATTACAATGATATTAGCAATTTATTTTACTACTATAGGCCTACTACTATTTTAGTGATTATTATTACTATATATTTACTAATCATACGTCAAAAATACATTAGATCAAAGCATTAGTTAATTATCAGCTCAAACATAATCTTATTTTATTCATGAATAAATAAATGGTTATATGTCGTTGGTAACAGCCATGACTAGACTAGACTGTCGTCTTTACGGGTGTGTTGCTATACATGCTCTTCTGTATGTTATTGTCTTCTCATAACCATATTATTTAGCATCTGGTCGCTACAGATTTGGTTTGCTCATCATATCAATTTGTTGCAACCAGTGAGCTGATGTGAGATGTACGACATATACTGTATTAGCACCCGTTTCACATACAGCCACTCAAAAGTGACATTAAAGCTGAGAGGGAGAGACAGAAAGTAGAGTGGGGCTACAGTTAAACACTTGAAGGGAATACGTACTCTGTGGGGTCTGACTGGTGGTTTTGCAGACGTGGGTACCAACGACCTCGCCTTTAAAGGGAACATTTCAACTAAGAAACTCCAAGAAACTCCAGTCACTCAATGTATATATTTGTAGTAGATAACACTAACAGTAGCACAAATTTAAATTTGCAACCTATGGCCAGAAAAATGAAGTCTGTGTGTTTGACTGGATTGCTGGATTACTACAATGCCCATAATGCTTTGGTGCTCTCACCCACCTTAGGGGGAGGGCTGTCTTACTCAAGCCCTCAGGGAGGCTCTCCAGCATTGAAGCGCTGAGCCCTGCTGGTCAGAGCTGAGAATGCAGACGGGCCCGTGCATTTAGCATGAGAAACCCTGTGCAGCTCGGGTTTAACATTGAGCAATTCCGCATTTTGGACACCAAATTTTGGTGTCCAAATCGAGTCAATACGGAAGTAGACCATTCTTCCGGGTGCTTCAAAACGCCACTGAGCAACTTCTATCGAAATGAATAGTAGGGGGCGGGGCAGTCCTTTATAACTCTATGGTCTTACTGAGACAACCTTAGAGTATATATTAATAGAGAAGGCACCCAGAGGAAACCCTGAGGCGAAATGGACATAGTGGCCGAATTTGGTATTGCAGCGCTGGGCCAAAGCTGGTCCGTTGACTATCATTGCGCACATTCATGATGACACGTGGACGCTGTTTCATACGTGAACGCGTGCAATGATAGTCAACGGCCAGCGTGTTCATGTGTTTGGCCCAATCTATGCCAGAATGCACTCTGTTCCTACCCAGAAGGAGGAGTGAAATTGCCTCATGTGCTTTTGAGCAACTTTATGCAAGTGGATGGGAGGAGAAATCCAGTGCCGTCTCTATTAATATATATACTCTAAAGAGACACCATGTAGTCCAAGAAGGAAGTGAGACCAGTGTCCGTGACATCACAGACACTTTGAAATACTAAAATATCTAAAACCACATTATTACTGACATAAAAACCCCAGGAAAGTGTTTTTTGTCTCCCAAACATCATTAAAATAAGATCTGGTTGCAAAAGGGGTGAAGTGGCCCTTTAATGCCATTAGATATATATTATGTTTTGTATACGTAGTAGCCTACATCTGTCTTTCTATGTTTAGGACAACAAAATTGGGTTGCATTCTGCAAACAAGGCCTTTGCTATTTTCAATTCAATTTCATGATGGAATAAAAATGAGATATATCACATATATCACATATCTGATAAAAGAATGATAAGATGAGGCAACATGAGCTCATGTCGGTCTCCACAGCATCCAGTAGAGTTTAGGGGTGCAACAGTTAATCGACTTAATCCATACTTTGAAAAATATTACATTTTAAATAAAAGAGTATCTGTTTTTTGGGGGAGAACATTTTAAGTGTCCCCCCTTTTTTTAAATGGCGAAAGTAGCTGCTCTACAAGCTCCCACAAAACCTAACTCTGGATCTTGTAGATCAGATATATCTTTTTTGATTAATTAATAATACTTGATAGAATAATCACTATAATAAAATAATAAATAATTGCAGTTCCTAGTTGAGTTCACAGATAACTTTGCATCGTAAGGCTTTTCACATGGCAAAAAGCCTGCTTCAGGTTCAAATTGACTATTTGTGATCTTGTCTACGCCACGCATATCTGGTTTTATCTTTTATTATCATCCCATCCCCCTGAATGCTTAGAGATGCCTAGTCCAGCCAGGAGTCCTTGAGGAGGGGGTTCCAGGGGGTCCCCAGCTAAATTAGTTAATAGCATCAAAATCGATTTAACCACTTTCACTCTAATGTACAACCACTTTAACCCTAATACAAGTAAATAGTCATTTTGAAACATTTTAACAACACAAATCTTGTAAGGCACAACATATGTTCAGATGTGGGTCATACTACAGTATGAATTTATAAGAGTCCTTGACATGAAAAGGTTTGAGAACCATATGGCCTATATATAGTGTCTCTCCTCTCACTGCGAGTTTGAATACAACATAGCCAGGTTGCCATGTCCTGGTGAGAACAGACAACACAACAGCGATGTGCTACACCAACAGGCAGGGCGAGCTCAAGTCCACACGCCTCCATCTGTTGGCTCGCAAGCTCTATGTGGCAACACATGCCTGTTGTCCATCAGAGCATGCCACATCACCGTACTCCTGAACACAGGAGCAAACCTGTTGTACAGGCATCCACTTCGCTATGCAGACTGGTCTCTACACCCAGAAGTACACCCAGATCTGGAGCAAGTTCGGGACTCCCATGCAGACTCCCACCTGTTCGCCTCAGAAGAGAACGCGACGTGCCCGCTCTTCTTCTCAATGAGCATGGGAGCATATGGGACTGAATGCCCTGGCCCATCGATGGCCCAAAACCCTGCTCTATACCTTCCCCCCGCTGACCCTCATCCCACCCACTCTAGCCAGAGTGAGGACTCAGTGCTCCTGATAGCCCGGGGTGGGGGGCTTGGCCCGGTCTGGCCCTAAAACAATGTTACTAAGACAAGATTTCTATTCATTGCGATGATAGATAATATCATTTAGTAATAAATGTAAATCTATGCCAGTTATCTAAAAAAAAATCACACCTGTGTGAACTGAGTGGTGCAGCTCCCCCCACCTCTCTCTCTCTGTCTCTCTCTCTCTCTCTCTCTCATTAGCAGGCAACATTGCAGCACTCTCTGTTTCTGTCGCCCCCTACTGGTACCCTATAGTCATATACTGGTGCTCATGACCACATACATTGCTGATTGTAGGAGTCAGAGCCGAAGACTTTGATCAATCCTCAAGCCCCCCCCCCCCCCCCCCCCCCCCCCCCCCCCCCCCCCACCCCCCCCCGCAGCCCAATTAATTAGCCTATACACAGACAGCGACTGATCAGCCTATTTTGGACGATATGGGTCTTTTCTCGAGTCAGTGTGTAGTCTCACTATAGTCTGTGTAGGGTTAGGTCTCTTTGGTGAATTCTTGATCAGTGTTATTATGTCACGACTCAAGAACAACTACAAAGAAACCCGATTAGCATTTGAATACTTTTTAACACCTCTTGGACGGCCGGTGTCTCTCAAGACAGACTGTTGCCTCGAGGAACAACAGGGGAGGCGCTGTTTTCCCGAATATTTGACGATGGGATTCTCAGATTGCCGGCGGAGAGGTCCAAAATGTTCGGAATTCCCAGAAAATATATAATGTAAATGTAAAATGTCCATGAAAATCTTCATGGGGGCCTAAAGGGGCCCTGGGAGTCTTCATGGGGGCTGTGGCCCCGTGGCCCCCACAGACTCTACGTCGTTGGTAGGAGTGGTTGCACCACTCAAAAAACCAGCATGCTATAGTATGCCGTCCGAGGCCATGGGAATAAACGACATACTATATAGTATAGTTTTTATAATTAAAAAATTCAGTGAGTGTCCAACAATGAAGTACTTTATAATGTTACTTGACATGTCATACAATTATGCCATATTATGAATAGATTATAGTGCATTATAGTTTTTATAATGTATTATATGCATGGGCTTCATAGAAAGCGTTAGCAGCAGCATTTCTCTCTGAATTTTGACAGCCTAGTCGTTGCTCTAAAGCTTTTTTTTATGAAACTGGAAATAAAGAAAATATCTAGTTAATGAATAATATTTAAATTAATAGTTGATTTAAATATAAACATGATTTATTTAAAAAATATAGTCTGACATTATTAAATTATCATTACCGAAACATACTTAAAAGTATAGCGGTGTATGAGATGGGTGTTGCGGAGGATGAGAAACATGGTATTTCATTGGTTTTGTGAGAATTACCCTACTAGTCCTACATACTTACACCTAGCAACCCCATTCTAGTCTACTTAGGTTCATCTTACGGTGGACATGTGAAAAGGAATATTTGAAATGTTTCATAGTTTTAGAAATATATAGTGCTTTCAAATTTACAATGGGGCTCAATGGCAGACATTGGCACGTCAAAAATCACTTTCACCTAGAAACTCCATTCAAACGTTTTATTATTCAGCTTACTGTGGAGACACATGCTGGAAAGTTTTACTTAGAAATGTTTTAAGTTATTGTGGGCTCGCAACAGCTCGAACAATAGTTATTGCCAGTCTATATTTGTGGGCTCGCCACAGCGAGCACACAATAGTTATTGCCAGCCTATATTTGTGTTATATTTGTTTGTGTTTATTTGTGTTTATAAAGTGTTATACTTTTTATACTTTTTAACTTTGTAACTTTTTTTTACATTCTTTATAGTGAGAGTCGATGGAAGAAAGGTCCCATTTTTCACAGTTAACTTTTTTGAGCTCTTATTACTCCGTCATACTTTCACTTTGAAACTTCATTCAAACTTTATAATGTTCATCTATCTTTGAACTTTCATTGGTGAAAAAGTTGTTTTGAGAAAGTTTATACTTTTTAAAATATTTAACTTTATTTATAGTTTTTTCCTCCCATCGACAATGTATGGGATTTATCTCTAAATCAACCTCACATTTGCAGCCTCATTACTCTGGCATACTTTGTCGTAGAAACGTGATTTAAACTTTAGAAAGCTCACACGACTCTGGACTTTTTCGTGGTTCAAACCGTATTCGAATACGTTAAACGGTTTTTTGAGGATTACCTCGTTTTTCATCATGTTTGAACATGGGCTATAGCCCATACCGTACGGCATACTATAGAATGCCGTTTTTCATCATTTTTGAGGATTTGAAAAAAATGGGAAAAAAAATAACATGGGTTATAGCCCATCGTTTTTTGAAATTTTGAAAAAAAAATTACCTCGTTTTTCATCATTTTTGAACATGGGCTATAGCCCATACCGTACAGCATACTATAGCATGCCGTTTTTCATCATTTTTGAGGATTTGAAAAAAAAGAAAAAAAACATGGGTTATAGCCCATCGTTTTTTTAAATTTTGGAAAAAAAATGACCTCGTTTTTCATCATTTTTGAACATGGGCTATAGCCCATACCGTACGGCATACTATAGCACGCCGTTTTTCATCATTTTTGAGGATTTGAAAAAAACAAACAAAAAAAAACATGGGTTATAGCCCATCGTTTTTTGAAGTTGAGTTGAGGTGAATTGAGGTTATAATATAAGCCATGGAGGACATCCAGAAGATTGGGCTGTCGTAGAATCATCGGGGTGCACCCCAACATCTGGAAAGTAAAGCCCAGGATAGAGATAGTGGTGTGTGTGCGTGTGTGCATGTGCGTGTGTGCGTGCGCACGTGCGTGCATATGTGTTTGCGTTTAAATTAACCACTTAAATTACCCCATGTAATTAAGCGGAGTCCCTCATGGCTCTATACCAGTGTCCTTTCTGTTATTGTGAGAGCTTTCGCTGGGACTAGCCGCAGAAAATAGCCGACCGACAAGCTCACAACGCGTTGCGAGCCTGTTGATCGGCTATTTTCTGCGAAAGCTCTCCCCGGATGCTGGGGTTTTAAGTGTTTTTTTTGGGCGGGGCTAGCTGTGTTTGGGTGTTCATGTATTTATTAGAGGTAGAAGAACTTTATTTTGCCATTGACTTGAATGGGAATTGCATTTTCCCGACTTTATTTTTGGTAGATAAACTTTAACCCATTCTGGGCGGGAACCCTTTTTGGTGTTTTAACTAAGCATTTATGTTATACTTTAGCTATTGAAAAATAGCAGATCTACAAGCTCATAGCGCGCCACCGAGTGGCACGCTACGAGCTTGATGAACGTGAGTCTATGTTCAACTCTTGATTCTTTCAACTTTACTATCTGAAGGCTAACATACAAATGATCGCTTCAACAGTACAAAGAGGCAGATGTTACTGAGTGATGGTGTAGTAGGGGCTATTCAGCACAGAGAGTTGTTCAAATCCCACTCTTCCTAAAGTTTAATGCTAGTTATTGAGCTTCATTTACTGCTATTCTAGCAGTGGCTCACAGCCTCAGCCTGCCTACCTCAAAACTCTAATTGTCGTAGTGGTTAAGATGTTGGCTTTCCACGTGGGAGACCAGGGTTCGATTCCCGGCTGTTACACTATCATACAAAAGAAGACCTCAACAACAGCGCTAAGAAACATCTGATTAATATGAGTCTGTGTTATTTAAACTTTACTGAAGGCTAACGCACAAAAGATCACTTCAAAATTACCAGGAGACTTTGCCTGAGAGTGTCTGACTGATGGTGCAGTGGTCTAATCATCAGGCTTTCAGTACAGACATTCCATGTTCAAGTCCTGTTCCTCCTACAGCTCAATGCTGCAGTAATTTGAACTTTTCAAGGCTTGAATAAAAAATAAAAACTCAAAAGCACCAGGAGACATCTACTGATTGCCCAAAGGTGCCTTGGCTCAATGGTGTGGAGCGCTTGACCCGTTGCCTCTGCTACAGACAGTTGGCAGGTTCAAGTCCCATGTCATGACATCAAGGTGCTGGAGGACCATTGGGAGACGGTGCTCTCTCCCCCTGTTTCCTGAGATGTAATGGTTGGGGCTTATGTCTGAAAGAACCCTGTCCAGCTAACCTTTTACCATGAAAATGTCCAATTTAACATAAATGGTAAATGGTGCATGCACAATCTCTGTAAAGCACCTTGGATAAAGGCGCTACGCGCCTTTATCCAAGGTGCTTTACAGAGATTGTGCATTACATTCACCCATTCATACACCGATGGCAGCGGAAACCATGCAAGGCACCAACTAGCACATCGGGAGCAATTAGGGGTTCAGTGTCTTGCTCAAGGACACTTTGACAGTAACTCTGGGGGAGCCCGGGTTTGAACTGGCAACCTTACGGTTACCATCCAGGCACTCTACCCCTGAGCCACTGCCGCCCCACAAGGCACCTTGGGGCATTCAGCAGATGTCTCCTGGTGCTTTTGAGTTTTTATTTTTTATTCAAGCCTTGAAAAGTTCAAATTACTGCAGCATTGAGCTGTAGGAGGAACAGGACTTGAACATGGAATGTCTGTACTGAAAGCCTGATGATTAGACCACTGCACCATCAGTCAGACACTCTCAGGCAAAGTCTCCTGGTAATTTTGAAGTGATCTTTTGTGCGTTAGCCTTCAGTAAAGTTTAAATAACACAGACTCATATTAATCAGATGTTTCTTAGCGCTGTTGTTGAGGTCTTCTTTTGTATGATAGTGTAATAGCCGGGAATCGAACCCTGGTCTCCCACGTGGAAAGCCAACATCTTAACCACTACGACAATTAGAGTTTTGAGGTAGTCAGGCTGAGGCTGTGAGCCACTGCTAGAATAGCAGTAAATGAAGCTCAATAACTAGCATTAAACTTTAGGAAGAGTGGGATTTGAACATGAACTCTCTGTGCTGAATAGCCCCTACTACAACATCACTCAGTAACATCTGCCTCTTTGTACTGTTGAAGCGATCTTTTGTATGTTAGCCTTCAGATAGTAAAGTTGAAAAAAGACTCACGTTCATCAGAGTGTAACACCCAGGAATCGAACACAGGTCCCCTGCACTGAAGGCCAACATCTTAACCACTAAGCCAAAGCAACTGCCTATGGCTCAGGGGAGATATGAGACTTTTGAGGTTATCAGGCTGAGGCTGTGAGCCTTCAGTTAATACATCTCTAAATGTTCAAATCCCTGTTCTCCTATAGCTTTATAATGCTGGAGTGTTTCAACTTTACCAACTGAGGGCTAACACACACAATTACCAGGAGATGTTCACTGTGTGTCTGACTGATGGTGCAATGGTCTAATGATCAGTCTCTCTGTACGGACATTCTATGTTCAAGTCCCATTGCTCCTATAGCACAATGTTAATGTTTCTCATCCTCCGCAACACCCATTCTCATACACCGCTATACTTTTAAGTATGTTGCGGTAGAGAGAACGTCATCATTTTGGACCATGGGCTATAGCCCATACGATCATACGATAGCACGCCGTTTTTCATCATTTTTGAGGATTTGAAAAAAATGAAAAAATGAAAAAAACGATGGGTTATAGCCCATCGTTTTTTGAATTTTTGAATTAATTTTTTTATCCTCGTTTTTCATCATTTTGGACCATGGGCTATAGCCCACATCGTACAGCATACTATAGCACGGCGTTTTTCATCATTTTTGAGGATTTGAAAAAAAGTGAAAAAATGAAAAAAACGATGGGTTATAGCCCATCGTTTTTTTAATTTTTGATAAAAAAAATGTATCCTCGTTTTTTATCATTTTGGACAATGGGCTATAGCCCATATCGTACGGCATACTATAGCACGCCGTTTTTCATCATTTTTGAGGATTTGAAAAAAATGAAAAAATGAAAAAAGCAACTGCCTATGGCTCAGCCATAGGCAGTTGCTTTGGTTTAGTGGTTAAGATGTTGGCCTTCAGTGCAGGGGACCTGTGTTCGATTACTGGGTGTTACACTCTGATGAACGTGAGTCTATGTTCAACTCTTGATTCTTTCAACTTTACTATCTGAAGGCTAACATACAAATGATCGCTTCAACAGTACAAAGAGGCAGATGTTACTGAGTGATGGTGTAGTAGGGGCTATTCAGCACAGAGAGTTGTTCAAATCCCACACTTCCTAAAGTGTAATGCTAGTTATTGAGCTTCATTTACTGCTATTCTAGCAGTGGCTCACAGCCTCAGCCTGCCTACCTCAAAACTCTAATTGTCGTAGTGGTTAAGATGTTGGCTTTCCACGTGGGAGACCAGGGTTCGATTCCCGGCTGTTACACTATCATACAAAAGAAGACCTCAACAACAGCGCTAAGAAACATCTGATTAATATGAGTCTGTGTTATTTAAACTTTACTGAAGGCTAACGCACAAAAGATCACTTCAAAATTACCAGGAGACTTTGCCTGAGAGTGTCTGACTGATGGTGCAGTGGTCTAATCATCAGGCTTTCAGTACAGACATTCCATGTTCAAGTCCTGTTCCTCCTACAGCTCAATGCTGCAGTAATTTGAACTTTTCAAGGCTTGAATACAAAATAAAAACTCAAAAGCACCAGGAGACATCTACTGATTGCCCAAAGGTGCCTTGGCTCAATGGTGTGGAGCGCTTGACCCGTTGCCTCTGCTACAGACAGTTGGCAGGTTCAAGTCCCATGTCATGACATCAAGGTGCTGGAGGACCATCGGGAGACGGTGCTCTCTCCCCCTGTTTCCTGAGATGTAATGGTAGGGGCTTATGTCTGAAAGAACCCTGTCCAGCTAACCTTTTACCATGAAAATGTCCAATTTAACATAAATGGTGAATGGTGCATGCACAATCTCTGTAAAGCACCTTGGATAAAGGCGCTACGCGCCTTTATCCAAGGTGCTTTACAGAGATTGTGCATTACATTCACCCATTCATACACCGATGGCAGCGGAAACCATGCAAGGCACCAACTAGCACATCGGGAGCAATTAGGGGTTCAGTGTCTTGCTCAAGGACACTTTGACAGTAACTCTGGGGGAGCCCGGGTTTGAACTGGCAACCTTACGGTTACCATCCAGGCACTCTACCCCTGAGCCACTGCCGCCCCACAAGGCACCTTGGGGCATTCAGCAGATGTCTCCTGGTGCTTTTGAGTTTTTATTTTTTATTCAAGCCTTGAAAAGTTCAAATTACTGCAGCATTGAGCTGTAGGAGGAACAGGACTTGAACATGGAATGTCTGTACTGAAAGCCTGATGATTAGACCACTGCACCATCAGTCAGACACTCTCAGGCAAAGTCTCCTGGTAATTTTGAAGTGATCTTTTGTGCGTTAGCCTTCAGTAAAGTTTAAATAACACAGACTCATATTAATCAGATGTTTCTTAGCGCTGTTGTTGAGGTCTTCTTTTGTATGATAGTGTAATAGCCGGGAATCGAACCCTGGTCTCCCACGTGGAAAGCCAACATCTTAACCACTACGACAATTAGAGTTTTGAGGTAGTCAGGCTGAGGCTGTGAGCCACTGCTAGAATAGCAGTAAATGAAGCTCAATAACTAGCATTAAACTTTAGGAAGAGTGGGATTTGAACATGAACTCTCTGTGCTGAATAGCCCCTACTACAACATCACTCAGTAACATCTGCCTCTTTGTACTGTTGAAGCGATCTTTTGTATGTTAGCCTTCAGATAGTAAAGTTGAAAAAAGACTCACGTTCATCAGAGTGTAACACCCAGGAATCGAACACAGGTCCCCTGCACTGAAGGCCAACATCTTAACCACTAAGCCAAAGCAACTGCCTATGGCTCAGGGGAGATATGAGACTTTTGAGGTTATCAGGCTGAGGCTGTGAGCCTTCAGTTAATACATCTCTAAATGTTCAAATCCCTGTTCTCCTATAGCTTTATAATGCTGGAGTGTTTCAACTTTACCAACTGAGGGCTAACACACACAATTACCAGGAGATGTTCACTGTGTGTCTGACTGATGGTGCAATGGTCTAATGATCAGTCTCTCTGTACGGACATTCTATGTTCAAGTCCCATTGCTCCTATAGCACAATGTTAATGTTTCGCAACACCCATTCTCATACACCGCTATACTTTTAAGTATGTTGCGGTAGAGAGAACGTCATCATTTTGGACCATGGGCTATAGCCCATACGATCATACGATAGCACGCCGTTTTTCATCATTTTTGAGGATTTGAAAAAAATGAAAAAATGAAAAAAACGATGGGTTATAGCCCATCGTTTTTTGAATTTTTGAATTAATTTTTTTATCCTCGTTTTTCATCATTTTGGACCATGGGCTATAGCCCACATCGTACAGCATACTATAGCACGGCGTTTTTCATCATTTTTGAGGATTTGAAAAAAAGTGAAAAAATGAAAAAAACGATGGGTTATAGCCCATCGTTTTTTTTAATTTTTGATAAAAAAAATGTATCCTCGTTTTTTATCATTTTGGACAATGGGCTATAGCCCATATCGTACGGCATACTATAGCACTGCCTATGGCTCAGCCATAGGCAGTTGCTTTGGTTTAGTGGTTAAGATGTTGGCCTTCAGTGCAGGGGACCTGTGTTCGATTACTGGGTGTTACACTCTGATGAACGTGAGTCTATGTTCAACTCTTGATTCTTTCAACTTTACTATCTGAAGGCTAACATACAAATGATCGCTTCAACAGTACAAAGAGGCAGATGTTACTGAGTGATGGTGTAGTAGGGGCTATTCAGCACAGAGAGTTGTTCAAATCCCACACTTCCTAAAGTGTAATGCTAGTTATTGAGCTTCATTTACTGCTATTCTAGCAGTGGCTCACAGCCTCAGCCTGCCTACCTCAAAACTCTAATTGTCGTAGTGGTTAAGATGTTGGCTTTCCACGTGGGAGACCAGGGTTCGATTCCCGGCTGTTACACTATCATACAAAAGAAGACCTCAACAACAGCGCTAAGAAACATCTGATTAATATGAGTCTGTGTTATTTAAACTTTACTGAAGGCTAACGCACAAAAGATCACTTCAAAATTACCAGGAGACTTTGCCTGAGAGTGTCTGACTGATGGTGCAGTGGTCTAATCATCAGGCTTTCAGTACAGACATTCCATGTTCAAGTCCTGTTCCTCCTACAGCTCAATGCTGCAGTAATTTGAATTTTCAAGGCTTGAATACAAAATAAAAACTCAAAAGCACCAGGAGACATCTACTGATTGCCCAAAGGTGCCTTGGCTCAATGGTGTGGAGCGCTTGACCCGTTGCCTCTGCTACAGACAGTTGGCAGGTTCAAGTCCCATGTCATGACATCAAGGTGCTGGAGGACCATCGGGAGACGGTGCTCTCTCCCCCTGTTTCCTGAGATGTAATGGTTGGGGCTTATGTCTGAAAGAACCCTGTCCAGCTAACCTTTTACCATGAAAATGTCCAATTTAACATAAATGGTAAATGGTGCATGCACAATCTCTGTAAAGCACCTTGGATAAAGGCGCTACGCGCCTTTATCCAAGGTGCTTTACAGAGATTGTGCATTACATTCACCCATTCATACACCGATGGCAGCGGAAACCATGCAAGGCACCAACTAGCACATCGGGAGCAATTAGGGGTTCAGTGTCTTGCTCAAGGACACTTTGACAGTAACTCTGGGGGAGCCCGGGTTTGAACTGGCAACCTTACGGTTACCATCCAGGCACTCTACCCCTGAGCCACTGCCGCCCCACAAGGCACCTTGGGGCATTCAGCAGATGTCTCCTGGTGCTTTTGAGTTTTTATTTTTTATTCAAGCCTTGAAAAGTTCAAATTACTGCAGCATTGAGCTGTAGGAGGAACAGGACTTGAACATGGAATGTCTGTACTGAAAGCCTGATGATTAGACCACTGCACCATCAGTCAGACACTCTCAGGCAAAGTCTCCTGGTAATTTTGAAGTGATCTTTTGTGCGTTAGCCTTCAGTAAAGTTTAAATAACACAGACTCATATTAATCAGATGTTTCTTAGCGCTGTTGTTGAGGTCTTCTTTTGTATGATAGTGTAATAGCCGGGAATCGAACCCTGGTCTCCCACGTGGAAAGCCAACATCTTAACCACTACGACAATTAGAGTTTTGAGGTAGTCAGGCTGAGGCTGTGAGCCACTGCTAGAATAGCAGTAAATGAAGCTCAATAACTAGCATTAAACTTTAGGAAGAGTGGGATTTGAACATGAACTCTCTGTGCTGAATAGCCCCTACTACAACATCACTCAGTAACATCTGCCTCTTTGTACTGTTGAAGCGATCTTTTGTATGTTAGCCTTCAGATAGTAAAGTTGAAAAAAGACTCACGTTCATCAGAGTGTAACACCCAGGAATCGAACACAGGTCCCCTGCACTGAAGGCCAACATCTTAACCACTAAGCCAAAGCAACTGCCTATGGCTCAGGGGAGATATGAGACTTTTGAGGTTATCAGGCTGAGGCTGTGAGCCTTCAGTTAATACATCTCTAAATGTTCAAATCCCTGTTCTCCTATAGCTTTATAATGCTGGAGTGTTTCAACTTTACCAACTGAGGGCTAACACACACAATTACCAGGAGATGTTCTCTGTGTGTCTGACTGATGGTGCAATGGTCTAATGATCAGTCTCTCTGTACGGACATTCTATGTTCAAGTCCCATTGCTCCTATAGCACAATGTTAATGTTTCTCATCCTCCGCAACACCCATTCTCATACACCGCTATACTTTTAAGTATGTTGCGGTAGAGAGAACGTCATCATTTTGGACCATGGGCTATAGCCCATACGATCATACGATAGCACGCCGTTTTTCATCATTTTTGAGGATTTGAAAAAAATGAAAAAATGAAAAAAACGATGGGTTATAGCCCATCGTTTTTTGAATTTTTGAATTAATTTTTTTATCCTCGTTTTTCATCATTTTGGACCATGGGCTATAGCCCACATCGTACAGCATACTATAGCACGGCGTTTTTCATCATTTTTGAGGATTTGAAAAAAAGTGAAAAAATGAAAAAAACGATGGGTTATAGCCCATCGTTTTTTTAATTTTTGATAAAAAAAATGTATCCTCGTTTTTTATCATTTTGGACAATGGGCTATAGCCCATATCGTACGGCATACTATAGCACGCCGTTTTTCATCATTTTTGAGGATTTGAAAAAAATGAAAAAATTAAAAAAGCAACTGCCTATGGCTCAGCCATAGGCAGTTGCTTTGGTTTAGTGGTTAAGATGTTGGCCTTCAGTGCAGGGGACCTGTGTTCGATTACTGGGTGTTACACTCTGATGAACGTGAGTCTATGTTCAACTCTTGATTCTTTCAACTTTACTATCTGAAGGCTAACATACAAATGATCGCTTCAACAGTACAAAGAGGCAGATGTTACTGAGTGATGGTGTAGTAGGGGCTATTCAGCACAGAGAGTTGTTCAAATCCCACACTTCCTAAAGTGTAATGCTAGTTATTGAGCTTCATTTACTGCTATTCTAGCAGTGGCTCACAGCCTCAGCCTGCCTACCTCAAAACTCTAATTGTCGTAGTGGTTAAGATGTTGGCTTTCCACGTGGGAGACCAGGGTTCGATTCCCGGCTGTTACACTATCATACAAAAGAAGACCTCAACAACAGCGCTAAGAAACATCTGATTAATATGAGTCTGTGTTATTTAAACTTTACTGAAGGCTAACGCACAAAAGATCACTTCAAAATTACCAGGAGACTTTGCCTGAGAGTGTCTGACTGATGGTGCAGTGGTCTAATCATCAGGCTTTCAGTACAGACATTCCATGTTCAAGTCCTGTTCCTCCTACAGCTCAATGCTGCAGTAATTTGAACTTTTCAAGGCTTGAATACAAAATAAAAACTCAAAAGCACCAGGAGACATCTACTGATTGCCCAAAGGTGCCTTGGCTCAATGGTGTGGAGCGCTTGACCCGTTGCCTCTGCTACAGACAGTTGGCAGGTTCAAGTCCCATGTCATGACATCAAGGTGCTGGAGGACCATCGGGAGACGGTGCTCTCTCCCCCTGTTTCCTGAGATGTAATGGTAGGGGCTTATGTCTGAAAGAACCCTGTCCAGCTAACCTTTTACCATGAAAATGTCCAATTTAACATAAATGGTGAATGGTGCATGCACAATCTCTGTAAAGCACCTTGGATAAAGGCGCTACGCGCCTTTATCCAAGGTGCTTTACAGAGATTGTGCATTACATTCACCCATTCATACACCGATGGCAGCGGAAACCATGCAAGGCACCAACTAGCACATCGGGAGCAATTAGGGGTTCAGTGTCTTGCTCAAGGACACTTTGACAGTAACTCTGGGGGAGCCCGGGTTTGAACTGGCAACCTTACGGTTACCATCCAGGCACTCTACCCCTGAGCCACTGCCGCCCCACAAGGCACCTTGGGGCATTCAGCAGATGTCTCCTGGTGCTTTTGAGTTTTTATTTTTTATTCAAGCCTTGAAAAGTTCAAATTACTGCAGCATTGAGCTGTAGGAGGAACAGGACTTGAACATGGAATGTCTGTACTGAAAGCCTGATGATTAGACCACTGCACCATCAGTCAGACACTCTCAGGCAAAGTCTCCTGGTAATTTTGAAGTGATCTTTTGTGCGTTAGCCTTCAGTAAAGTTTAAATAACACAGACTCATATTAATCAGATGTTTCTTAGCGCTGTTGTTGAGGTCTTCTTTTGTATGATAGTGTAATAGCCGGGAATCGAACCCTGGTCTCCCACGTGGAAAGCCAACATCTTAACCACTACGACAATTAGAGTTTTGAGGTAGTCAGGCTGAGGCTGTGAGCCACTGCTAGAATAGCAGTAAATGAAGCTCAATAACTAGCATTAAACTTTAGGAAGAGTGGGATTTGAACATGAACTCTCTGTGCTGAATAGCCCCTACTACAACATCACTCAGTAACATCTGCCTCTTTGTACTGTTGAAGCGATCTTTTGTATGTTAGCCTTCAGATAGTAAAGTTGAAAAAAGACTCACGTTCATCAGAGTGTAACACCCAGGAATCGAACACAGGTCCCCTGCACTGAAGGCCAACATCTTAACCACTAAGCCAAAGCAACTGCCTATGGCTCAGGGGAGATATGAGACTTTTGAGGTTATCAGGCTGAGGCTGTGAGCCTTCAGTTAATACATCTCTAAATGTTCAAATCCCTGTTCTCCTATAGCTTTATAATGCTGGAGTGTTTCAACTTTACCAACTGAGGGCTAACACACACAATTACCAGGAGATGTTCACTGTGTGTCTGACTGATGGTGCAATGGTCTAATGATCAGTCTCTCTGTACGGACATTCTATGTTCAAGTCCCATTGCTCCTATAGCACAATGTTAATGTTTCTCATCCTCCGCAACACCCATTCTCATACACCGCTATACTTTTAAGTATGTTGCGGTAGAGAGAACGTCATCATTTTGGACCATGGGCTATAGCCCATACGATCATACGATAGCACGCCGTTTTTCATCATTTTTGAGGATTTGAAAAAAATGAAAAAATGAAAAAAACGATGGGTTATAGCCCATCGTTTTTTGAATTTTTGAATTAATTTTTTTATCCTCGTTTTTCATCATTTTGGACCATGGGCTATAGCCCACATCGTACAGCATACTATAGCACGGCGTTTTTCATCATTTTTGAGGATTTGAAAAAAAGTGAAAAAATGAAAAAAACGATGGGTTATAGCCCATCGTTTTTTTTAATTTTTGATAAAAAAAATGTATCCTCGTTTTTTATCATTTTGGACAATGGGCTATAGCCCATATCGTACGGCATACTATAGCACTGCCTATGGCTCAGCCATAGGCAGTTGCTTTGGTTTAGTGGTTAAGATGTTGGCCTTCAGTGCAGGGGACCTGTGTTCGATTACTGGGTGTTACACTCTGATGAACGTGAGTCTATGTTCAACTCTTGATTCTTTCAACTTTACTATCTGAAGGCTAACATACAAATGATCGCTTCAACAGTACAAAGAGGCAGATGTTACTGAGTGATGGTGTAGTAGGGGCTATTCAGCACAGAGAGTTGTTCAAATCCCACACTTCCTAAAGTGTAATGCTAGTTATTGAGCTTCATTTACTGCTATTCTAGCAGTGGCTCACAGCCTCAGCCTGCCTACCTCAAAACTCTAATTGTCGTAGTGGTTAAGATGTTGGCTTTCCACGTGGGAGACCAGGGTTCGATTCCCGGCTGTTACACTATCATACAAAAGAAGACCTCAACAACAGCGCTAAGAAACATCTGATTAATATGAGTCTGTGTTATTTAAACTTTACTGAAGGCTAACGCACAAAAGATCACTTCAAAATTACCAGGAGACTTTGCCTGAGAGTGTCTGACTGATGGTGCAGTGGTCTAATCATCAGGCTTTCAGTACAGACATTCCATGTTCAAGTCCTGTTCCTCCTACAGCTCAATGCTGCAGTAATTTGAATTTTCAAGGCTTGAATACAAAATAAAAACTCAAAAGCACCAGGAGACATCTACTGATTGCCCAAAGGTGCCTTGGCTCAATGGTGTGGAGCGCTTGACCCGTTGCCTCTGCTACAGACAGTTGGCAGGTTCAAGTCCCATGTCATGACATCAAGGTGCTGGAGGACCATCGGGAGACGGTGCTCTCTCCCCCTGTTTCCTGAGATGTAATGGTTGGGGCTTATGTCTGAAAGAACCCTGTCCAGCTAACCTTTTACCATGAAAATGTCCAATTTAACATAAATGGTAAATGGTGCATGGTGCATGGTGCATGCACAATCTCTGTAAAGCACCTTGGATAAAGGCGCTACGCGCCTTTATCCAAGGTGCTTTACAGAGATTGTGCATTACATTCACCCATTCATACACCGATGGCAGCGGAAACCATGCAAGGCACCAACTAGCACATCGGGAGCAATTAGGGGTTCAGTGTCTTGCTCAAGGACACTTTGACAGTAACTCTGGGGGAGCCCGGGTTTGAACTGGCAACCTTACGGTTACCATCCAGGCACTCTACCCCTGAGCCACTGCCGCCCCACAAGGCACCTTGGGGCATTCAGCAGATGTCTCCTGGTGCTTTTGAGTTTTTATTTTTTATTCAAGCCTTGAAAAGTTCAAATTACTGCAGCATTGAGCTGTAGGAGGAACAGGACTTGAACATGGAATGTCTGTACTGAAAGCCTGATGATTAGACCACTGCACCATCAGTCAGACACTCTCAGGCAAAGTCTCCTGGTAATTTTGAAGTGATCTTTTGTGCGTTAGCCTTCAGTAAAGTTTAAATAACACAGACTCATATTAATCAGATGTTTCTTAGCGCTGTTGTTGAGGTCTTCTTTTGTATGATAGTGTAATAGCCGGGAATCGAACCCTGGTCTCCCACGTGGAAAGCCAACATCTTAACCACTACGACAATTAGAGTTTTGAGGTAGTCAGGCTGAGGCTGTGAGCCACTGCTAGAATAGCAGTAAATGAAGCTCAATAACTAGCATTAAACTTTAGGAAGAGTGGGATTTGAACATGAACTCTCTGTGCTGAATAGCCCCTACTACAACATCACTCAGTAACATCTGCCTCTTTGTACTGTTGAAGCGATCTTTTGTATGTTAGCCTTCAGATAGTAAAGTTGAAAAAAGACTCACGTTCATCAGAGTGTAACACCCAGGAATCGAACACAGGTCCCCTGCACTGAAGGCCAACATCTTAACCACTAAGCCAAAGCAACTGCCTATGGCTCAGGGGAGATATGAGACTTTTGAGGTTATCAGGCTGAGGCTGTGAGCCTTCAGTTAATACATCTCTAAATGTTCAAATCCCTGTTCTCCTATAGCTTTATAATGCTGGAGTGTTTCAACTTTACCAACTGAGGGCTAACACACACAATTACCAGGAGATGTTCACTGTGTGTCTGACTGATGGTGCAATGGTCTAATGATCAGTCTCTCTGTACGGACATTCTATGTTCAAGTCCCATTGCTCCTATAGCACAATGTTAATGTTTCTCATCCTCCGCAACACCCATTCTCATACACCGCTATACTTTTAAGTATGTTGCGGTAGAGAGAACGTCATCATTTTGGACCATGGGCTATAGCCCATACGATCATACGATAGCACGCCGTTTTTCATCATTTTTGAGGATTTGAAAAAAATGAAAAAATGAAAAAAACGATGGGTTATAGCCCATCGTTTTTTGAATTTTTGAATTAATTTTTTTATCCTCGTTTTTCATCATTTTGGACCATGGGCTATAGCCCACATCGTACAGCATACTATAGCACGGCGTTTTTCATCATTTTTGAGGATTTGAAAAAAAGTGAAAAAATGAAAAAAACGATGGGTTATAGCCCATCGTTTTTTTTTATTTTTGATAAAAAAAATGTATCCTCGTTTTTTATCATTTTGGACAATGGGCTATAGCCCATATCGTACGGCATACTATAGCACTGCCTATGGCTCAGCCATAGGCAGTTGCTTTGGTTTAGTGGTTAAGATGTTGGCCTTCAGTGCAGGGGACCTGTGTTCGATTACTGGGTGTTACACTCTGATGAACGTGAGTCTATGTTCAACTCTTGATTCTTTCAACTTTACTATCTGAAGGCTAACATACAAATGATCGCTTCAACAGTACAAAGAGGCAGATGTTACTGAGTGATGGTGTAGTAGGGGCTATTCAGCACAGAGAGTTGTTCAAATCCCACACTTCCTAAAGTGTAATGCTAGTTATTGAGCTTCATTTACTGCTATTCTAGCAGTGGCTCACAGCCTCAGCCTGCCTACCTCAAAACTCTAATTGTCGTAGTGGTTAAGATGTTGGCTTTCCACGTGGGAGACCAGGGTTCGATTCCCGGCTGTTACACTATCATACAAAAGAAGACCTCAACAACAGCGCTAAGAAACATCTGATTAATATGAGTCTGTGTTATTTAAACTTTACTGAAGGCTAACGCACAAAAGATCACTTCAAAATTACCAGGAGACTTTGCCTGAGAGTGTCTGACTGATGGTGCAGTGGTCTAATCATCAGGCTTTCAGTACAGACATTCCATGTTCAAGTCCTGTTCCTCCTACAGCTCAATGCTGCAGTAATTTGAATTTTCAAGGCTTGAATACAAAATAAAAACTCAAAAGCACCAGGAGACATCTACTGATTGCCCAAAGGTGCCTTGGCTCAATGGTGTGGAGCGCTTGACCCGTTGCCTCTGCTACAGACAGTTGGCAGGTTCAAGTCCCATGTCATGACATCAAGGTGCTGGAGGACCATCGGGAGACGGTGCTCTCTCCCCCTGTTTCCTGAGATGTAATGGTTGGGGCTTATGTCTGAAAGAACCCTGTCCAGCTAACCTTTTACCATGAAAATGTCCAATTTAACATAAATGGTAAATGGTGCATGCACAATCTCTGTAAAGCACCTTGGATAAAGGCGCTACGCGCCTTTATCCAAGGTGCTTTACAGAGATTGTGCATTACATTCACCCATTCATACACCGATGGCAGCGGAAACCATGCAAGGCACCAACTAGCACATCGGGAGCAATTAGGGGTTCAGTGTCTTGCTCAAGGACACTTTGACAGTAACTCTGGGGGAGCCCGGGTTTGAACTGGCAACCTTACGGTTACCATCCAGGCACTCTACCCCTGAGCCACTGCCGCCCCACAAGGCACCTTGGGGCATTCAGCAGATGTCTCCTGGTGCTTTTGAGTTTTTATTTTTTATTCAAGCCTTGAAAAGTTCAAATTACTGCAGCATTGAGCTGTAGGAGGAACAGGACTTGAACATGGAATGTCTGTACTGAAAGCCTGATGATTAGACCACTGCACCATCAGTCAGACACTCTCAGGCAAAGTCTCCTGGTAATTTTGAAGTGATCTTTTGTGCGTTAGCCTTCAGTAAAGTTTAAATAACACAGACTCATATTAATCAGATGTTTCTTAGCGCTGTTGTTGAGGTCTTCTTTTGTATGATAGTGTAATAGCCGGGAATCGAACCCTGGTCTCCCACGTGGAAAGCCAACATCTTAACCACTACGACAATTAGAGTTTTGAGGTAGTCAGGCTGAGGCTGTGAGCCACTGCTAGAATAGCAGTAAATGAAGCTCAATAACTAGCATTAAACTTTAGGAAGAGTGGGATTTGAACATGAACTCTCTGTGCTGAATAGCCCCTACTACAACATCACTCAGTAACATCTGCCTCTTTGTACTGTTGAAGCGATCTTTTGTATGTTAGCCTTCAGATAGTAAAGTTGAAAAAAGACTCACGTTCATCAGAGTGTAACACCCAGGAATCGAACACAGGTCCCCTGCACTGAAGGCCAACATCTTAACCACTAAGCCAAAGCAACTGCCTATGGCTCAGGGGAGATATGAGACTTTTGAGGTTATCAGGCTGAGGCTGTGAGCCTTCAGTTAATACATCTCTAAATGTTCAAATCCCTGTTCTCCTATAGCTTTATAATGCTGGAGTGTTTCAACTTTACCAACTGAGGGCTAACACACACAATTACCAGGAGATGTTCTCTGTGTGTCTGACTGATGGTGCAATGGTCTAATGATCAGTCTCTCTGTACGGACATTCTATGTTCAAGTCCCATTGCTCCTATAGCACAATGTTAATGTTTCTCATCCTCCGCAACACCCATTCTCATACACCGCTATACTTTTAAGTATGTTGCGGTAGAGAGAACGTCATCATTTTGGACCATGGGCTATAGCCCATACGATCATACGATAGCACGCCGTTTTTCATCATTTTTGAGGATTTGAAAAAAATGAAAAAATGAAAAAAACGATGGGTTATAGCCCATCGTTTTTTGAATTTTTGAATTAATTTTTTTATCCTCGTTTTTCATCATTTTGGACCATGGGCTATAGCCCACATCGTACAGCATACTATAGCACGGCGTTTTTCATCATTTTTGAGGATTTGAAAAAAAGTGAAAAAATGAAAAAAACGATGGGTTATAGCCCATCGTTTTTTTAATTTTTGATAAAAAAAATGTATCCTCGTTTTTTATCATTTTGGACAATGGGCTATAGCCCATATCGTACGGCATACTATAGCACGCCGTTTTTCATCATTTTTGAGGATTTGAAAAAAATGAAAAAATGAAAAAAGCAACTGCCTATGGCTCAGCCATAGGCAGTTGCTTTGGTTTAGTGGTTAAGATGTTGGCCTTCAGTGCAGGGGACCTGTGTTCGATTACTGGGTGTTACACTCTGATGAACGTGAGTCTATGTTCAACTCTTGATTCTTTCAACTTTACTATCTGAAGGCTAACATACAAATGATCGCTTCAACAGTACAAAGAGGCAGATGTTACTGAGTGATGGTGTAGTAGGGGCTATTCAGCACAGAGAGTTGTTCAAATCCCACACTTCCTAAAGTGTAATGCTAGTTATTGAGCTTCATTTACTGCTATTCTAGCAGTGGCTCACAGCCTCAGCCTGCCTACCTCAAAACTCTAATTGTCGTAGTGGTTAAGATGTTGGCTTTCCACGTGGGAGACCAGGGTTCGATTCCCGGCTGTTACACTATCATACAAAAGAAGACCTCAACAACAGCGCTAAGAAACATCTGATTAATATGAGTCTGTGTTATTTAAACTTTACTGAAGGCTAACGCACAAAAGATCACTTCAAAATTACCAGGAGACTTTGCCTGAGAGTGTCTGACTGATGGTGCAGTGGTCTAATCATCAGGCTTTCAGTACAGACATTCCATGTTCAAGTCCTGTTCCTCCTACAGCTCAATGCTGCAGTAATTTGAACTTTTCAAGGCTTGAATACAAAATAAAAACTCAAAAGCACCAGGAGACATCTACTGATTGCCCAAAGGTGCCTTGGCTCAATGGTGTGGAGCGCTTGACCCGTTGCCTCTGCTACAGACAGTTGGCAGGTTCAAGTCCCATGTCATGACATCAAGGTGCTGGAGGACCATCGGGAGACGGTGCTCTCTCCCCCTGTTTCCTGAGATGTAATGGTAGGGGCTTATGTCTGAAAGAACCCTGTCCAGCTAACCTTTTACCATGAAAATGTCCAATTTAACATAAATGGTGAATGGTGCATGCACAATCTCTGTAAAGCACCTTGGATAAAGGCGCTACGCGCCTTTATCCAAGGTGCTTTACAGAGATTGTGCATTACATTCACCCATTCATACACCGATGGCAGCGGAAACCATGCAAGGCACCAACTAGCACATCGGGAGCAATTAGGGGTTCAGTGTCTTGCTCAAGGACACTTTGACAGTAACTCTGGGGGAGCCCGGGTTTGAACTGGCAACCTTACGGTTACCATCCAGGCACTCTACCCCTGAGCCACTGCCGCCCCACAAGGCACCTTGGGGCATTCAGCAGATGTCTCCTGGTGCTTTTGAGTTTTTATTTTTTATTCAAGCCTTGAAAAGTTCAAATTACTGCAGCATTGAGCTGTAGGAGGAACAGGACTTGAACATGGAATGTCTGTACTGAAAGCCTGATGATTAGACCACTGCACCATCAGTCAGACACTCTCAGGCAAAGTCTCCTGGTAATTTTGAAGTGATCTTTTGTGCGTTAGCCTTCAGTAAAGTTTAAATAACACAGACTCATATTAATCAGATGTTTCTTAGCGCTGTTGTTGAGGTCTTCTTTTGTATGATAGTGTAATAGCCGGGAATCGAACCCTGGTCTCCCACGTGGAAAGCCAACATCTTAACCACTACGACAATTAGAGTTTTGAGGTAGTCAGGCTGAGGCTGTGAGCCACTGCTAGAATAGCAGTAAATGAAGCTCAATAACTAGCATTAAACTTTAGGAAGAGTGGGATTTGAACATGAACTCTCTGTGCTGAATAGCCCCTACTACAACATCACTCAGTAACATCTGCCTCTTTGTACTGTTGAAGCGATCTTTTGTATGTTAGCCTTCAGATAGTAAAGTTGAAAAAAGACTCACGTTCATCAGAGTGTAACACCCAGGAATCGAACACAGGTCCCCTGCACTGAAGGCCAACATCTTAACCACTAAGCCAAAGCAACTGCCTATGGCTCAGGGGAGATATGAGACTTTTGAGGTTATCAGGCTGAGGCTGTGAGCCTTCAGTTAATACATCTCTAAATGTTCAAATCCCTGTTCTCCTATAGCTTTATAATGCTGGAGTGTTTCAACTTTACCAACTGAGGGCTAACACACACAATTACCAGGAGATGTTCACTGTGTGTCTGACTGATGGTGCAATGGTCTAATGATCAGTCTCTCTGTACGGACATTCTATGTTCAAGTCCCATTGCTCCTATAGCACAATGTTAATGTTTCTCATCCTCCGCAACACCCATTCTCATACACCGCTATACTTTTAAGTATGTTGCGGTAGAGAGAACGTCATCATTTTGGACCATGGGCTATAGCCCATACGATCATACGATAGCACGCCGTTTTTCATCATTTTTGAGGATTTGAAAAAAATGAAAAAATGAAAAAAACGATGGGTTATAGCCCATCGTTTTTTGAATTTTTGAATTAATTTTTTTATCCTCGTTTTTCATCATTTTGGACCATGGGCTATAGCCCACATCGTACAGCATACTATAGCACGGCGTTTTTCATCATTTTTGAGGATTTGAAAAAAAGTGAAAAAATGAAAAAAACGATGGGTTATAGCCCATCGTTTTTTTTAATTTTTGATAAAAAAAATGTATCCTCGTTTTTTATCATTTTGGACAATGGGCTATAGCCCATATCGTACGGCATACTATAGCACTGCCTATGGCTCAGCCATAGGCAGTTGCTTTGGTTTAGTGGTTAAGATGTTGGCCTTCAGTGCAGGGGACCTGTGTTCGATTACTGGGTGTTACACTCTGATGAACGTGAGTCTATGTTCAACTCTTGATTCTTTCAACTTTACTATCTGAAGGCTAACATACAAATGATCGCTTCAACAGTACAAAGAGGCAGATGTTACTGAGTGATGGTGTAGTAGGGGCTATTCAGCACAGAGAGTTGTTCAAATCCCACACTTCCTAAAGTGTAATGCTAGTTATTGAGCTTCATTTACTGCTATTCTAGCAGTGGCTCACAGCCTCAGCCTGCCTACCTCAAAACTCTAATTGTCGTAGTGGTTAAGATGTTGGCTTTCCACGTGGGAGACCAGGGTTCGATTCCCGGCTGTTACACTATCATACAAAAGAAGACCTCAACAACAGCGCTAAGAAACATCTGATTAATATGAGTCTGTGTTATTTAAACTTTACTGAAGGCTAACGCACAAAAGATCACTTCAAAATTACCAGGAGACTTTGCCTGAGAGTGTCTGACTGATGGTGCAGTGGTCTAATCATCAGGCTTTCAGTACAGACATTCCATGTTCAAGTCCTGTTCCTCCTACAGCTCAATGCTGCAGTAATTTGAATTTTCAAGGCTTGAATACAAAATAAAAACTCAAAAGCACCAGGAGACATCTACTGATTGCCCAAAGGTGCCTTGGCTCAATGGTGTGGAGCGCTTGACCCGTTGCCTCTGCTACAGACAGTTGGCAGGTTCAAGTCCCATGTCATGACATCAAGGTGCTGGAGGACCATCGGGAGACGGTGCTCTCTCCCCCTGTTTCCTGAGATGTAATGGTTGGGGCTTATGTCTGAAAGAACCCTGTCCAGCTAACCTTTTACCATGAAAATGTCCAATTTAACATAAATGGTAAATGGTGCATGCACAATCTCTGTAAAGCACCTTGGATAAAGGCGCTACGCGCCTTTATCCAAGGTGCTTTACAGAGATTGTGCATTACATTCACCCATTCATACACCGATGGCAGCGGAAACCATGCAAGGCACCAACTAGCACATCGGGAGCAATTAGGGGTTCAGTGTCTTGCTCAAGGACACTTTGACAGTAACTCTGGGGGAGCCCGGGTTTGAACTGGCAACCTTACGGTTACCATCCAGGCACTCTACCCCTGAGCCACTGCCGCCCCACAAGGCACCTTGGGGCATTCAGCAGATGTCTCCTGGTGCTTTTGAGTTTTTATTTTTTATTCAAGCCTTGAAAAGTTCAAATTACTGCAGCATTGAGCTGTAGGAGGAACAGGACTTGAACATGGAATGTCTGTACTGAAAGCCTGATGATTAGACCACTGCACCATCAGTCAGACACTCTCAGGCAAAGTCTCCTGGTAATTTTGAAGTGATCTTTTGTGCGTTAGCCTTCAGTAAAGTTTAAATAACACAGACTCATATTAATCAGATGTTTCTTAGCGCTGTTGTTGAGGTCTTCTTTTGTATGATAGTGTAATAGCCGGGAATCGAACCCTGGTCTCCCACGTGGAAAGCCAACATCTTAACCACTACGACAATTAGAGTTTTGAGGTAGTCAGGCTGAGGCTGTGAGCCACTGCTAGAATAGCAGTAAATGAAGCTCAATAACTAGCATTAAACTTTAGGAAGAGTGGGATTTGAACATGAACTCTCTGTGCTGAATAGCCCCTACTACAACATCACTCAGTAACATCTGCCTCTTTGTACTGTTGAAGCGATCTTTTGTATGTTAGCCTTCAGATAGTAAAGTTGAAAAAAGACTCACGTTCATCAGAGTGTAACACCCAGGAATCGAACACAGGTCCCCTGCACTGAAGGCCAACATCTTAACCACTAAGCCAAAGCAACTGCCTATGGCTCAGGGGAGATATGAGACTTTTGAGGTTATCAGGCTGAGGCTGTGAGCCTTCAGTTAATACATCTCTAAATGTTCAAATCCCTGTTCTCCTATAGCTTTATAATGCTGGAGTGTTTCAACTTTACCAACTGAGGGCTAACACACACAATTACCAGGAGATGTTCTCTGTGTGTCTGACTGATGGTGCAATGGTCTAATGATCAGTCTCTCTGTACGGACATTCTATGTTCAAGTCCCATTGCTCCTATAGCACAATGTTAATGTTTCTCATCCTCCGCAACACCCATTCTCATACACCGCTATACTTTTAAGTATGTTGCGGTAGAGAGAACGTCATCATTTTGGACCATGGGCTATAGCCCATACGATCATACGATAGCACGCCGTTTTTCATCATTTTTGAGGATTTGAAAAAAATGAAAAAATGAAAAAAACGATGGGTTATAGCCCATCGTTTTTTGAATTTTTGAATTAATTTTTTTATCCTCGTTTTTCATCATTTTGGACCATGGGCTATAGCCCACATCGTACAGCATACTATAGCACGGCGTTTTTCATCATTTTTGAGGATTTGAAAAAAAGTGAAAAAATGAAAAAAACGATGGGTTATAGCCCATCGTTTTTTTAATTTTTGATAAAAAAAATGTATCCTCGTTTTTTATCATTTTGGACAATGGGCTATAGCCCATATCGTACGGCATACTATAGCACGCCGTTTTTCATCATTTTTGAGGATTTGAAAAAAATGAAAAAATGAAAAAAGCAACTGCCTATGGCTCAGCCATAGGCAGTTGCTTTGGTTTAGTGGTTAAGATGTTGGCCTTCAGTGCAGGGGACCTGTGTTCGATTACTGGGTGTTACACTCTGATGAACGTGAGTCTATGTTCAACTCTTGATTCTTTCAACTTTACTATCTGAAGGCTAACATACAAATGATCGCTTCAACAGTACAAAGAGGCAGATGTTACTGAGTGATGGTGTAGTAGGGGCTATTCAGCACAGAGAGTTGTTCAAATCCCACACTTCCTAAAGTGTAATGCTAGTTATTGAGCTTCATTTACTGCTATTCTAGCAGTGGCTCACAGCCTCAGCCTGCCTACCTCAAAACTCTAATTGTCGTAGTGGTTAAGATGTTGGCTTTCCACGTGGGAGACCAGGGTTCGATTCCCGGCTGTTACACTATCATACAAAAGAAGACCTCAACAACAGCGCTAAGAAACATCTGATTAATATGAGTCTGTGTTATTTAAACTTTACTGAAGGCTAACGCACAAAAGATCACTTCAAAATTACCAGGAGACTTTGCCTGAGAGTGTCTGACTGATGGTGCAGTGGTCTAATCATCAGGCTTTCAGTACAGACATTCCATGTTCAAGTCCTGTTCCTCCTACAGCTCAATGCTGCAGTAATTTGAACTTTTCAAGGCTTGAATACAAAATAAAAACTCAAAAGCACCAGGAGACATCTACTGATTGCCCAAAGGTGCCTTGGCTCAATGGTGTGGAGCGCTTGACCCGTTGCCTCTGCTACAGACAGTTGGCAGGTTCAAGTCCCATGTCATGACATCAAGGTGCTGGAGGACCATCGGGAGACGGTGCTCTCTCCCCCTGTTTCCTGAGATGTAATGGTAGGGGCTTATGTCTGAAAGAACCCTGTCCAGCTAACCTTTTACCATGAAAATGTCCAATTTAACATAAATGGTGAATGGTGCATGCACAATCTCTGTAAAGCACCTTGGATAAAGGCGCTACGCGCCTTTATCCAAGGTGCTTTACAGAGATTGTGCATTACATTCACCCATTCATACACCGATGGCAGCGGAAACCATGCAAGGCACCAACTAGCACATCGGGAGCAATTAGGGGTTCAGTGTCTTGCTCAAGGACACTTTGACAGTAACTCTGGGGGAGCCCGGGTTTGAACTGGCAACCTTACGGTTACCATCCAGGCACTCTACCCCTGAGCCACTGCCGCCCCACAAGGCACCTTGGGGCATTCAGCAGATGTCTCCTGGTGCTTTTGAGTTTTTATTTTTTATTCAAGCCTTGAAAAGTTCAAATTACTGCAGCATTGAGCTGTAGGAGGAACAGGACTTGAACATGGAATGTCTGTACTGAAAGCCTGATGATTAGACCACTGCACCATCAGTCAGACACTCTCAGGCAAAGTCTCCTGGTAATTTTGAAGTGATCTTTTGTGCGTTAGCCTTCAGTAAAGTTTAAATAACACAGACTCATATTAATCAGATGTTTCTTAGCGCTGTTGTTGAGGTCTTCTTTTGTATGATAGTGTAATAGCCGGGAATCGAACCCTGGTCTCCCACGTGGAAAGCCAACATCTTAACCACTACGACAATTAGAGTTTTGAGGTAGTCAGGCTGAGGCTGTGAGCCACTGCTAGAATAGCAGTAAATGAAGCTCAATAACTAGCATTAAACTTTAGGAAGAGTGGGATTTGAACATGAACTCTCTGTGCTGAATAGCCCCTACTACAACATCACTCAGTAACATCTGCCTCTTTGTACTGTTGAAGCGATCTTTTGTATGTTAGCCTTCAGATAGTAAAGTTGAAAAAAGACTCACGTTCATCAGAGTGTAACACCCAGGAATCGAACACAGGTCCCCTGCACTGAAGGCCAACATCTTAACCACTAAGCCAAAGCAACTGCCTATGGCTCAGGGGAGATATGAGACTTTTGAGGTTATCAGGCTGAGGCTGTGAGCCTTCAGTTAATACATCTCTAAATGTTCAAATCCCTGTTCTCCTATAGCTTTATAATGCTGGAGTGTTTCAACTTTACCAACTGAGGGCTAACACACACAATTACCAGGAGATGTTCACTGTGTGTCTGACTGATGGTGCAATGGTCTAATGATCAGTCTCTCTGTACGGACATTCTATGTTCAAGTCCCATTGCTCCTATAGCACAATGTTAATGTTTCTCATCCTCCGCAACACCCATTCTCATACACCGCTATACTTTTAAGTATGTTGCGGTAGAGAGAACGTCATCATTTTGGACCATGGGCTATAGCCCATACGATCATACGATAGCACGCCGTTTTTCATCATTTTTGAGGATTTGAAAAAAATGAAAAAATGAAAAAAACGATGGGTTATAGCCCATCGTTTTTTGAATTTTTGAATTAATTTTTTTATCCTCGTTTTTCATCATTTTGGACCATGGGCTATAGCCCACATCGTACAGCATACTATAGCACGGCGTTTTTCATCATTTTTGAGGATTTGAAAAAAAGTGAAAAAATGAAAAAAACGATGGGTTATAGCCCATCGTTTTTTTTAATTTTTGATAAAAAAAATGTATCCTCGTTTTTTATCATTTTGGACAATGGGCTATAGCCCATATCGTACGGCATACTATAGCACTGCCTATGGCTCAGCCATAGGCAGTTGCTTTGGTTTAGTGGTTAAGATGTTGGCCTTCAGTGCAGGGGACCTGTGTTCGATTACTGGGTGTTACACTCTGATGAACGTGAGTCTATGTTCAACTCTTGATTCTTTCAACTTTACTATCTGAAGGCTAACATACAAATGATCGCTTCAACAGTACAAAGAGGCAGATGTTACTGAGTGATGGTGTAGTAGGGGCTATTCAGCACAGAGAGTTGTTCAAATCCCACACTTCCTAAAGTGTAATGCTAGTTATTGAGCTTCATTTACTGCTATTCTAGCAGTGGCTCACAGCCTCAGCCTGCCTACCTCAAAACTCTAATTGTCGTAGTGGTTAAGATGTTGGCTTTCCACGTGGGAGACCAGGGTTCGATTCCCGGCTGTTACACTATCATACAAAAGAAGACCTCAACAACAGCGCTAAGAAACATCTGATTAATATGAGTCTGTGTTATTTAAACTTTACTGAAGGCTAACGCACAAAAGATCACTTCAAAATTACCAGGAGACTTTGCCTGAGAGTGTCTGACTGATGGTGCAGTGGTCTAATCATCAGGCTTTCAGTACAGACATTCCATGTTCAAGTCCTGTTCCTCCTACAGCTCAATGCTGCAGTAATTTGAATTTTCAAGGCTTGAATACAAAATAAAAACTCAAAAGCACCAGGAGACATCTACTGATTGCCCAAAGGTGCCTTGGCTCAATGGTGTGGAGCGCTTGACCCGTTGCCTCTGCTACAGACAGTTGGCAGGTTCAAGTCCCATGTCATGACATCAAGGTGCTGGAGGACCATCGGGAGACGGTGCTCTCTCCCCCTGTTTCCTGAGATGTAATGGTAGGGGCTTATGTCTGAAAGAACCCTGTCCAGCTAACCTTTTACCATGAAAATGTCCAATTTAACATAAATGGTGAATGGTGCATGCACAATCTCTGTAAAGCACCTTGGATAAAGGCGCTACGCGCCTTTATCCAAGGTGCTTTACAGAGATTGTGCATTACATTCACCCATTCATACACCGATGGCAGCGGAAACCATGCAAGGCACCAACTAGCACATCGGGAGCAATTAGGGGTTCAGTGTCTTGCTCAAGGACACTTTGACAGTAACTCTGGGGGAGCCCGGGTTTGAACTGGCAACCTTACGGTTACCATCCAGGCACTCTACCCCTGAGCCACTGCCGCCCCACAAGGCACCTTGGGGCATTCAGCAGATGTCTCCTGGTGCTTTTGAGTTTTTATTTTTTATTCAAGCCTTGAAAAGTTCAAATTACTGCAGCATTGAGCTGTAGGAGGAACAGGACTTGAACATGGAATGTCTGTACTGAAAGCCTGATGATTAGACCACTGCACCATCAGTCAGACACTCTCAGGCAAAGTCTCCTGGTAATTTTGAAGTGATCTTTTGTGCGTTAGCCTTCAGTAAAGTTTAAATAACACAGACTCATATTAATCAGATGTTTCTTAGCGCTGTTGTTGAGGTCTTCTTTTGTATGATAGTGTAATAGCCGGGAATCGAACCCTGGTCTCCCACGTGGAAAGCCAACATCTTAACCACTACGACAATTAGAGTTTTGAGGTAGTCAGGCTGAGGCTGTGAGCCACTGCTAGAATAGCAGTAAATGAAGCTCAATAACTAGCATTAAACTTTAGGAAGAGTGGGATTTGAACATGAACTCTCTGTGCTGAATAGCCCCTACTACAACATCACTCAGTAACATCTGCCTCTTTGTACTGTTGAAGCGATCTTTTGTATGTTAGCCTTCAGATAGTAAAGTTGAAAAAAGACTCACGTTCATCAGAGTGTAACACCCAGGAATCGAACACAGGTCCCCTGCACTGAAGGCCAACATCTTAACCACTAAGCCAAAGCAACTGCCTATGGCTCAGGGGAGATATGAGACTTTTGAGGTTATCAGGCTGAGGCTGTGAGCCTTCAGTTAATACATCTCTAAATGTTCAAATCCCTGTTCTCCTATAGCTTTATAATGCTGGAGTGTTTCAACTTTACCAACTGAGGGCTAACACACACAATTACCAGGAGATGTTCTCTGTGTGTCTGACTGATGGTGCAATGGTCTAATGATCAGTCTCTCTGTACGGACATTCTATGTTCAAGTCCCATTGCTCCTATAGCACAATGTTAATGTTTCTCATCCTCCGCAACACCCATTCTCATACACCGCTATACTTTTAAGTATGTTGCGGTAGAGAGAACGTCATCATTTTGGACCATGGGCTATAGCCCACATCGTACAGCATACTATAGCACGGCGTTTTTCATCATTTTTGAGGATTTGAAAAAAAGTGAAAAAATGAAAAAAACGATGGGTTATAGCCCATCGTTTTTTTAATTTTTGATAAAAAAAATGTATCCTCGTTTTTTATCATTTTGGACAATGGGCTATAGCCCATATCGTACGGCATACTATAGCACGCCGTTTTTCATCATTTTTGAGGATTTGAAAAAAATGAAAAAATGAAAAAAGCAACTGCCTATGGCTCAGCCATAGGCAGTTGCTTTGGTTTAGTGGTTAAGATGTTGGCCTTCAGTGCAGGGGACCTGTGTTCGATTACTGGGTGTTACACTCTGATGAACGTGAGTCTATGTTCAACTCTTGATTCTTTCAACTTTACTATCTGAAGGCTAACATACAAATGATCGCTTCAACAGTACAAAGAGGCAGATGTTACTGAGTGATGGTGTAGTAGGGGCTATTCAGCACAGAGAGTTGTTCAAATCCCACACTTCCTAAAGTGTAATGCTAGTTATTGAGCTTCATTTACTGCTATTCTAGCAGTGGCTCACAGCCTCAGCCTGCCTACCTCAAAACTCTAATTGTCGTAGTGGTTAAGATGTTGGCTTTCCACGTGGGAGACCAGGGTTCGATTCCCGGCTGTTACACTATCATACAAAAGAAGACCTCAACAACAGCGCTAAGAAACATCTGATTAATATGAGTCTGTGTTATTTAAACTTTACTGAAGGCTAACGCACAAAAGATCACTTCAAAATTACCAGGAGACTTTGCCTGAGAGTGTCTGACTGATGGTGCAGTGGTCTAATCATCAGGCTTTCAGTACAGACATTCCATGTTCAAGTCCTGTTCCTCCTACAGCTCAATGCTGCAGTAATTTGAACTTTTCAAGGCTTGAATACAAAATAAAAACTCAAAAGCACCAGGAGACATCTACTGATTGCCCAAAGGTGCCTTGGCTCAATGGTGTGGAGCGCTTGACCCGTTGCCTCTGCTACAGACAGTTGGCAGGTTCAAGTCCCATGTCATGACATCAAGGTGCTGGAGGACCATCGGGAGACGGTGCTCTCTCCCCCTGTTTCCTGAGATGTAATGGTAGGGGCTTATGTCTGAAAGAACCCTGTCCAGCTAACCTTTTACCATGAAAATGTCCAATTTAACATAAATGGTGAATGGTGCATGCACAATCTCTGTAAAGCACCTTGGATAAAGGCGCTACGCGCCTTTATCCAAGGTGCTTTACAGAGATTGTGCATTACATTCACCCATTCATACACCGATGGCAGCGGAAACCATGCAAGGCACCAACTAGCACATCGGGAGCAATTAGGGGTTCAGTGTCTTGCTCAAGGACACTTTGACAGTAACTCTGGGGGAGCCCGGGTTTGAACTGGCAACCTTACGGTTACCATCCAGGCACTCTACCCCTGAGCCACTGCCGCCCCACAAGGCACCTTGGGGCATTCAGCAGATGTCTCCTGGTGCTTTTGAGTTTTTATTTTTTATTCAAGCCTTGAAAAGTTCAAATTACTGCAGCATTGAGCTGTAGGAGGAACAGGACTTGAACATGGAATGTCTGTACTGAAAGCCTGATGATTAGACCACTGCACCATCAGTCAGACACTCTCAGGCAAAGTCTCCTGGTAATTTTGAAGTGATCTTTTGTGCGTTAGCCTTCAGTAAAGTTTAAATAACACAGACTCATATTAATCAGATGTTTCTTAGCGCTGTTGTTGAGGTCTTCTTTTGTATGATAGTGTAATAGCCGGGAATCGAACCCTGGTCTCCCACGTGGAAAGCCAACATCTTAACCACTACGACAATTAGAGTTTTGAGGTAGTCAGGCTGAGGCTGTGAGCCACTGCTAGAATAGCAGTAAATGAAGCTCAATAACTAGCATTAAACTTTAGGAAGAGTGGGATTTGAACATGAACTCTCTGTGCTGAATAGCCCCTACTACAACATCACTCAGTAACATCTGCCTCTTTGTACTGTTGAAGCGATCTTTTGTATGTTAGCCTTCAGATAGTAAAGTTGAAAAAAGACTCACGTTCATCAGAGTGTAACACCCAGGAATCGAACACAGGTCCCCTGCACTGAAGGCCAACATCTTAACCACTAAGCCAAAGCAACTGCCTATGGCTCAGGGGAGATATGAGACTTTTGAGGTTATCAGGCTGAGGCTGTGAGCCTTCAGTTAATACATCTCTAAATGTTCAAATCCCTGTTCTCCTATAGCTTTATAATGCTGGAGTGTTTCAACTTTACCAACTGAGGGCTAACACACACAATTACCAGGAGATGTTCACTGTGTGTCTGACTGATGGTGCAATGGTCTAATGATCAGTCTCTCTGTACGGACATTCTATGTTCAAGTCCCATTGCTCCTATAGCACAATGTTAATGTTTCTCATCCTCCGCAACACCCATTCTCATACACCGCTATACTTTTAAGTATGTTGCGGTAGAGAGAACGTCATCATTTTGGACCATGGGCTATAGCCCATACGATCATACGATAGCACGCCGTTTTTCATCATTTTTGAGGATTTGAAAAAAATGAAAAAATGAAAAAAACGATGGGTTATAGCCCATCGTTTTTTGAATTTTTGAATTAATTTTTTTATCCTCGTTTTTCATCATTTTGGACCATGGGCTATAGCCCACATCGTACAGCATACTATAGCACGGCGTTTTTCATCATTTTTGAGGATTTGAAAAAAAGTGAAAAAATGAAAAAAACGATGGGTTATAGCCCATCGTTTTTTTAATTTTTGATAAAAAAAATGTATCCTCGTTTTTTATCATTTTGGACAATGGGCTATAGCCCATATCGTACGGCATACTATAGCACGCCGTTTTTCATCATTTTTGAGGATTTGAAAAAAATGAAAAAATGAAAAAAGCAACTGCCTATGGCTCAGCCATAGGCAGTTGCTTTGGTTTAGTGGTTAAGATGTTGGCCTTCAGTGCAGGGGACCTGTGTTCGATTACTGGGTGTTACACTCTGATGAACGTGAGTCTATGTTCAACTCTTGATTCTTTCAACTTTACTATCTGAAGGCTAACATACAAATGATCGCTTCAACAGTACAAAGAGGCAGATGTTACTGAGTGATGGTGTAGTAGGGGCTATTCAGCACAGAGAGTTGTTCAAATCCCACACTTCCTAAAGTGTAATGCTAGTTATTGAGCTTAATTTACTGCTATTCTAGCAGTGGCTCACAGCCTCAGCCTGCCTACCTCAAAACTCTAATTGTCGTAGTGGTTAAGATGTTGGCTTTCCACGTGGGAGACCAGGGTTCGATTCCCGGCTGTTACACTATCATACAAAAGAAGACCTCAACAACAGCGCTAAGAAACATCTGATTAATATGAGTCTGTGTTATTTAAACTTTACTGAAGGCTAACGCACAAAAGATCACTTCAAAATTACCAGGAGACTTTGCCTGAGAGTGTCTGACTGATGGTGCAGTGGTCTAATCATCAGGCTTTCAGTACAGACATTCCATGTTCAAGTCCTGTTCCTCCTACAGCTCAATGCTGCAGTAATTTGAACTTTTCAAGGCTTGAATACAAAATAAAAACTCAAAAGCACCAGGAGACATCTACTGATTGCCCAAAGGTGCCTTGGCTCAATGGTGTGGAGCGCTTGACCCGTTGCCTCTGCTACAGACAGTTGGCAGGTTCAAATCCCATGTCATGACATCAAGGTGCTGGAGGACCATCGGGAGACGGTGCTCTCTCCCCCTGTTTCCTGAGATGTAATGGTTGGGGCTTATGTCTGAAAGAACCCTGTCCAGCTAACCTTTTACCATGAAAATGTCCAATTTAACATAAATGGTAAATGGTGCATGGTGCATGGTGCATGCACAATCTCTGTAAAGCACCTTGGATAAAGGCGCTACGCGCCTTTATCCAAGGTGCTTTACAGAGATTGTGCATTACATTCACCCATTCATACACCGATGGCAGCGGAAACCATGCAAGGCACCAACTAGCACATCGGGAGCAATTAGGGGTTCAGTGTCTTGCTCAAGGACACTTTGACAGTAACTCTGGGGGAGCCCGGGTTTGAACTGGCAACCTTACGGTTACCATCCAGGCACTCTACCCCTGAGCCACTGCCGCCCCACAAGGCACCTTGGGGCATTCAGCAGATGTCTCCTGGTGCTTTTGAGTTTTTATTTTTTATTCAAGCCTTGAAAAGTTCAAATTACTGCAGCATTGAGCTGTAGGAGGAACAGGACTTGAACATGGAATGTCTGTACTGAAAGCCTGATGATTAGACCACTGCACCATCAGTCAGACACTCTCAGGCAAAGTCTCCTGGTAATTTTGAAGTGATCTTTTGTGCGTTAGCCTTCAGTAAAGTTTAAATAACACAGACTCATATTAATCAGATGTTTCTTAGCGCTGTTGTTGAGGTCTTCTTTTGTATGATAGTGTAATAGCCGGGAATCGAACCCTGGTCCCCCACGTGGAAAGCCAACATCTTAACCACTACGACAATTAGAGTTTTGAGGTAGTCAGGCTGAGGCTGTGAGCCACTGCTAGAATAGCAGTAAATGAAGCTCAATAACTAGCATTAAACTTTAGGAAGAGTGGGATTTGAACATGAACTCTCTGTGCTGAATAGCCCCTACTACAACATCACTCAGTAACATCTGCCTCTTTGTACTGTTGAAGCGATCTTTTGTATGTTAGCCTTCAGATAGTAAAGTTGAAAAAAGACTCACGTTCATCAGAGTGTAACACCCAGGAATCGAACACAGGTCCCCTGCACTGAAGGCCAACATCTTAACCACTAAGCCAAAGCAACTGCCTATGGCTCAGGGGAGATATGAGACTTTTGAGGTTATCAGGCTGAGGCTGTGAGCCTTCAGTTAATACATCTCTAAATGTTCAAATCCCTGTTCTCCTATAGCTTTATAATGCTGGAGTGTTTCAACTTTACCAACTGAGGGCTAACACACACAATTACCAGGAGATGTTCACTGTGTGTCTGACTGATGGTGCAATGGTCTAATGATCAGTCTCTCTGTACGGACATTCTATGTTCAAGTCCCATTGCTCCTATAGCACAATGTTAATGTTTCTCATCCTCCGCAACACCCATTCTCATACACCGCTATACTTTTAAGTATGTTGCGGTAGAGAGAACGTCATCATTTTGGACCATGGGCTATAGCCCATACGATCATACGATAGCACGCCGTTTTTCATCATTTTTGAGGATTTGAAAAAAATGAAAAAATGAAAAAAACGATGGGTTATAGCCCATCGTTTTTTGAATTTTTGAATTAATTTTTTTATCCTCGTTTTTCATCATTTTGGACCATGGGCTATAGCCCACATCGTACAGCATACTATAGCACGGCGTTTTTCATCATTTTTGAGGATTTGAAAAAAAGTGAAAAAATGAAAAAAACGATGGGTTATAGCCCATCGTTTTTTTAATTTTTGATAAAAAAAATGTATCCTCGTTTTTTATCATTTTGGACAATGGGCTATAGCCCATATCGTACGGCATACTATAGCACGCCGTTTTTCATCATTTTTGAGGATTTGAAAAAAATGAAAAAATGAAAAAAGCAACTGCCTATGGCTCAGCCATAGGCAGTTGCTTTGGTTTAGTGGTTAAGATGTTGGCCTTCAGTGCAGGGGACCTGTGTTCGATTACTGGGTGTTACACTCTGATGAACGTGAGTCTATGTTCAACTCTTGATTCTTTCAACTTTACTATCTGAAGGCTAACATACAAATGATCGCTTCAACAGTACAAAGAGGCAGATGTTACTGAGTGATGGTGTAGTAGGGGCTATTCAGCACAGAGAGTTGTTCAAATCCCACACTTCCTAAAGTGTAATGCTAGTTATTGAGCTTAATTTACTGCTATTCTAGCAGTGGCTCACAGCCTCAGCCTGCCTACCTCAAAACTCTAATTGTCGTAGTGGTTAAGATGTTGGCTTTCCACGTGGGAGACCAGGGTTCGATTCCCGGCTGTTACACTATCATACAAAAGAAGACCTCAACAACAGCGCTAAGAAACATCTGATTAATATGAGTCTGTGTTATTTAAACTTTACTGAAGGCTAACGCACAAAAGATCACTTCAAAATTACCAGGAGACTTTGCCTGAGAGTGTCTGACTGATGGTGCAGTGGTCTAATCATCAGGCTTTCAGTACAGACATTCCATGTTCAAGTCCTGTTCCTCCTACAGCTCAATGCTGCAGTAATTTGAACTTTTCAAGGCTTGAATACAAAATAAAAACTCAAAAGCACCAGGAGACATCTACTGATTGCCCAAAGGTGCCTTGGCTCAATGGTGTGGAGCGCTTGACCCGTTGCCTCTGCTACAGACAGTTGGCAGGTTCAAGTCCCATGTCATGACATCAAGGTGCTGGAGGACCATCGGGAGACGGTGCTCTCTCCCCCTGTTTCCTGAGATGTAATGGTTGGGGCTTATGTCTGAAAGAACCCTGTCCAGCTAACCTTTTACCATGAAAATGTCCAATTTAACATAAATGGTAAATGGTGCATGGTGCATGGTGCATGCACAATCTCTGTAAAGCACCTTGGATAAAGGCGCGTAGCGCCTTTATCCAAGGTGCTTTACAGAGATTGTGCATTACATTCACCCATTCATACACCGATGGCAGCGGAAACCATGCAAGGCACCAACTAGCACATCGGGAGCAATTAGGGGTTCAGTGTCTTGCTCAAGGACACTTTGACAGTAACTCTGGGGGAGCCCGGGTTTGAACTGGCAACCTTACGGTTACCATCCAGGCACTCTACCCCTGAGCCACTGCCGCCCCACAAGGCACCTTGGGGCATTCAGCAGATGTCTCCTGGTGCTTTTGAGTTTTTATTTTTTATTCAAGCCTTGAAAAGTTCAAATTACTGCAGCATTGAGCTGTAGGAGGAACAGGACTTGAACATGGAATGTCTGTACTGAAAGCCTGATGATTAGACCACTGCACCATCAGTCAGACACTCTCAGGCAAAGTCTCCTGGTAATTTTGAAGTGATCTTTTGTGCGTTAGCCTTCAGTAAAGTTTAAATAACACAGACTCATATTAATCAGATGTTTCTTAGCGCTGTTGTTGAGGTCTTCTTTTGTATGATAGTGTAATAGCCGGGAATCGAACCCTGGTCTCCCACGTGGAAAGCCAACATCTTAACCACTACGACAATTAGAGTTTTGAGGTAGTCAGGCTGAGGCTGTGAGCCACTGCTAGAATAGCAGTAAATGAAGCTCAATAACTAGCATTAAACTTTAGGAAGAGTGGGATTTGAACATGAACTCTCTGTGCTGAATAGCCCCTACTACAACATCACTCAGTAACATCTGCCTCTTTGTACTGTTGAAGCGATCTTTTGTATGTTAGCCTTCAGATAGTAAAGTTGAAAAAAGACTCACGTTCATCAGAGTGTAACACCCAGGAATCGAACACAGGTCCCCTGCACTGAAGGCCAACATCTTAACCACTAAGCCAAAGCAACTGCCTATGGCTCAGGGGAGATATGAGACTTTTGAGGTTATCAGGCTGAGGCTGTGAGCCTTCAGTTAATACATCTCTAAATGTTCAAATCCCTGTTCTCCTATAGCTTTATAATGCTGGAGTGTTTCAACTTTACCAACTGAGGGCTAACACACACAATTACCAGGAGATGTTCTCTGTGTGTCTGACTGATGGTGCAATGGTCTAATGATCAGTCTCTCTGTACGGACATTCTATGTTCAAGTCCCATTGCTCCTATAGCACAATGTTAATGTTTCTCATCCTCCGCAACACCCATTCTCATACACCGCTATACTTTTAAGTATGTTGCGGTAGAGAGAACGTCATCATTTTGGACCATGGGCTATAGCCCATACGATCATACGATAGCACGCCGTTTTTCATCATTTTTGAGGATTTGAAAAAAATGAAAAAATGAAAAAAACGATGGGTTATAGCCCATCGTTTTTTGAATTTTTGAATTAATTTTTTTATCCTCGTTTTTCATCATTTTGGACCATGGGCTATAGCCCACATCGTACAGCATACTATAGCACGGCGTTTTTCATCATTTTTGAGGATTTGAAAAAAAGTGAAAAAATGAAAAAAACGATGGGTTATAGCCCATCGTTTTTTTAATTTTTGATTAAAAAAATGTATCCTCGTTTTTTATCATTTTGGACAATGGGCTATAGCCCATATCGTACGGCATACTATAGCACGCCGTTTTTCATCATTTTTGAGGATTTGAAAAAAATGAAAAAATGAAAAAAGCAACTGCCTATGGCTCAGCCATAGGCAGTTGCTTTGGTTTAGTGGTTAAGATGTTGGCCTTCAGTGCAGGGGACCTGTGTTCGATTACTGGGTGTTACACTCTGATGAACGTGAGTCTATGTTCAACTCTTGATTCTTTCAACTTTACTATCTGAAGGCTAACATACAAATGATCGCTTCAACAGTACAAAGAGGCAGATGTTACTGAGTGATGGTGTAGTAGGGGCTATTCAGCACAGAGAGTTGTTCAAATCCCACACTTCCTAAAGTGTAATGCTAGTTATTGAGCTTCATTTACTGCTATTCTAGCAGTGGCTCACAGCCTCAGCCTGCCTACCTCAAAACTCTAATTGTCGTAGTGGTTAAGATGTTGGCTTTCCACGTGGGAGACCAGGGTTCGATTCCCGGCTGTTACACTATCATACAAAAGAAGACCTCAACAACAGCGCTAAGAAACATCTGATTAATATGAGTCTGTGTTATTTAAACTTTACTGAAGGCTAACGCACAAAAGATCACTTCAAAATTACCAGGAGACTTTGCCTGAGAGTGTCTGACTGATGGTGCAGTGGTCTAATCATCAGGCTTTCAGTACAGACATTCCATGTTCAAGTCCTGTTCCTCCTACAGCTCAATGCTGCAGTAATTTGAACTTTTCAAGGCTTGAATACAAAATAAAAACTCAAAAGCACCAGGAGACATCTACTGATTGCCCAAAGGTGCCTTGGCTCAATGGTGTGGAGCGCTTGACCCGTTGCCTCTGCTACAGACAGTTGGCAGGTTCAAGTCCCATGTCATGACATCAAGGTGCTGGAGGACCATCGGGAGACGGTGCTCTCTCCCCCTGTTTCCTGAGATGTAATGGTTGGGGCTTATGTCTGAAAGAACCCTGTCCAGCTAACCTTTTACCATGAAAATGTCCAATTTAACATAAATGGTGAATGGTGCATGCACAATCTCTGTAAAGCACCTTGGATAAAGGCGCTACGCGCCTTTATCCAAGGTGCTTTACAGAGATTGTGCATTACATTCACCCATTCATACACCGATGGCAGCGGAAACCATGCAAGGCACCAACTAGCACATCGGGAGCAATTAGGGGTTCAGTGTCTTGCTCAAGGACACTTTGACAGTAACTCTGGGGGAGCCCGGGTTTGAACTGGCAACCTTACGGTTACCATCCAGGCACTCTACCCCTGAGCCACTGCCGCCCCACAAGGCACCTTGGGGCATTCAGCAGATGTCTCCTGGTGCTTTTGAGTTTTTATTTTTTATTCAAGCCTTGAAAAGTTCAAATTACTGCAGCATTGAGCTGTAGGAGGAACAGGACTTGAACATGGAATGTCTGTACTGAAAGCCTGATGATTAGACCACTGCACCATCAGTCAGACACTCTCAGGCAAAGTCTCCTGGTAATTTTGAAGTGATCTTTTGTGCGTTAGCCTTCAGTAAAGTTTAAATAACACAGACTCATATTAATCAGATGTTTCTTAGCGCTGTTGTTGAGGTCTTCTTTTGTATGATAGTGTAATAGCCGGGAATCGAACCCTGGTCTCCCACGTGGAAAGCCAACATCTTAACCACTACGACAATTAGAGTTTTGAGGTAGTCAGGCTGAGGCTGTGAGCCACTGCTAGAATAGCAGTAAATGAAGCTCAATAACTAGCATTAAACTTTAGGAAGAGTGGGATTTGAACATGAACTCTCTGTGCTGAATAGCCCCTACTACAACATCACTCAGTAACATCTGCCTCTTTGTACTGTTGAAGCGATCTTTTGTATGTTAGCCTTCAGATAGTAAAGTTGAAAAAAGACTCACGTTCATCAGAGTGTAACACCCAGGAATCGAACACAGGTCCCCTGCACTGAAGGCCAACATCTTAACCACTAAGCCAAAGCAACTGCCTATGGCTCAGGGGAGATATGAGACTTTTGAGGTTATCAGGCTGAGGCTGTGAGCCTTCAGTTAATACATCTCTAAATGTTCAAATCCCTGTTCTCCTATAGCTTTATAATGCTGGAGTGTTTCAACTTTACCAACTGAGGGCTAACACACACAATTACCAGGAGATGTTCACTGTGTGTCTGACTGATGGTGCAATGGTCTAATGATCAGTCTCTCTGTACGGACATTCTATGTTCAAGTCCCATTGCTCCTATAGCACAATGTTAATGTTTCTCATCCTCCGCAACACCCATTCTCATACACCGCTATACTTTTAAGTATGTTGCGGTAGAGAGAACGTCATCATTTTGGACCATGGGCTATAGCCCATACGATCATACGATAGCACGCCGTTTTTCATCATTTTTGAGGATTTGAAAAAAATGAAAAAATGAAAAAAACGATGGGTTATAGCCCATCGTTTTTTGAATTTTTGAATTAATTTTTTTATCCTCGTTTTTCATCATTTTGGACCATGGGCTATAGCCCACATCGTACAGCATACTATAGCACGGCGTTTTTCATCATTTTTGAGGATTTGAAAAAAAGTGAAAAAATGAAAAAAACGATGGGTTATAGCCCATCGTTTTTTAAATTTTTGATAAAAAAAATGTATCCTCGTTTTTTATCATTTTGGACAATGGGCTATAGCCCATATCGTACGGCATACTATAGCACGCCGTTTTTCATCATTTTTGAGGATTTGAAAAAAATGAAAAAATGAAAAAAGCAACTGCCTATGGCTCAGCCATAGGCAGTTGCTTTGGTTTAGTGGTTAAGATGTTGGCCTTCAGTGCAGGGGACCTGTGTTCGATTACTGGGTGTTACACTCTGATGAACGTGAGTCTATGTTCAACTCTTGATTCTTTCAACTTTACTATCTGAAGGCTAACATACAAATGATCGCTTCAACAGTACAAAGAGGCAGATGTTACTGAGTGATGGTGTAGTAGGGGCTATTCAGCACAGAGAGTTGTTCAAATCCCACACTTCCTAAAGTGTAATGCTAGTTATTGAGCTTAATTTACTGCTATTCTAGCAGTGGCTCACAGCCTCAGCCTGCCTACCTCAAAACTCTAATTGTCGTAGTGGTTAAGATGTTGGCTTTCCACGTGGGAGACCAGGGTTCGATTCCCGGCTGTTACACTATCATACAAAAGAAGACCTCAACAACAGCGCTAAGAAACATCTGATTAATATGAGTCTGTGTTATTTAAACTTTACTGAAGGCTAACGCACAAAAGATCACTTCAAAATTACCAGGAGACTTTGCCTGAGAGTGTCTGACTGATGGTGCAGTGGTCTAATCATCAGGCTTTCAGTACAGACATTCCATGTTCAAGTCCTGTTCCTCCTACAGCTCAATGCTGCAGTAATTTGAACTTTTCAAGGCTTGAATACAAAATAAAAACTCAAAAGCACCAGGAGACATCTACTGATTGCCCAAAGGTGCCTTGGCTCAATGGTGTGGAGCGCTTGACCCGTTGCCTCTGCTACAGACAGTTGGCAGGTTCAAGTCCCATGTCATGACATCAAGGTGCTGGAGGACCATCGGGAGACGGTGCTCTCTCCCCCTGTTTCCTGAGATGTAATGGTTGGGGCTTATGTCTGAAAGAACCCTGTCCAGCTAACCTTTTACCATGAAAATGTCCAATTTAACATAAATGGTAAATGGTGCATGCACAATCTCTGTAAAGCACCTTGGATAAAGGCGCGTACATTCACCCATTCATACACCGATGGCAGCGGAAACCATGCAAGGCACCAACTAGCACATCGGGAGCAATTAGGGGTTCAGTGTCTTGCTCAAGGACACTTTGACAGTAACTCTGGGGGAGCCCGGGTTTGAACTGGCAACCTTACGGTTACCATCCAGGCACTCTACCCCTGAGCCACTGCCGCCCCACAAGGCACCTTGGGGCATTCAGCAGATGTCTCCTGGTGCTTTTGAGTTTTTATTTTTTATTCAAGCCTTGAAAAGTTCAAATTACTGCAGCATTGAGCTGTAGGAGGAACAGGACTTGAACATGGAATGTCTGTACTGAAAGCCTGATGATTAGACCACTGCACCATCAGTCAGACACTCTCAGGCAAAGTCTCCTGGTAATTTTGAAGTGATCTTTTGTGCGTTAGCCTTCAGTAAAGTTTAAATAACACAGACTCATATTAATCAGATGTTTCTTAGCGCTGTTGTTGAGGTCTTCTTTTGTATGATAGTGTAATAGCCGGGAATCGAACCCTGGTCTCCCACGTGGAAAGCCAACATCTTAACCACTACGACAATTAGAGTTTTGAGGTAGTCAGGCTGAGGCTGTGAGCCACTGCTAGAATAGCAGTAAATGAAGCTCAATAACTAGCATTAAACTTTAGGAAGAGTGGGATTTGAACATGAACTCTCTGTGCTGAATAGCCCCTACTACAACATCACTCAGTAACATCTGCCTCTTTGTACTGTTGAAGCGATCTTTTGTATGTTAGCCTTCAGATAGTAAAGTTGAAAAAAGACTCACGTTCATCAGAGTGTAACACCCAGGAATCGAACACAGGTCCCCTGCACTGAAGGCCAACATCTTAACCACTAAGCCAAAGCAACTGCCTATGGCTCAGGGGAGATATGAGACTTTTGAGGTTATCAGGCTGAGGCTGTGAGCCTTCAGTTAATACATCTCTAAATGTTCAAATCCCTGTTCTCCTATAGCTTTATAATGCTGGAGTGTTTCAACTTTACCAACTGAGGGCTAACACACACAATTACCAGGAGATGTTCTCTGTGTGTCTGACTGATGGTGCAATGGTCTAATGATCAGTCTCTCTGTACGGACATTCTATGTTCAAGTCCCATTGCTCCTATAGCACAATGTTAATGTTTCTCATCCTCCGCAACACCCATTCTCATACACCGCTATACTTTTAAGTATGTTGCGGTAGAGAGAACGTCATCATTTTGGACCATGGGCTATAGCCCATACGATCATACGATAGCACGCCGTTTTTCATCATTTTTGAGGATTTGAAAAAAATGAAAAAATGAAAAAAACGATGGGTTATAGCCCATCGTTTTTTGAATTTTTGAATTAATTTTTTTATCCTCGTTTTTCATCATTTTGGACCATGGGCTATAGCCCACATCGTACAGCATACTATAGCACGGCGTTTTTCATCATTTTTGAGGATTTGAAAAAAAGTGAAAAAATGAAAAAAACGATGGGTTATAGCCCATCGTTTTTTTAATTTTTGATAAAAAAAATGTATCCTCGTTTTTTATCATTTTGGACAATGGGCTATAGCCCATATCGTACGGCATACTATAGCACGCCGTTTTTCATCATTTTTGAGGATTTGAAAAAAATGAAAAAATGAAAAAAGCAACTGCCTATGGCTCAGCCATAGGCAGTTGCTTTGGTTTAGTGGTTAAGATGTTGGCCTTCAGTGCAGGGGACCTGTGTTCGATTACTGGGTGTTACACTCTGATGAACGTGAGTCTATGTTCAACTCTTGATTCTTTCAACTTTACTATCTGAAGGCTAACATACAAATGATCGCTTCAACAGTACAAAGAGGCAGATGTTACTGAGTGATGGTGTAGTAGGGGCTATTCAGCACAGAGAGTTGTTCAAATCCCACACTTCCTAAAGTGTAATGCTAGTTATTGAGCTTCATTTACTGCTATTCTAGCAGTGGCTCACAGCCTCAGCCTGCCTACCTCAAAACTCTAATTGTCGTAGTGGTTAAGATGTTGGCTTTCCACGTGGGAGACCAGGGTTCGATTCCCGGCTGTTACACTATCATACAAAAGAAGACCTCAACAACAGCGCTAAGAAACATCTGATTAATATGAGTCTGTGTTATTTAAACTTTACTGAAGGCTAACGCACAAAAGATCACTTCAAAATTACCAGGAGACTTTGCCTGAGAGTGTCTGACTGATGGTGCAGTGGTCTAATCATCAGGCTTTCAGTACAGACATTCCATGTTCAAGTCCTGTTCCTCCTACAGCTCAATGCTGCAGTAATTTGAACTTTTCAAGGCTTGAATACAAAATAAAAACTCAAAAGCACCAGGAGACATCTACTGATTGCCCAAAGGTGCCTTGGCTCAATGGTGTGGAGCGCTTGACCCGTTGCCTCTGCTACAGACAGTTGGCAGGTTCAAGTCCCATGTCATGACATCAAGGTGCTGGAGGACCATCGGGAGACGGTGCTCTCTCCCCCTGTTTCCTGAGATGTAATGGTTGGGGCTTATGTCTGAAAGAACCCTGTCCAGCTAACCTTTTACCATGAAAATGTCCAATTTAACATAAATGGTGAATGGTGCATGCACAATCTCTGTAAAGCACCTTGGATAAAGGCGCTACGCGCCTTTATCCAAGGTGCTTTACAGAGATTGTGCATTACATTCACCCATTCATACACCGATGGCAGCGGAAACCATGCAAGGCACCAACTAGCACATCGGGAGCAATTAGGGGTTCAGTGTCTTGCTCAAGGACACTTTGACAGTAACTCTGGGGGAGCCCGGGTTTGAACTGGCAACCTTACGGTTACCATCCAGGCACTCTACCCCTGAGCCACTGCCACCCCACAAGGCACCTTGGGGCATTCAGCAGATGTCTCCTGGTGCTTTTGAGTTTTTATTTTTTATTCAAGCCTTGAAAAGTTCAAATTACTGCAGCATTGAGCTGTAGGAGGAACAGGACTTGAACATGGAATGTCTGTACTGAAAGCCTGATGATTAGACCACTGCACCATCAGTCAGACACTCTCAGGCAAAGTCTCCTGGTAATTTTGAAGTGATCTTTTGTGCGTTAGCCTTCAGTAAAGTTTAAATAACACAGACTCATATTAATCAGATGTTTCTTAGCGCTGTTGTTGAGGTCTTCTTTTGTATGATAGTGTAATAGCCGGGAATCGAACCCTGGTCTCCCACGTGGAAAGCCAACATCTTAACCACTACGACAATTAGAGTTTTGAGGTAGTCAGGCTGAGGCTGTGAGCCACTGCTAGAATAGCAGTAAATGAAGCTCAATAACTAGCATTAAACTTTAGGAAGAGTGGGATTTGAACATGAACTCTCTGTGCTGAATAGCCCCTACTACAACATCACTCAGTAACATCTGCCTCTTTGTACTGTTGAAGCGATCTTTTGTATGTTAGCCTTCAGATAGTAAAGTTGAAAAAAGACTCACGTTCATCAGAGTGTAACACCCAGGAATCGAACACAGGTCCCCTGCACTGAAGGCCAACATCTTAACCACTAAGCCAAAGCAACTGCCTATGGCTCAGGGGAGATATGAGACTTTTGAGGTTATCAGGCTGAGGCTGTGAGCCTTCAGTTAATACATCTCTAAATGTTCAAATCCCTGTTCTCCTATAGCTTTATAATGCTGGAGTGTTTCAACTTTACCAACTGAGGGCTAACACACACAATTACCAGGAGATGTTCACTGTGTGTCTGACTGATGGTGCAATGGTCTAATGATCAGTCTCTCTGTACGGACATTCTATGTTCAAGTCCCATTGCTCCTATAGCACAATGTTAATGTTTCTCATCCTCCGCAACACCCATTCTCATACACCGCTATACTTTTAAGTATGTTGCGGTAGAGAGAACGTCATCATTTTGGACCATGGGCTATAGCCCATACGATCATACGATAGCACGCCGTTTTTCATCATTTTTGAGGATTTGAAAAAAATGAAAAAATGAAAAAAACGATGGGTTATAGCCCATCGTTTTTTGAATTTTTGAATTAATTTTTTTATCCTCGTTTTTCATCATTTTGGACCATGGGCTATAGCCCACATCGTACAGCATACTATAGCACGGCGTTTTTCATCATTTTTGAGGATTTGAAAAAAAGTGAAAAAATGAAAAAAACGATGGGTTATAGCCCATCGTTTTTTTAATTTTTGATAAAAAAAATGTATCCTCGTTTTTTATCATTTTGGACAATGGGCTATAGCCCATATCGTACGGCATACTATAGCACGCCGTTTTTCATCATTTTTGAGGATTTGAAAAAAATGAAAAAATGAAAAAAGCAACTGCCTATGGCTCAGCCATAGGCAGTTGCTTTGGTTTAGTGGTTAAGATGTTGGCCTTCAGTGCAGGGGACCTGTGTTCGATTACTGGGTGTTACACTCTGATGAACGTGAGTCTATGTTCAACTCTTGATTCTTTCAACTTTACTATCTGAAGGCTAACATACAAATGATCGCTTCAACAGTACAAAGAGGCAGATGTTACTGAGTGATGGTGTAGTAGGGGCTATTCAGCACAGAGAGTTGTTCAAATCCCACACTTCCTAAAGTGTAATGCTAGTTATTGAGCTTAATTTACTGCTATTCTAGCAGTGGCTCACAGCCTCAGCCTGCCTACCTCAAAACTCTAATTGTCGTAGTGGTTAAGATGTTGGCTTTCCACGTGGGAGACCAGGGTTCGATTCCCGGCTGTTACACTATCATACAAAAGAAGACCTCAACAACAGCGCTAAGAAACATCTGATTAATATGAGTCTGTGTTATTTAAACTTTACTGAAGGCTAACGCACAAAAGATCACTTCAAAATTACCAGGAGACTTTGCCTGAGAGTGTCTGACTGATGGTGCAGTGGTCTAATCATCAGGCTTTCAGTACAGACATTCCATGTTCAAGTCCTGTTCCTCCTACAGCTCAATGCTGCAGTAATTTGAACTTTTCAAGGCTTGAATACAAAATAAAAACTCAAAAGCACCAGGAGACATCTACTGATTGCCCAAAGGTGCCTTGGCTCAATGGTGTGGAGCGCTTGACCCGTTGCCTCTGCTACAGACAGTTGGCAGGTTCAAGTCCCATGTCATGACATCAAGGTGCTGGAGGACCATCGGGAGACGGTGCTCTCTCCCCCTGTTTCCTGAGATGTAATGGTTGGGGCTTATGTCTGAAAGAACCCTGTCCAGCTAACCTTTTACCATGAAAATGTCCAATTTAACATAAATGGTAAATGGTGCATGCACAATCTCTGTAAAGCACCTTGGATAAAGGCGCTACGCGCCTTTATCCAAGGTGCTTTACAGAGATTGTGCATTACATTCACCCATTCATACACCGATGGCAGCGTAAACCATGCAAGGCACCAACTAGCACATCGGGAGCAATTAGGGGTTCAGTGTCTTGCTCAAGGACACTTTGACAGTAACTCTGGGGGAGCCCGGGTTTGAACTGGCAACCTTACGGTTACCATCCAGGCACTCTACCCCTGAGCCACTGCCGCCCCACAAGGCACCTTGGGGCATTCAGCAGATGTCTCCTGGTGCTTTTGAGTTTTTATTTTTTATTCAAGCCTTGAAAAGTTCAAATTACTGCAGCATTGAGCTGTAGGAGGAACAGGACTTGAACATGGAATGTCTGTACTGAAAGCCTGATGATTAGACCACTGCACCATCAGTCAGACACTCTCAGGCAAAGTCTCCTGGTAATTTTGAAGTGATCTTTTGTGCGTTAGCCTTCAGTAAAGTTTAAATAACACAGACTCATATTAATCAGATGTTTCTTAGCGCTGTTGTTGAGGTCTTCTTTTGTATGATAGTGTAATAGCCGGGAATCGAACCCTGGTCTCCCACGTGGAAAGCCAACATCTTAACCACTACGACAATTAGAGTTTTGAGGTAGTCAGGCTGAGGCTGTGAGCCACTGCTAGAATAGCAGTAAATGAAGCTCAATAACTAGCATTAAACTTTAGGAAGAGTGGGATTTGAACATGAACTCTCTGTGCTGAATAGCCCCTACTACAACATCACTCAGTAACATCTGCCTCTTTGTACTGTTGAAGCGATCTTTTGTATGTTAGCCTTCAGATAGTAAAGTTGAAAAAAGACTCACGTTCATCAGAGTGTAACACCCAGGAATCGAACACAGGTCCCCTGCACTGAAGGCCAACATCTTAACCACTAAGCCAAAGCAACTGCCTATGGCTCAGGGGAGATATGAGACTTTTGAGGTTATCAGGCTGAGGCTGTGAGCCTTCAGTTAATACATCTCTAAATGTTCAAATCCCTGTTCTCCTATAGCTTTATAATGCTGGAGTGTTTCAACTTTACCAACTGAGGGCTAACACACACAATTACCAGGAGATGTTCACTGTGTGTCTGACTGATGGTGCAATGGTCTAATGATCAGTCTCTCTGTACGGACATTCTATGTTCAAGTCCCATTGCTCCTATAGCACAATGTTAATGTTTCTCATCCTCCGCAACACCCATTCTCATACACCGCTATACTTTTAAGTATGTTGCGGTAGAGAGAACGTCATCATTTTGGACCATGGGCTATAGCCCATACGATCATACGATAGCACGCCGTTTTTCATCATTTTTGAGGATTTGAAAAAAATGAAAAAATGAAAAAAACGATGGGTTATAGCCCATCGTTTTTTGAATTTTTGAATTAATTTTTTTATCCTCGTTTTTCATCATTTTGGACCATGGGCTATAGCCCACATCGTACAGCATACTATAGCACGGCGTTTTTCATCATTTTTGAGGATTTGAAAAAAAGTGAAAAAATGAAAAAAACGATGGGTTATAGCCCATCGTTTTTTTAATTTTTGATAAAAAAAATGTATCCTCGTTTTTTATCATTTTGGACAATGGGCTATAGCCCATATCGTACGGCATACTATAGCACGCCGTTTTTCATCATTTTTGAGGATTTGAAAAAAATGAAAAAATGAAAAAAGCAACTGCCTATGGCTCAGCCATAGGCAGTTGCTTTGGTTTAGTGGTTAAGATGTTGGCCTTCAGTGCAGGGGACCTGTGTTCGATTACTGGGTGTTACACTCTGATGAACGTGAGTCTATGTTCAACTCTTGATTCTTTCAACTTTACTATCTGAAGGCTAACATACAAATGATCGCTTCAACAGTACAAAGAGGCAGATGTTACTGAGTGATGGTGTAGTAGGGGCTATTCAGCACAGAGAGTTGTTCAAATCCCACACTTCCTAAAGTGTAATGCTAGTTATTGAGCTTCATTTACTGCTATTCTAGCAGTGGCTCACAGCCTCAGCCTGCCTACCTCAAAACTCTAATTGTCGTAGTGGTTAAGATGTTGGCTTTCCACGTGGGAGACCAGGGTTCGATTCCCGGCTGTTACACTATCATACAAAAGAAGACCTCAACAACAGCGCTAAGAAACATCTGATTAATATGAGTCTGTGTTATTTAAACTTTACTGAAGGCTAACGCACAAAAGATCACTTCAAAATTACCAGGAGACTTTGCCTGAGAGTGTCTGACTGATGGTGCAGTGGTCTAATCATCAGGCTTTCAGTACAGACATTCCATGTTCAAGTCCTGTTCCTCCTACAGCTCAATGCTGCAGTAATTTGAACTTTTCAAGGCTTGAATACAAAATAAAAACTCAAAAGCACCAGGAGACATCTACTGATTGCCCAAAGGTGCCTTGGCTCAATGGTGTGGAGCGCTTGACCCGTTGCCTCTGCTACAGACAGTTGGCAGGTTCAAGTCCCATGTCATGACATCAAGGTGCTGGAGGACCATCGGGAGACGGTGCTCTCTCCCCTTGTTTCCTGAGATGTAATGGTTGGGGCTTATGTCTGAAAGAACCCTGTCCAGCTAACCTTTTACCATGAAAATGTCCAATTTAACATAAATGGTAAATGGTGCATGCACAATCTCTGTAAAGCACCTTGGATAAAGGCGCTACGCGCCTTTATCCAAGGTGCTTTACAGAGATTGTGCATTACATTCACCCATTCATACACCGATGGCAGCGGAAACCATGCAAGGCACCAACTAGCACATCGGGAGCAATTAGGGGTTCAGTGTCTTGCTCAAGGACACTTTGACAGTAACTCTGGGGGAGCCCGGGTTTGAACTGGCAACCTTACGGTTACCATCCAGGCACTCTACCCCTGAGCCACTGCCGCCCCACAAGGCACCTTGGGGCATTCAGCAGATGTCTCCTGGTGCTTTTGAGTTTTTATTTTTTATTCAAGCCTTGAAAAGTTCAAATTACTGCAGCATTGAGCTGTAGGAGGAACAGGACTTGAACATGGAATGTCTGTACTGAAAGCCTGATGATTAGACCACTGCACCATCAGTCAGACACTCTCAGGCAAAGTCTCCTGGTAATTTTGAAGTGATCTTTTGTGCGTTAGCCTTCAGTAAAGTTTAAATAACACAGACTCATATTAATCAGATGTTTCTTAGCGCTGTTGTTGAGGTCTTCTTTTGTATGATAGTGTAATAGCCGGGAATCGAACCCTGGTCTCCCACGTGGAAAGCCAACATCTTAACCACTACGACAATTAGAGTTTTGAGGTAGTCAGGCTGAGGCTGTGAGCCACTGCTAGAATAGCAGTAAATGAAGCTCAATAACTAGCATTAAACTTTAGGAAGAGTGGGATTTGAACATGAACTCTCTGTGCTGAATAGCCCCTACTACAACATCACTCAGTAACATCTGCCTCTTTGTACTGTTGAAGCGATCTTTTGTATGTTAGCCTTCAGATAGTAAAGTTGAAAAAAGACTCACGTTCATCAGAGTGTAACACCCAGGAATCGAACACAGGTCCCCTGCACTGAAGGCCAACATCTTAACCACTAAGCCAAAGCAACTGCCTATGGCTCAGGGGAGATATGAGACTTTTGAGGTTATCAGGCTGAGGCTGTGAGCCTTCAGTTAATACATCTCTAAATGTTCAAATCCCTGTTCTCCTATAGCTTTATAATGCTGGAGTGTTTCAACTTTACCAACTGAGGGCTAACACACACAATTACCAGGAGATGTTCACTGTGTGTCTGACTGATGGTGCAATGGTCTAATGATCAGTCTCTCTGTACGGACATTCTATGTTCAAGTCCCATTGCTCCTATAGCACAATGTTAATGTTTCTCATCCTCCGCAACACCCATTCTCATACACCGCTATACTTTTAAGTATGTTGCGGTAGAGAGAACGTCATCATTTTGGACCATGGGCTATAGCCCATACGATCATACGATAGCACGCCGTTTTTCATCATTTTTGAGGATTTGAAAAAAATGAAAAAATGAAAAAAACGATGGGTTATAGCCCATCGTTTTTTGAATTTTTGAATTAATATTTTTATCCTCGTTTTTTGAATTTTGGACCATGGGCTATAGCCCACATCGTACGGCATACTATAGCACGGCGTTTTTCATCATTTTTGAGGATTTAAAAAAAAATGAAAAAACAAAAAAAACATGGGTTATAGCCCATCGTTTTTTGAAACTTTGAAAAAAAAAAAAAAAAAAAGTTTTTCATAATTTTTGAACATGGGCTATAGCCCATACCGTACGGCATACTATAGCACTTATATTTATAAATGTCTCAAATTTGAAAGCACTATATTTCTAAAACTATGAAACATTTCAAAGATTCCTTTTCAGGCAAACATGTCCACCGTAAGATGAACCTAAGTAGGCTAGAATGGGGTTGGTAGGTTTAAGTATGTGGGAGAGTTCTAACACACTGAGCCACTGGTTCCAGACAAGTCACATTGCATTTTTGTTTGTTTTCTTCTTCTGAAATCGGTCTTTGATCATTTTATAATGGGGCTCAATGGCAGCCCTATGGCACGTCAAAAAATCCCCTTCTCCTAGAAACTCCATTCACACTTTTTTATAATTCAGCTTACTGTGGACACACATGAAGCAACTTTTTACTTTGAAATGTTTTGTAATTTTCGAGTTATTTAACTTTAACACCCATTGCATTCTCAATGGCCATATTACAAACTTTGGCATGCTACTAGTCCTATACATAGAAACCCCATTCAAACCTATTTAGGCTCATCTTACGGTGGACATGTTTGCCTGAAAAGGAATCTTTGAAATGTTTCATAGTTTTAGAAATATAGTGCTTTTAAATTTCAGAAATTCAGAATGGGGGTCAATGGTAGGTTTTGGCATGTCAAAAAATCACTTTCACCTAGAAACTCCATTCACACTTTTCACAGTTTACTGTGGACTAGAGTTCTCAACGGGCCTGAAAATTAAGGCTCTGCCCTAACTGGGCCCTAAGTGATCAGGCCCGAGGCCCAGCCCAGCTAATTAGCATAGACTTTAGGCCTCACCACCCCTCAAGCACACACACACACGCACGCACGCACGCACGCACGCACGCACGCACGCACGCACGATTCAATTCAAAAGAGCTTTATTGAATCCATTTGCCTTGAGATGAGTAAATAGCTCACTGTGCAAAGACACTTTACGAATCTCTCTCTCTCTCTCTCTCTCTCTAGGAGGGAGGGGGCAGGCAGATGCAAGGCAGTGTGTGGGAGGTTGCTTTGTCCCACACCAGTGGTTATTAAACATTGTCATGGCAACTTGATTATGTATATTGCCGCGGACCCTCATCTAAAATATTTATAATACATTTATTTTGATGCTAGATTAACTAACCCCCCCCCCCCCCCTCCTAGATTAACTACCCCCCCCCCCCCCCCCTCCTCAAAGTACCCCTGGGGGGTCCCCGGGCCCCACTTTGGGAACCACTGAGCCACGCCATGGATTAGCATGTGGTCGCGAGCAAACGCTCGCAAATCAATACTCGTTGCACTTACAAAGCAGATGGCCCTGGAGAGAGGACAAAAATGGAGTGAGAACTGAGAATGGGAGGGGAAACGTCCCAATCGAACACGGAGTGAGTGTCGAGGCCTCCATTCAACAACTCACACATTACACTGCCCACTGCTTCCCATTGAATTGGAGCCCTCATGCCGCTCAGTGTGCCAGTCCATGGTTGCCAGATTTTGCAATAGAAACAAGCAACCACAGGCAGCAGGTCTAAGAAAACAAGCCCAAAATAAGTTAAAAACACAAATCGCACGCACGCACACATTAACTGACAGGAGAAAAATGATGGGAAAGATGTTTATCTGCCAAGTTCTCAAAGTTATTATTTTTTTGTAATGAGTTGTTCACAAGTTCAAATATTATGTTAGAGTCTGTCAGTCAAAATACTGTATAATAAAATGGCAAATAAAGAACATTAAATGAGCATGAATGGTAATATAATTGAATAGAATATGCATTTGTAGCCTGGGAGGCATACCATTTCAGGTTCATGAACCGGTCGGAGCGGATGATAATTTACGTTTACGTTTATCAGGTAGGAACCCCCAAACCGGAACCAGAATTACCCAAAATAATTCTCTGCGTCATAATTTTAGGGCCTATCTAATAAAAGCCTTGATGTGGCGTATATGAATGCAAGTTTCTTCAAGTACTTCTTGGAATAGTTTGTTTGGTATATTCTATTCCAACTCGTATAGCAACTGGTGAGACTAAAAAGAAACAGGGGGTCCATAACTCTGTGGGATGGGGGGACCCAAACAAAGTGATGCCGAGGTTGTTTGTTCTTATATCTTCTGGTCTAAACCACGCCTAGACTGCATGGATCACAGGGGATTTAGGAACTCAGACCAGGCTTTCCTCTGAGGTGGAAAGTCTGGATGCGAGGTTAATGCATTTGCTGCGAAATATTCTCAATTTTGGGTTGTGTGGTTGCACAGGGGAACCGCAATGGTGAAATCAAGTTTCATTCAGGTTACAGCAGGGACTGCATGTGCCTCAAATCCTACAGAATGATCATTGAAAGCTGAACCAAAATGTAATTTACCGTAATATAAAATAAATGTGGCGCGTCTTTGGCATTAGTAGTGTGTGTCGCTTAGTAGTATGTTTTCTCATGCCAATGAAGGTAATTTGAATTGTGCGTATACGTGCGTATGTCCATTGATTTGTTTACCTGTATAGTGAGCCTAATGTATAGTGTCCTAATCCCTCTGAAGCTATCATTGGGTTTAATAATAATAATAATAATGGATTTTATTTATAACGCACTTTACATTTGTTAGAATCTCAACGTGCTACAGTGAGCAAATGCAAAAGAAAAATATATATATATATATAAGAAGCATTACACCATTAAAACCATCTAAGAAAAGGGAACACATCAATTTAAAACAAAAGGGCATGCTAAAACGCTTTGTTAAAAAGGAAAGTCCTCTATTAAATGCATGAGTCAACCGACTGTGGTGCTCTCAGGTGGGCGAGGAGGGCGTTCCACAGTTCGGGGCGGCCGAGCAGAAGGCCCATGGTGCACAGGTTGGTCTTGACGGGTTTGAGGCGGTTTGTGTTTGAGGAGCGGAGGGAGCGAGTGGAGGGTTGGAGGGTGACAAGTTCCTTGAGGTAGGAGGGAGCTTTGCCGTGGATGCACTGGTGGGTTAGCAGGGAGATCTTATATTCAGTGCGAAATGATACAGGGAGCCAGTGGAGTGAGCCCTAGCAGCGCTGTTCTGGATGTATTGGAGCCTTTGAAGGCTCTTGCTAGAGATCCTAATGAGAAGAGCGTTGCAGTAGTCCAACCTGGAGGAGACAAAGGCGTGGAATAGCTTTTTGGCGTCCATTTTAACACCCAGGTTTGTGACGACAGATGAAAGTGGAATGTCCTGGCCAGAGAAAGTGATGCTTGTTATTGGAGATGATTGAACTTGGTGTGGGGTGCCGATAAGAATGGCTTCTGGGTTTCAACTCCCTTGACCTGACCCCCATTACACCACCGCCTCTGTCCTCTATAGGCCATTTTGTGGTTCTACACATAAAACCCCCATTCATTTTCCCATATGAGATTTCCGAATGACTGACTATCTTAAACGATACAGAGCCACCTCCCTGACAATATTGTTTGTTTATTTTTGGACCACAATGCTTATTTGACGACAGTCAACAGTCTGTCTCGAGAGACTACTGGCATATGTGTGAGTGAGAGGATTTTTCTTAAAAAATGTAGTCAATTAAATTAAGTCCGCTCAAATCTTAAGTCTGTGTGTAGTGACATGCTCATGTGCATGAGTTTGTTGTAAGCACATATGCGTGTGTGTGTGTGTGTGTGTGTGTGTGTGTGTGTGTGTGTGTGTGTGTGTGTGTGTGTGTGTGTGTGTGTGTGTGTGTGCGCAGGCTAGGGCATGGATGGAGGAAGCATCAGGTATACGACACAAAGGGAGCGCCCCGTCTCTCCAATTTCCTCTCCTCTCCTCTCCTCTCCTCTCCTCTCCTCTCCTCTCCTCTCCTCTCCTCTCCTCTCCTCTCCTCTCCTCTCCTCTCCTCTCCTCTCCTCTCCTCTCCTCTCCTCTCCTCTCCTCTCCTCTCCGCATATATAGCAGCTGAAACTGTGGCTAAGAGAGAGAGAGAGAGAGAGAGAGAGAGAGAGATCCGTGCCTGTAGTAGACCCCCTGGTCGTGTCTTGGACAGCTGATCAAAAGGAAGAAAATAGGTCACGCTTCTTAGACTTCTGTCCCCTCTGTCCTTAATTACAATGTCTTTAAACAAAGCAACATCTGCGCAACACCACACACACATAGTCGCACACACACACACACACACACACACACACACACACACACACACACACACACACACACACACACACACACACACACACACACACACACACACACACACACACACACACACACACACACACACACACACACACACACACACACACACACACCTCGCAAGCCAACACAGCATCCCAGGACTCTTGTGGATGCCATCCTTGACCAGGGAGGGATTCAGGTTGATTTTAGATAGTATATTGTTGTGGGAGATGTAGTAGTTGCCCACATCATGGCAAATGTAACCTCATGTCCTTAAGTAAAAGCAAAATGTGGAGGTCATTCTGTTTCTTTTTGCAGAACCATAAGGCCTAAATTACCCCGGGTGTATGACGGTGTCACTTGCCAAAAGTAAAAATAACACATTGTCGTCTTGTAGATCTGTTATTTTTGGCAAGCAACACACACTAGGCCTAATACATTTACAATGCCTTTGGCCTACAGTAGGCCTGTTTAGTCTGACCACATGATGTGAGAACCCAAAAGGATTGGAGCTTGGGGCATATTTCAAGTCGCATTGTTAGCTTGTAGATCGGCTATTTTCAAATAGTATTGTGAAAATGAATGTATATTGTGAAGTCTCTGTGTTCAAGGAGCGGGCGGAACAGGGGATTGCAGCACTTTCAAACGGCTGGTTTATTTTAAATCCAATAAATCATAGCAGTATTTCATACAATGGACAGACAGGAGAAACCCCACATAGGTCTCTGGGCAAATTATATTCCATACAGTATTATTTGATTCACAGGCGTCTTCCACAGCCTGGAGAAGGATGAGAAGAGAAAGTTAACTTCAACTCAGATTATACAGTCTCTTATAGCTCTTCTCCGCACTGGAGGGCTATGGTTACTAATAAATGATAAGAGGTGACGGCGATGCCTTGCTTCGTGACGTCATCAGTATTTATCTTTAACTGTAGTGGGTCTTCTCCCATAGCGGGGGTTCAGCTCCGAGAGAGCACAAGCCGTTCAGCCGATCCGGCGTATATAATGAGCGCCTGTTTGCCAGACAGGCCTCAATGCAATGTCTCAGAATTATATCAAGAATGAATATGTTTCTTTCCGACCTTATTGTTTGTAGTTCTCACGTCGCCGTCGCTGGCGGGGCTGCCTTCCTCCCGGAGCCCGATACGTGGAACTGGGATTCCTGTCCTGTATGCCAGACAGGACTCAATGTTATAGAAAGAATTATAGGCTTCTTCCCGACCTTATTATCTGTAGTTCTCACGTCGCCGTCGCTGGCGGGGCTGCCTTCCTCCCGCAGCCCGATACGTGAGAACCGGAACTCCTGTTCCTATATTTCCTTGATACAGTCCCGTGGATTCTGTCCCTCGGACATAACCCTGGACTGATCCTAAAAACCTGTGACGAGAGGAGAGTGACAGTTAAGACATGCAGAGCCATACACATGAGTGTGTGTGTTCGGTGGAAGTGTGTGTGTCTTCTTACCCCCCGACGGTGTGCGTGCCTCCGTGAGCGTGTGTGTGAACCAGCCGCTGTCAGACGCAGACTGATTCCTCCTTTTATATGACGGGTGTGGCCGCTAGCTGATTTGGGTGCGGTCAGTCCATCAGCCCGATCCGGCGGAGGAGGAGATTCGGGACGTATGCATCCCCTATTAGGCGGCCGAGGGCGTTCCTAACGGCCCGAGGCGTCTTCTGTCTGACAGCGTGTCTGGTTGCCCTGGCAACGCACTTACCATTGCGGGGTGTCGCTCACGAGACCCCACAATATAGACTAGAGTTAAAGGGGTTAAACAGATTTTGATGCTAGATTAACATGGGTCCAACTGAATCCCCCGCCCTGGGTGTTCCCTTAACCACACATACCATTGATTGATTGATTGATTGATTAACAGTTTGTAGAATTACAGTACATTTCAAGCACAACTCAAAAGAAATACCATAAAGCATAATGCTCATCATAGAGGAGGTAAAAAGGGGAAAAAAACATACAGTGAGGGGAAAAAGGGGTGGGTGGGGGATTCAGTATTACGGGGCCAGTTTCGAATTGCAGCCATCTGTAGGTGTCCTTTGAGAGCGGTTTTGAAGGAGTCAAGGAATTTGCATGTCTTAACCGTTTCAGTTCATATGACGTATGAGACCGTCATAAGGATCCCGACATATTAGTACCATCGACGTGTGAGAACGTCCTAGCGACGTCCTAGAGACGCGGGGCGAGATAAGAATATTCAGAATTTTTCCTATTTTATTTTTTGGCTTTTGGCTTTTGGCTTTCCGTAGGCTAACGCTATGTGTAACTATTAGCTTGTCATTGAATGACTCGTGTCTCCTAATCCAAGGCGCTCTCCGTGGTGATGAATGGATCGATATGCTGGCGCTTCATTTCTGCTCCTCATCCGTCTCTCCCGCAAAATATGAACGCTTTTTGGAGCGTAAAAAAATTAATTAAGATGATCGGGGATGTGAGGTCTCTTTGTAAAGTCAACCTTTTTTTAGGAAAGTGTTTCCGGTTCATGGCTTTCAGAGTAAAAGCGATCAGACAACTCTGGCACCCAGAGCTTCTATTTTGAAGGCACTTCCGGCACTAAATGTGTTGGTAATGACATTTTGGTGGCATAGGCGCGAAAATAATTTAGTCCCTTGTTTTTGCCGAATCTGGGTTGCACATGCATAGTTGAACTCCCTCTGGTGTTGTGGGTGTGGACTTCATTGACATTAAGGAAGTATTTGGACAGGTACATGGGAATCTTGTGGACCAGACCCATTGCAAGATGCTGTACTGTCGTCAACCCTAAGCCATTCCAGCCTGTCAAAGTGGGCAGGGGTGAGGTGGGTTCGGGGAGTGAGGCCAAGTAGTAGCCTGACCAGTTTGATTTGAAGTCTGGAGCCTTTAAAGGACCACTTCAGCACTTTTCAACCTATCTTCATATAATAGGCCCTCACTAATAATCGTGCCATTTTATCATGATTATTAGTGAGGACCTATTATATGAAGATAGTTTGAAAAGTGCTGAAGTGGTCCTTTAAGGGCCTTTAAGGTGCTGTGGTACCATTACTTTAATTAAAATGAATAGGAAATATGAAATAAGTGTGCACAGCCACATGTGTGCGCATGCACGCATGCACACGCACACGCACGCACGCACACGCAAGCTTACCTGTGTCCTATTTCCACTTACCCAAATGTGTAGCATACATCTCGTATTCTACAGTAGCCTACACATGAGCCAAATTATTTTTGTTTCAGTTCCTCAAAAGTGTAGAAATGACAAGAACATACGATAGAAGGGGCACACTGTGGAGCGCATAGCTTTGCCAGGCCAGGGATTCCAGGGAAAACTATATTTTGAGTATATGACCTGTAAAATGGGATGATGCAGTGCCACCTTGAGGCTGATTTGAATATATCAATAATAATCACTTCCTCAGCCTACTGGCAGTGAGTGTTTTTGTGCTGAAATTGGTGCTGGTCGGAGTGAGATTAGCTCAGGACACACATACTGTACTTACCTGTACATAGACACATACATACCTGTACATACACACATACATACCTGTACATACACACATACATACCTGTACATACAAACAGACCATTTCTGGCCCCGGCCTTCAGCCTGCTGATGTCATTCATCACTATTCCTCTTCCATTGAATATTATGCCTGGTAGTGGTATTTTTGAGCCCCTCCTTTATACAGGTTTAATGTTTGTTTTTAGTTCAATGTTTGTTTTAAAAACGCCATTGACAATGAAGGGGAAATTTACGTCATCTTGTCCCTAACACAAACTTTAAATGCAATTAACAATAAAGAGAATTTAATGTTTGTTTTTAGTTCAATGTTTGTTTTAAAAACGCCATTGACAATGAAGGGGAAATTTACGTCATCTTGTCCCTAACACAAACTTTAAATGCAATTAACAATAAAGAGAATTTAATGTTTGTTTTGTCACCATTTGTTTTACATCACCATTACATCACCTAATCATCAGCAACATGAGGTAGACTTTAATATATTAGCGCCCCTCACTTCACACGGGTGTGATTTTTAAGTTGCATTTGAGAGCATTTTGTGAAAGTAACACAAAAGTATAACAGATTACTTGTTAGATACAGAATAATGTACACAGCCTACATAACATTACTTTAATTCAAAATAATACATGTAATAAGTGCGCACAGCCACACGTTCGCTCACCCAACGCAAACACACACGTGTGCATGCACACACACACGCACGCACGCACGCACGCACGCACGCACACACACACACACACACACACACACACACACACACACACACACACACACACACACACACACACACACACACACACACACACACACACACACACACACACACACACACACACACACACACACACACACACACACACACTTCTTTTTAATCATACCTTCACAGCAAGATCACAAGGTGGTCATTCTCAGGGGGAGACAGAAATATATTGAAAGAGTTACAGTCAGCATGTTTTGGCTCTCCATGCTGCTGCAAGACTGAAGTGATGAAATTCAACCCTATACTAAATACTGATGGCCTGTAGGTCCACCCAGGCAGTGATTGGACAATTGGGCCACACGCAACGCCCAGAAAAAGGAAGTGATTTGACAATTAGGATGCCAATCACAATGGGATCAGTGGAGTCTACGCATGGGGAGTCTTCTACATCCCATGACCGGGAGGGTTGTCAAGCACTGTGATCGGATAGTTGGTTGCTGCTGACTTTTGACACTATTAAACAGCAAAATATGACAGGAGCACTATAGGCTATTCATCATGTTGAAAAATGCACGTAATTAATATTATTGAATGTAATATTATTTGACAAACGTTATGTCATCTTGCAGAAAAATATATTTGAAGAGGTTACCTCCTATAAATGTATGTGTTTTTTTGATTGATTGAAATATTTATTAACAGTTTGTAGAATTTACAGTACATTTTAAGCACAAACTCAATACAAAGACTGTCAACTGTGAGTGGACGACCCAATTAAGCATTACACTTGTTTACAACAGGGTCCACATTGTTCAATTCATCAAAACATTTAAAGACATACAAACATTTAGAGACATACAAATAGACATTTCTATGTAGCTAAATTCATCAACATGATTTGTCACGATCCGAGTTGGCTTTGTCCGCGGCGTAACCGTCTTTAAATAAATACTTTAAGAAAAGCCTATGGGCAGAATGCATTGGATTTCATTTCCTGGGCCACTCGTCAAAGGGGGAAGGACTGCGACGCTCTATACACCATTGCACATAAAAACGACTACAGGGTGTCTAATGAAGTATACTGTTACCTCATAGACACATGAAAAACTGGAAAAATACAAAAATTGTGGCACTCCATCTTTAAAATAGCACAAACTTCAGTTTAACCACTTTAGCCCTATGCGGCTGCTAGTTTCTACGAAATCTTGAAGAAGAAGAAAAAAAGAACATGTTTTGATTATTATTTTCTTCAAGTTTTTAACAAATCTTGTGGGGTCCCGCTACGTCTACAAAATATTTTCAGGTGTAATGGTAGGGGTCCTTGACACAAAAATGTTAATTAAATTAAGAACACCTCGCCTATAAATTAGCCTATGTATGTATTACAGATTAAATGCTGATGATTTGTAACAAAAAAAGGTTGCCAATTGCCATGACGCCCAACTCACCAATCACAGCGTGTCCCTCCGAGACATGGGATGCAGACTCCCTCTATTGGCTGTTGAGGCTGAGACTCTGGACAGCTCCCCAGTCTGCTTCACACACAGTCAGTAATCCGCCGGAGGAGGAGAGAGAGAGAGAGGGACAGCCATGGAGAAGAAGAAGCCACCACAGCACAGGCCCGTATGATCGAGATAAAAAGAACACATTTTCACTGGGGGGAGAAGGGAACAAAACAACAGGCGACCTCGAGAGGTGGAGGAGGAGGAGGAGGAGACGGAGGAGGAGGAGGAGGGCGACTAAAAGAAACGGAGGGAATACGAAGGAAGAAGAGGGAGAAGAAGAAGAAGAAGAAGAACCGGGGGATTTTAATACGAGGAGTAGTAGTGGACCCGTCCGGAGGAGCGCGCATCAGGAGCGGCGGAGGAAAGCGGAGAGAGAAAGGTGGGGAGGGTGGTGGTGGTGGTTGATGGTGGTGGCGGCGGTGGCGGTGGGGGGAGAAAGAAGAAGAAGAAAAGATAAATAAAGGAGAAGCGAAAGAGATATTCCGATATCCCTGGATGGACTATTATGACTTGATGAATGAAGACTGCCTACACTAACGCTTATCGATGCCTGGCCAAGGACCTGGACGCTTGTTACGCCACCATGAACACGGAGATGACAATGGACAGCCTGCACGGCGGCGGCGGCGTGACCGTGGGCTCCGTGCAGACGCTCCACGATGCGGAGCTGATGAGCGGCCACAGCCCCCACCTGGTGGGGGCTGTGGCCGCTCATCAGGTCCGCATCATGGACGCTAGCGGTGCGGACTCGGGGGGCCGTGGCGGCGGCGGCTCGGGGGGGGCCTCCACCACCCTGCGGCTACACCAAGACCTGGCCGCCCGCTCAGCCATGGCCATGTCCAGCATGGCCACGATTCTGGGGGACGCCGCGGCGGGGACGACCGGCGGGGACTACCATCACCATGCACACCACCACCACCGCGCCGCCGCGGAGCTGTCCTCCCTGCCGCTGCACCACGCCATGCCGTGCGGCAGCGACACATCCCCGCCGCCGGGCATGGGCACCATGGGCATGGGCGGGACGTACACCACCCTGACACCGCTGCAGCCGCTGCCGCCGATCTCCACGGTGTCGGACAAGTTCCACCACGGCCACCCGCACCACCCGCACCACCACCACCATCACGCGCACCACCAGCGGCTCTCCGCCGGGAACGTGAGCGGGAGCTTCACCCTCATGCGGGACGTGGAGACGCGCGGGCTGCCGACCATGAACAACCTGTACGGCCCCGTGTATTCTTCCCACAAGGAGCACATGTCCGGCGGCATGGGGCAGAGTCTGTCCCCGCTGGCCAGCAGCAGCCCCGTGGGCGGGCTGGGGGGCAACTGTCTGGGCTCCATCCACAGCGCGCCGCAGGGGCTCCACGGCTACGGCGCGACGGCCGCGACGCACGGCGGCTCGACGCACGACAAGATGCTGCATGCCGCGGCGGCGGCGGCGGCGGCCAACTTCGACGCGCACCACGTCACCGCCAGCATGCTGGCCAGAGGTGGGGACCCCCACCATCAGCACCGAGGCCTCGGCGGCCCCGCGGCCGGCATGATGCCGCACCTGAACGGGATCCACCACCCGGCGGCGGCCCCCAACCACCACCACCCGCACCACCATCATCCACACCTGCAATCTCCATCCCACGGGCCCGTGTTGGCTTCTTCCACCCGCGACAGACCGCCCTCCTCCTCCTCGCAGCCGGGGGGGAACAGCAACAACGGCTCCGGACAGCTGGAGGAAATCAACACCAAGGAGGTGGCGCAGCGCATCACCGCGGAGCTGAAGAGATACAGCATCCCGCAGGCCATATTCGCCCAGAGGGTGCTGTGTCGCTCCCAGGGGACCCTCTCGGACCTGCTGCGGAACCCCAAGCCGTGGAGTAAACTCAAATCAGGCCGGGAGACCTTCAGGAGGATGTGGAAGTGGCTGCAGGAGCCCGAGTTCCAGAGGATGTCCGCGTTGAGGCTAGCAGGTGAGGAGGCGACGCATGCACATGGGACATGGGACGGCTTGCTTGCTTCACACAAAGTGACAAAGCTTGTGTTTTGGTTCAGGCTTGTTGCCGAGAACATATGTGTCAATTTAACTGTGGGCCTAAATGTAGGCTAATTAAATGGACACCGGTCCATTTGGTTATACATTTGAGTTATGGATGTGATGGATACGTGTAGGCATGTTTTAAGAGATAATTAATATCAGAATGACGAGGCGTCCTGAAATAATTAAGCCTCAAATTATGTGACAGTGGTTGATATAAATTGTATTGCTGTTTGTTAATTTTATTTGCTAAATTGTTGCTATTTGTGACGGAATATAGTTTAGCATTAGTTTTTATCGAAAAACATGGAATCAAAATTGGGATCTATAAAATACAAAATAGTAAAGAATCACAACACAAATCAGCACGTGTCCGCGTATAGCCCACTCTAAATGTAGGCATATAACCGAATCAAATGTAGGTCTGTTTGGAATTACAGTATTATGATCGCCATTATTGATCAATAACAAAGCGATCGATATGAAATGACAAGGTCATGGGATTTCCCTTCGCCGCTCTGTCACTCAATTCCGTTGTGTAGTAGGCCTAACAACCATAGCCTACATAATGAGGGAATAGCGCTATTTCGTTTACATTTAAACCACATATACTTATAGGATTATTAGCCTAAAGCAGTGAAAGAAATGATTTAGGAAATCGACTTGATTAAAAGTATTATTATCATAATCATTATAATAATTATTATTAGCCTATTCTTATTCTTATTCTCATTCTTATTAGGCCTATCCTATTATCATTATACCACTATATTGGTCATATTGACAGGTTGGTAAAATCTGTGATAATTAAAGTCCATTTTAGTTGTTTAGGTGTAAAGTAGCTTATAGGTTGATAGGCCTAATCAACGTTGATTTAATCACCCAAATTAAATGGCACATTCTGAGTGGCATACACAGGGCCTTTATACTGTTGTGAAAACTGTGTGTGTGTGTGTGTGTGTGTGTGTGTGTGTGTGTGTGTGTGTGTGTGTGTGTGTGTGTGTGTGTGTGTGTGTGTGTGTGTGTGTGTGTGTGTGTGTGCGTGTGGGGGGGGTGAGCAGTGTGTGTGTGTGTGTGTGTGTGTGTGTGTGTGTGTGTGTGTGTGTGTGTGTGTGTGTGTGTGTGTGTGTCAGTGTGTGTGTGTGTGTGTGTGTGCGTGCGTGTGAGTGAGAGAGAGAGAGAGAGAGAGAGAGAGAGGGGGAGGGAGGGAGGGAGGAAATGGGGTGGGTGCAGAGTTTAAGGTGTCGTTGATTGGGATAAGCCTAAAGCAATCAGAGGGGACTGAGAGACGCGTTGAAAACGGGATAAATGGGTTTTCTCTGCGGTCAAACAGTGGGGCTGTTGCCCCCTCTAGCGAGGACCTGAGTATCTGACTGTCCCCCCTCAACCTTCCTATTGTTCCTTCACACAAGGGAAAGGACAGGGGGAAAAGAAAAAAAAACATGTCCTGCAGTGATAACCTATATTAAAGACTTGAGGCCGATTCTACAATTCTAAATCTCACACGTTCAAGATGTTTTTAAAAAAATGTCCCAAAAGAGCAGATGTACAAGCTCGCAGCGCGTCACAAAGTGACACTCTGTGAGCTTGTATATCTGCTATTTTTGAATAGCCAAGCAAACATCAAAAATTACACTGCAGATGCTTTGAGCAATGTGTTATAGCTTATTGTAGGCCTATAGGCTAGTTGGTGCAGTTGTACAGTATATGTCTTTGTTTTGGCAAGCAATGCCGCTGTATACCAAGGAGGATATAATTAAGAGGAACTGAAATGTAAAATGATAAACATATACTAGGAAGATGAAAGATGTGATATGAAATTATGAATGCAAGACATTTAGGCTATAGACTACTCCTCCTGGAATAGCCTAATTAAGTCTGGCAAACAATTATTAATTATGATGACGTCACTTGGGATCAAATTAGGCCTATAGATGTTCTATTATTATATATATATAAGCGGACTGACTGAAGTTAATTGGCAATGATTATTGTTCTTGGGTGACATTGTTAGGCCCACTGTCAGTTCAAGCACTTGTCTTATATGGAGAACAATAAATCCATTATTCTGTTTGTGATCAGTGACATTTGAACATATACTGTAGCTTAATGGCAAATTAGACTTCTTAATAAGATATGGAAGGGGGATGGGTGGCAACGTGTGCGTGTGTGTGCGCATGTGCACGTGCGTGCGTGTGTGCCCCATGCTGCCTTGTGTGTTGTATAATGTCAGGGCCTGACTACAAACTACTGTTAATTTAACTACGAAATGTAACTGCATTTGGTTACATTTGGACACTCTGAGTTACACATGTGATATTTAACACCAAGGGGTTTGCGTGTGTGTATGTGTTTAAATCCTTCTTCTCAGCATGTTTGCTTTGGTCAGACAGCTATGCGTTCGTTTCTGTTGGTTGGATATCTTTTTGATAGTGTTAATGTAGGCCTAGAATCAATAGGCCAGATCCTGTGTTTTGATCCAGACCAGTTCTCAAACATTTTCATGTGAAGGACCCCCAGAAGAGAAGATTTTTTCCAAAATTAAAAACTGCTTAGAAAATGTCTTCCTTGCTCTACAAGCTTTTCTGATTTCTAAATATACATTTCAATTTAATATATTCTTTTAAATAGTGACTTGTTCTAAGCTTATAGATTGCATATAGTTTTCAAGAGCTTTGTTTGATTGATTAACTTAACGGTTTGCAAAAAAAGACTCGGTCGCACAGATTCATACAAAATAATGGTAAAAGGATAACTCAGAAAAGCCCCCAGTGCTTTCCATTATGGTCCTGTGTATTCAATTCATCAAGACATTTAATGGCAAACAATAATAGATCGTAATATGCAAAAATATCCTATATACGATTAGTAATAAGAAAGAAAGATAATAGTAAATAGCTGGGAGGGAGTTATTTCCGGTTATGAACTTAGACTTTTTACAGCTGAGTATGAAATTGGGTTAAAGTGGTTAAATTGTTCCTCAGTTAGCTGAGTGTACCGCCCCCCCCAGGACCCTTGGGGGGGACCCTAGAATTAGATCAACCAATACAGGATCAAGGTTCGAGTGTTCAATTCAATTAAACATTTATTCATATTTAAGTGTCAAATCACAACAAGTTGTCTCAAGACACTTTACATGTAAAGGCAGAGAACCGTCATTGTCCCACCCGAGCAAGCAGTTTTTGTGACAGACAACGAAAAACTGGAAGAAACATCAGGCAGACTCTATATACGTAGGGTGAACGGCCATCTGCCTTGACCGTGTCAGGGGTGGGTGGGGGGGAGGCAGAGAAGAGACAGAAAGGGAGAAGGGAGATAATAAATATAATTGTGTATTATTGTATTTATTTAATATAGTAAGTAATGGTATAGTGTAAGAATGGTATAGTATAAGAACGTAAATGTATAATACAATAGTATACAGTAGCAATCCATATTGCTGGTTTCATAGTTTCTTACATATACGAACATTGTTTCATTCTGGCTCCTCAGACATTGTAGCGCCAACAATTATGATTAAAAAACATATACAACAAGGGGAACAAAATGAAAAGAACAGTTTGACCGTTGATCCTATAGCAGGCAAGTTGCTTGAAGGTGCTGTGTGCAAGCTTCTTTCTCCTGTCTGAGGTAACTTATAGGTTGTGTTGTTAGATTAAGTTTAAAAACAAGATTGATATAAGGATAAGTTGATAGGAGCAAGCAATTTTGCTATAGGCTACACCGCTACAGTATCACTATCTGTGCACATGTGTTAAAATTAACACAGTTAAAAATTGATAAATTAACTCTGGGGATGTTTACTGTGTAGGGCAGGCCTATGTCTGTGATTTAGAATGGTTACCGCTGCAGAACCGATTTAGAAAGTTAGTTTAGACTGCAGAACCGATGTAGAAATTTAGTTTAGACACAGGAGGAAAATGTATAATGTTCTTCGATGTTTATCATCCTTATGCAGCTATATGTAGAAAGTAGAAACATAGCAAGATTGAAATGACCAAGGAGGATATTTTAAAGGACGACTTCCTCCCATTGTCAACCTATCTTCACATGCTCATGCTAAAATGGTACAATTTGTGTCTACTCGGTCTGTCTCAGAAACCCAGTGACATCATCGTTAGTCAACGTCCGTATTTATTTTACTTTTTAACACAAGAGCAATGGCTTCCATTATAGCATGCTAACCTAAGTTCCAGGAATTGAAAGTCTGCAGTTTATATAGCTTGGATTTCCCATAAATTATGACAGTGGTAGGTAGGTTTCTGAACTGTCCACAGCCCTCCTCTGCGTCACAGACAGGGTACACATACAAAGCAAATAAATAGCGAGAACTGAGGAATGGTCAGTGTCCTGGCAATAGCTGTGATGTAAATAGTAGTTATTATAATAATATATGTAGTCGCCATAACATGCACCATGATCAGTTACAATGATCACAAAGTATACAACACTATAAAATCGTTACCAGCACTCCCCAAGCAGTCTACAGCTTTATACACAGATGTTTCCAATACTCATTTGCTTGATTACGTGGACCTGTCTCACACTCACACACTCACATTAGGACGGCAGTAGCTCAGGAGGGAGAGCAGCTTTCTGGCAATCAGAAAGTAGCCTGATTGAAGTGTTAATTTACAAATCGATAAATTAACACGGAGGATGTTTACTTCACTGTGTATGTCAGCAAGACTAGGACACAGTATTACCTTTATTGTTAAGATTGTGTTGCAGAAAGACGTGTCTGATCCCGAGGTGCAACGTCATGTCAAAATTTGGATACGAAATTAGTCCTCCTATCCCTGATAACTCTATTGACACAAACCCCTCTCGCCCACGAACGCTTCCTTCAGCATACAAGAGGTTTTTTTAGAGGTCGAGATTAGAGGTGAATTCCTGCTTTGTTGACTATATGTTCAGATGCGCAGCAGAACATTATTTTACACCGTTTCTTTTTTTATTATATGAATGAAGCGTATCATCTGCCATTTCTAAACCTATAGCTATATGGTGTGTGTGTGTGTGTGTGTGTGTGTGTGTGTGTGTGTGTGTGTGTGTGTGTGTGTGTGTGTGTGTGTGTGTGTGTGTGTGTTCTGCACTACCCCCCACCTGAGCTTTCTCTACAGCCGTAATAACATTCCGCCGTACAAATACAATTATGTGTGTTTCATCTCTGCAATAGGAGAAAGAGCGAGAGAGAGAAAGGGGGTTGTGTGTGTGTGTGTGTGTGTGTGTGTGGGGGGGGTCCTTCTATCCGATTTACTCTCTACCTAGCCTATAGGTTTATATCAGTGGGTTTCAACCCTTCTGGAAACTTTAACAATAATTTAACTCTATAAGGGTCTATTTGGTTATCAATTCTCCATCATTTAGCTGGGGACCACCTGGAACCCCCTCAAGGACCACTGGTGGTCCCCGGACCACTGGTTGAAAACCACTGGTTTATATTGTAGCCGTTTTGCCAAGTCACCATTCTCAGCCTCATATGGTGGCCGTGAAGGACGTTTACATCCAGGCAGCCCAGTGGCTTTCAACCAGTGGTCCTTGAGGGGGTTCCAGGTGGTCCCCATGCAGCTAAATGATGGAGAGTTGGTAACCAAATGAAGCCTCATACATCTTTAACTCTTGAGAACATAAAAAAGGAAACCAAAAGGACCCGTATAAGTGTCCATTTGGTTAAATGTTTGTTAAACACCTGCATTACTTAATTTACAAGAAGTCTACATAATTAGAGAATGTACGTCATGCATGTATTGATGTCGTACTGAACGTTCAATACAGCATGTTTGTGTGTCAAACAACGTAGAACTAAATATTTTACGTTTTGCGTCTGAGAGGCTAAATCTCATCAAATGGTGATCCGTGGCTCAATTGCAGAATAAATAATGGGCCTTGATATGAAAATGGTTGAAAACCACTGATCTATATATAGCCTATACCACTTGGTTCTCAGCGTCAGATCAGGGGTTCCACCAGGGGGTCCAAATGGACCCTTTACGGGTCTGTAACTCTCAGAGTTAAATGAACACTGAGAATTGCATAGTGTAGCTTGGAGTCCCAAAGATAAATACTAGTAAAAACTAAATACGCTGAGTTACAGACCTGGCCATTAGGACCCCTGGTGGGCCCCAGACCAGACGTTGAGAAACAGTGATCTAGCCTATAGGCTACTGTTCTTTCAGGCATTCAGTCTCTTTCTCTCTCTGTCTCTCTCTTTACTCTCATTTATTGCTGTCTACTTATATGCTCTCTCTCTCCCTCTCCCTCTCCCTCTCCCTCTCCCTCTCCCTCTCCCCCTCTCTCTCTCTCTCTCTCTCTCTCTCTTTCTCTCTCTCCCCATCCACCCCTCTCTCCCAGGGCTTTGGGTTGGGGGTGGGGGTGTTGGCGGTGTGTGTGTGTGTGTGTGTGTGTGTGTGTGGGGGGGGGGGGGGGGGGGGGGGGGAGGTATTATGTGATCGGGGCAGGCCGGGGGGAATAGAACACAAGAGCCAAAGCTGCAGCGTGCTGATGAATTATTGATAGGAATCTCTGCATGACCCGCCTCTGTCTCTCCCCTCACAGTGGCTGCTCGCGGCTTCTTCACCTTGCCCTGGGTTAACCAGGCAAAATCAACAGAGAGAGAGAGAGAGAGAGAGAGAGAAAGAAAGAGAGGGTATTTTCTGACAGAAAATGCACAATTCTTATGGTTTTCTTTTGTAAGCTAGATTTCCTATAGTGTAACACTGTTGTTTTACTCGTTTCCTTATTGGCCTTATTGTGCATACGTTGTTTTTGTCTTGGCTGTTTTGTTGTGCCTTTGCTTTGGTAATGTACACGTATGCTTTCTCATGCCAATGCAGCCTCTTTGAATTTAATGGGGAGAGAGAGAGAGAGAGAGAGAGAGAGAGAGAGACATAGGGGGAATAGACGGGGAGTAGACAGGGAGAGATGGAAACAGGATCGAGGGAGAAGGGGAGGGATGGAGACAGCACAAGGAGCGATCGAGGGAGACGGGGAGACGAGAAATAGGGAGGGATGGAGACAGGAAGGCAAGAGAGGTGGGGGCGAGCAACCAGTCAGCCATCCACTTGCTTCTGTTGATGACCATGGTACAGTGTGTGTGTGTGTGTGTGTGTGTGTGTGTGTGTGTGTGTGTGTGTGTGTGTGTGTTACAATGCAGAGCCTGTGTGTTGACGTCGATGATGCAGCCTACTGTGTTCATGTAGAAATATAAGAATGTATTGAAAGCAAAATGACACACGAGTCACGAATCAGTGCGTAATTGATTGATTGAATGAATACTGTCCGAAATGTAAACAGCACGTGGTACAGTAAAACATGACTCTCCTGTGATCCTATGTATTCATCAATATAGCATAAAGAATTAACACAATAACACATGTCATCAACAATAAACTATTATGTACAAAGGAGAAAGGGGAAAAATGTGTCAGTCGTCCTGGATGACACCTCCTTTTGATGGGAATTAAGTTACTTTGACCTCCCCTTGTGGTCTCCTGAATAGATGTGTGTTGGAATTAGCTGGGTCATGGGCTCAAGGCCCAGAAGTAGTTGTATCAGTTTGTTTTGGGAGGTCTGAAGCTTAGTTTGCAGTGACGTCGAGATGTTGGAGAACCAAGAGGTGCAAGCAGTGGCATTGAATGAGGGCTCCAGCTAGCGTCTTGAGAGCACTCTGGGGGTCCCAATAGAACAAGATTTTATAAAACGGAATAGACTGGGACAACTTAGGAAACAATAGATTGCATAATTTCTGCCAGTCAATTCACCTGTACTTTCCATCCTTCCGTATACTTCTTTAACCCAGTAGCTATAAGTAATAAAATATCAACAATGGATGAGGATCAGTGTCTCCAAATCTGAGGACATGGTTCTCAGCAGGAAACCGGTGGATTGTGCAGTCCGGGTAGGGAATGAGGCATTACCCCAGGTGAAGGAGTTCAAGTATCTCGGGGTCTTGTTCACGAGTGAGGGGAGGACAGAGAAGGAGATCAGCCGGAGAATCAGAGCGGCAGGGACTGGTATTGCAGTCGCTGTACCGCACTGTTGTGACGAAAAGAGAGTTGAGCCAGAAGGCAAAGCTCTCTGTCTACCGAGCAATCTTCGTTCCTACTCTCACCTATGGTCATGAAGTGTGGGTCATGACCGAAAGAATAAGGTCGTGAATACAAGCGGCTGAAATTAGTTTTCTTCGACGAGTGGCTGGCATCTCCCTTAGAGATAGGGTGAGAAGTTCAGTCACATGAGAGAGACTCGGAGTAAAACCGCTGCTCCTTCGCCTGGAAAGCTCAGGTGGTTCGGGCATCTGGTTAGGATGCCTCTCGGGCGTCTCCCTAGGGAGGTCCTCGACGCACGTCCCACTGGGAGGAGACCCCGGGCAGACCAACGTGCAGTTGGAGGAAACACATCGACTCACTGACCTTGGAACGTCTCGGGATCCCCAGGAGGAGGATCTATCACTAATGAGTCACTAATGTTGCTCTGGAGAGGGAAGTCTGGAGCACTCTGGTGGAGCTGTTGCCCCCGCGACCCGACTACGGATAAGCGGTTGAAGATGGATGGATGGATGGTAATGACCCAGCCAGAATTAACCCCCCCCCCCCCCTTCCTTTGTCATTAGTCCAAACCTTTTCTGGCAAATCAAACAACCAATCAGGAAGTGGACAATCAAATTCATGCATTGTTCCTCATCTTTGAAAAACAAAAAATATATAATTCATAAAAACATTGATATATTATTACTTATAGCTACTTTAAAACGCAAATCTTCTCTTCTGGGGGTCCCCTGGACGGGGGTCCATGGCCTACATTTTGGGGGCCCTTGATGTGAAAAGCGTTGAGAACTACTGATTTAGAAAGGCATTTGTAGAATCGGCATTAGGTCTTAATGAGAAAATACAAAGAACGAACGAACGTAACGTTTGCATTGTGCTTATTATTATTGTTCTATGTTGTCTTCCTTGTTGTACTAAGGTTACAACAAGGTTCTGTGTGTTTGTGCATTTCTGTCTGTTCTCATATACAAAGGTTAAACTTCGCTGCACCCAAGGCATAGATAGAGAGTGCTAGTCATCAGAATATAGTTCAAACAATTTGTGTGTGTGTGTGTGTGTGTGTGTGTGTGTGTTGTGTGTGTGTGTGTGTGTGTGTGTGCGCGCACACACACACATCAGGCACAGGGCAGCGTATAATATGTCTCCTGAAAGTGGGTGACATGAGACAACAAAAACTGCTGCTGCTCTCATCATATAAACTGTATTTGGGTGTTTGGGTGTGTTAAACACGGTGAAACTGAAATAGATCAATAGTGTATTGTCCGACTCATATATACCCCCTCTGAGGTGGCATTTTTAGGAACGTTTTCTGATGAAATTCAGGGCAGACAAAACAGTATGCGGCCTACAGCTGTGGACCTTGACTCAATCTAGAATCACAGTTTGTTTATCCTGCCAAAGCGTGTTGAACTTCAGACGTCCAGACCTAAATATTTCCCGTTTACTGAGCTGTACTGTACACTGTGCATTATTGCTGTGTATTACTGTGCATTATTAATGACCCGAGCTACGAGAAAGACTGCAGTATATCCACAGTATAGACTTTGTGTCTATGAAGAATAGTTTGTCCAATGGTCTTATGTTGTTTGTTTCATACTGTATAGGCTATATAATATCAGTCTGTCTCAGGCAGAAATCTTATTTTATCTCCATATTTAATCTATTGTTTTATTATTTTAGTAGCAACAAGCTAACATGTACAATTCTTGTGTAATGTTATACATTGCAGAATATCCTCTTTGTGTGTTTGTTTGTTTGTTTGTATGCTAAACCTCTACCGGTAGCCTACTAAAAGTAAAAGTACTTTTTAGGCAGAATGTTTTCCATGTGAGGCAAACGTCAGAACTATGTCCTATTGATGACATCAGAGTACAATACAGTATGGGGATTTGCGGATTTATCAATTATTTTGTGGAAAGCCGCTGATCCGACCGACTTCCCACTCGATGCATGACTCCCTCGGGGCCTCTGCGATACATAGTTTTAAGTTGATCGATCGGGCGTTCTCGACATACACCGGTGACACACTCACTCACAGAGAGGACGTGAGTTTATGGATATATACAATATACACTGTAAAAATCCTCCCTTACGGTTCCATGTTTGATTACATTTGTACTTTCTCACAGAGTTCAAACCTTTAAGAGAAGGCTGCACACCTCAAAGGTTATAGTGACAGGTGCTTAGGACAACCAGGAAGGTTCAAATGTTCAGAAAGGGATCTATAATATAATTATTATATATGTTTTAAAAGGTCCCGCACAGTTGCACACTGTCTGGAACTAAAAAGGCTGAATAGGTATTTGTGGTTGCAAAGATGTTAATTGGAGTGGGTCATAATATGATGGTGAAGGGTGTCTCTTTTGTGGTTTGGGATTGCTTTGTCAGCCAATGGGCGTAATGACAGAGGACCTCCACACACAATTTACAATTTAGGCATTTAGCAGACGCTCTTAATCCAGAACGATTTACAGTAAGCACACTGTGTGGGTGTAGGCGTATGTAGCCATTAAATGTTTGGTGGTTATTGTGCTTTGGATGTTTGTCCTGATGAAGGTCTAACGACCGCAACGGCAAATTAATAAAGAGCATCCTTTTCGCAAATTCCAGACCTTTTTCTTTGATTTGATATAATCTAGATCCCTTTTTCTGTACATTCTCGGAGTTAACATTAGCACTCGTGACTTCACAGTGTACCATCTGTATACCTTGCCTGCTGGCCCACTCGCCTGCCTGCCTGCCTAGACCAATTACCTTAACCCTGGCTGGTGGTGGTGGCGGTCCGCTGACTGCAAGGCCAGGTGTCCTCTGTGCAGCGCTGGGGCTCACTGGAGAAAATGGCCCTGTCGTCACTTCATTACTCGGCCAAATCAAACCTGACACCCCCGGCTCCCAGTTTATTCCACCAGCACACACAATCACTCCGACGAAGAGAGACCCACACTTTAAAAGTCCCTGAGTGTTCGTTTAACTCTGGGTGTGTGCAAAATGTAACCAAATGGACCCATAAGGGTCCATTTGGTTACATTTTGCACACCCTCAGAGGTACAACCGGATAAATTAACACAGGAGGAGAACAACAGGATACATCTTTCAGTAGCAATAGAAACACCTTCTTTAAGATTTATACTTGTAAAACAAATAATAAATTTAATTGGCAACAAAAAAGACAAATTATGTTTGATCATAAATGATGGCCGCAATATGGCAAAAATCCATTATCATGGTAATACTGCTTGCCGTGCCCACTATCCTAATGGGTACTATGAGATATATAGTAGCAACAATTTAAGTATAGAAATACTATGTATTTGGTGTTTGGCACCAAGAGACGTTGGGTAAACATCGCTAGACTACTCAGGATGATGAAAGTAGGCTAAACATACACTGCACATGAAACCGTATATGTATTCTACCTTAAAGCTGCAGTAAGTGATTTTCTTTTTTTTCAACAGCTCTGTATTGTTGCTGTTGAGTTGAGTGATCGTTCAGTAACAGTAGGACAGTAGGACCACCTCTTAAATAAAAGACCCATCTGAACTGAGCGGTGCTTTTGGGGTGTCGGACTATTGGTTGTCTGACTATTGGTTGTCTCAGCTTGTCTGACTATTGGCTGTCGGACTATTGGCTGTTGGACTATTGGTTGTCAGACTATTGGTTGTCGGACTATTGACTCAACAGTGTCACCTGTTGGTACTCTAAAACAGACATAGGGATAGACATACAGACAGACAGACAGACAGACAGACATTGCTGTTCCTTGGAGTGGCTGCACCACTCAATAAAAAGGAAAACAAAATGCATTTTCAGGAGACAGAACTCAAACAGGATACAGGATAAACACGTGAAATTGCAAGCGATGACACAAAGAAATGAGCGGACAAGATGTAAACTGGAACTCTATTGAATTGCAGCTGATAAATGGGTTGTCTCTCCTGATTGTCTGAAATTGGGAACACGCCTGGAAATGTATCTTCTGTTTATTAAAGAGATGGCGAGACGGGGAGACCCCTGTCATTGAACAAACACTCTTTAGTAATAATAATCTAACTACAGAGATTTAACCAATTCACAAAAAGACTTACCGGTATGTTCTAACCAAAAATATAATTTTAGATTTCTTTGGCTATTCAAAAATAGCAGATACAAGCTCATGAACTTGTAGAGCTGCTATTTCTTCTTAATTGTGAACATTTGCACACATATTTGAGTATATATTTTTAAAGCGAACATTTTGCTTCTGGGTGTACCCAGAACTATTTCGGGATGGGCGTCTGCAGCCAAATACATTTGGGGGGTCATTGACATTAAAAACAAATGCACATAAAGTGCACAAATACATGCACACCGCCCTGCACTTGCAATATGAACACTTGTATTAGGCAACGTTTCGGTCACAGACCTTCTTCAGGCATCTGAAGGGGTGGTCCTTGACATGAAAAAGGTTTGAGCACCACTGACGGACCCAAACTAGTGAAAATAGCAGCTCTACAAGCTCACGGCAATATTCACTACTTCTTAAACATTTGTTTTCTAATTCATGGAATTTATTTGATTTCTTCATGAAAAAAAATAATCTTTGCATTTTGTTTTTAATATGAAAATCTTTACTTTTTTGGGAATGTTTTTTTTCCAATACCATGGCTTTTGAAGATTACGTCATATGGCAGCCAAGTCTATGGGATATTTAATGTTTGTTTAGACTAGAGCACTATATGACATAAATCATTTGCCAGCCTGGATAAAGTAGCAGCCAAGTCTATGGGGTGATGTAAAAGGAAGAAAAAGGCGCCCTTCACACAAGTGTGATTTTTGAAAATGTTTTGAAATAATAATTAAAAACAAGATGTAGGAAACAAATAGGGAAGGGACCCATACATGGTTCCCGAGCCAGTGTTTGGGAAGCAGTGCTGTAGAATGTACAGCAGTGGTTCTACAGGGGCCCAACTCCAAATTTGGGGTTTCCTTTTGCTGAGTCTTACTGGAACAGAGTTTGTGCACACATGGATCTGTTCCGTTGACTGAGGTTACATGATGACCCTTGTGCTTCTGGATGGAAGCCATTCAGAAAAGCAGAGCAAAACACACGCAGATACTCTGTATACTGGTATACTCTCAAAGGTACAAAATGTATACAAATGAGCAGATCAACAAACTCACAAGCTCACGATAGCTTGAGGCTATTTTCATATGGTCAAGGGCTGAAGTGGGTAATGTATGTTTTGTAATTGTAATAATAATCAAAATCTACAGAGTAACTAGTAATGTTCCTTGCTTCCTTGCTTCCTTCCTTCCTTCCTTCCTTCCTTCCTTCCTTCCTTCCTTCCAGTGGTTTCCCATGCAGCATCATTAACATGCTGCTCACAGCTCCGGCTGAAATAACTCAGTGAGACGGCATAATGAATAGAGACAGGCAGGATGGCTGGCAGTGAGGCTGAATGTGGCATAGATTGGCTCAGTTAAGCTTAATTTATACGTCTGAGAGTGTCTGTGTTGGCCGGGGGAGGAAAAAAAAGGAGAAAAATGACATATTCTCAACTGAAGAAGACATGTTCTTTTCTCAGCCAACACAGCCAACACAGCCATTAGATGAAGTATAAATGAGCCTTTCAGACAGGTTCTTAGCACCTAACCACATGAACCCCAGTGTCCCTATTCTGGGGCGAACACCATCTAACCCACGATTATGGTGAAAGCGTTTGATCCTTGATTTTAAATGTGAGATTTGGGGTTATGACGTCGATGTCCATTATGTCCACACGTTTCTCAAATGTCCACATCACATTCATTAATAATTCATAGACGGTCTTGTAATAAAAAAAAAGTACTTTAGAAAGCAATAAGCACTAAGCAGTATTGCTTGAATACACTACTACTACGAATACAAAAAGTATATATCAACGTTTTGCTCAACCTTCCAGCTTGCACCAGTAACGATGATGACAGTGACTAGTGATGATGAGACATTTTGGCTAGTGATGACACATGGCTGTTAGTGCCCAGTGATGAGACATTAGTACACAGCTGCTGCAAACACACCGGGATGACGATGCACATATATTTCACTTGTCATCCTTCCTGCATTTCATCTCACAGATTAATTTCTCGCTGGCTGCCTTGTGTGTGTGTGTGTGTGTGTGTGTGTGTGTGTGTGTGTGTGTGTGTGTGTGTGTCCACCTTCTTGCGTGTGCTTCAATATTTGTGCGTGTCCACATCGGTGTGTGTGCGTAATGTGACTCGTATACAATGGTTATAGCTAATCTTTGCTGCACTCAAGGCATGCATCATCAGGATACTCAGAGATGAGGATGTTCGGCCCAGGCCGTGGCGTAACGGTCTGGGCACCGGACTGGTAATCCAGTCGCAGTGTGTCGCGGGTTCGACTCCCGAGCCCGACACGGCCTTTACTGCATGTCATCCCCCCATCTCTCTCCCGTTTCCTGTCAGCCTACTGTCTGTCCCTTCAAAAATCTATAAAAAGGCGTAAGCCGCAAAAAAAAAGGATGTTCACATATCAGGGCTGTAACGATGCATTTTAACAGCGATACGATACGTATCACGATACATGGCTGACGATAACATACATGGACGATATTGGTTCTTTATGGCGATACGATTCACTGATTTAAAATCGATACAGTAACTATTTAGCAAAGAAATTAAATCTGTGTGGATAGTTCAGGTTTTTTAAGAGAAAATGTATCAATATGGATATAAATAATAAGTAAACACAGCATAGCAAATTCATAGACATTATATTTGAACACATGGACAAACCCGTACCTTGACATGAACACAGAATACACACATTTATGTAGACCAAGTGTAGCGATAATGAATGCAAAAGTAATTAAACGCCTCTTCTTTCTTGCTAAATGCAACGCACAAGAACTTTTGATTGATTGATACAATCGATTATTTGCATTGCAAAACGATTCGATGCCGAATATTTACAATGCAAAACAATACGATACAAAGTCAATGTTGCTGATTACATTTCAATATACTTCGATTTTTCGATGCAGTTACTATATTGTTACACCCTCTCTCTCTCTCTCTCTCTCTCTCTCTTTTGTCAAACTAAACGTGTGTGAAACAGCAGCGTGTGTAGGCGGGGAGGAGGTACAGTTGGACGCCGTACAGCGCACGCCATGCGTGGATCAATGGGTATAATCTGTAGCAGATTAAACGAGCATTAATACTGGGGGGACCGTGCAGAACGTATAAACGGTGTGGACCCACATCACATTGATCTGAACGAACATGATCCTGCCCGCTTCCAGGAAGGGAACGCTGACGGGAGGAGGGGGGGGGGGGGGGGGAGAATGACAGAGGAGAGAGAGAGAGAGAGATGAGAGGTGAGAAAGAGAAAAGAGAGGTAACACAGTGGAGAGGAAAGAAATAATTAGATGTTAGCCACTGAACCCTTCAGGACCTGAGGCCGATTCTACAAAAACACCTTCTAAATCAGTAGTTCCTCACACACAGAATCTATTCTCAAAATGTTCAAAAATAGCAGATGTACAAGCAGCGCGGCATGAAGTGACGTGCTGCAAGCTTGTATGTCTGCAATTTCTTAATAGCCATCGCTACAATGTAAAATGACACGCGTTTTCTTTTCTGGACTGATTCTGAACTGACCCGAGTTCAGATCTCTGTGACAAAATGAGCGGATCTACAAGCTGGCGTTGTGTACCTACGTCCTCCCAGAATAGAGTAGAGGAGAGGATAGGAATTAAAGAAGAGGGAGGGATGGAGGGAGGGTGTAGAGAAAGAGAGGAGGCGGGAGGGGAGAGAGATACAGGGTGGGGGAGGGACAGACAGACAGAGAGCAAGACCAAGAAGGATAAACATGGGAGGAAGAGAGACAGAGAGAGTAAGAGAGAGAGAGAGAGAGAGAGAGAGAGAGAGAGAGAGGGTCTTCCCAGCAGTATGCTACTCTTGTGACAAACAAAGTCAGTGGATGAGATACTGTACACTGTTGTTACTGCTGCTGTTCCTGTATAATGTTGTTTATGAACATGTCATTGCTGTCGGGCAGAAACCTTAATCTTTTTATGTGTTCTAAATTAATGGCCAGTATTTCACACTGTTGTATGTAACGGGGTCTCCCCGTTTAGCTCTTTAGTTAAAACAGAAAATACTCAGGATTTTTCAGTGTAAGTTGTTGCACTGTCTAGAAACTTAAAATTTAATAATAATAATAATTACAATAGACAGTGCAACAGTTTCAACACAAAGCCATAGGCCTATGCTAACTGTGTGTGTGTGTGTGTGTGTGCGTGCATGCGTGCGTGCGTGCGTGGGTGCGTCAGTGCGTGCGTCTGTGTTTTTCAACATTTATGTTCACAAAGACACGTAGACGTGCAGATTGAACATGGCCCCACCCAAAATAACCAATAAATGAAATAACTTCAACTTCACCATAAAATTAAGCTTCATCTTTTGTCCCCATTCCTTAAAAAAACATAAACAATGCTCCTACGATGTGATACACGACGTACGTATGATCTGTAATAGACAGTTTGAGGGGCATCCTCAATTTGATTGGCTTCAGGTAATCGGATTCATTAGGAGCAATCTGTCTTTTATTGGATTAGGTTTCATATTGGATGGAAGCGATCCAATTGTACAAATAATAAACCTTTAATCTAGATGGTTCCCAAGTCTGTGATGGAGGGAGAGAGAGAGAGAGAGAGAGAGAGAGAGAGAGAGAGAGAGAGAGAGAGAGAGAGAGAGAGAGAGACAGACACAGAGAGACAGAGAGAGACAGCAACATGAGAACAACAGAGAGTGAGACAGCGAGAAAAAAAAAGAGACAGAATGAGAGACAGAGAGAGGGGGGGACGGCGCGCAACACTGCCGCACAATGAAATATAAATCAGGTTTAGTTGTTTACAGATTATTGTGGTGACAAAAACAATGATGTCTGAAATGACAGACAAACAAGGGTGAAAAGGATCACAGGCAGATTGATTACATCAAACGGCAATATCTGTCACGGTTTGCAGAATGACTGAACCCAAATGCAGATGAAAGTTCAAATAAAGAGATTTATTAAATCAGGAGGTCAAGCTTACAAAGTGTTAGCTGTGGCTGCTTACAGAAAAACCAGGAATGCTAAATGCAAAACATTTCAAAGCAGAATGCCACAAACAGAAAGACTAAAAGGCAAACCTTACAAAAGGCATCAAAAGGTAAAGTCCCAAAACGGAAGAGCAACACGAGGAACCAGGAATCTTCACGGTAGAGCTCAGGGACAGCAATGTTGCACACCGGACAAGGGTTTATGTTCCCACAGTTTGTGTTTGCAATGAGTCCAGTCTTTATAGGAGGTGGGTTGATTGGGGAAATGTTCTCAGGTGTGAAGGGGCATGGCACTGCTGGGCTGGGGATGGATTGGGAACAGGTGTGTGACAATGACTGAGGGTAGGAATGGGGAGTGGGAGTGGCTGACAGGGAGATCTGGTATGCAGACCCTGACAATATCTAGAAACGGGCTGGAACTATCTGCAGGCACTTTCTTTTAAGATACTGCCAATTATTAAATATTTGTTTTAAATTATTATTTTGCCAGCCACACCAAATCATGTCAAATCACGCATAAACAGTTGTCACTTTTACAAATAACACAAGTTCAGGATTAGAATGCATTTTATATGACTCTGTGGGTTTTTACTCATGATGAACACTTAATGTGTGTGTGTGTGTGTGTGTGTGTGTGTGTGTGTGTGTGTGTGTGTGTGTGTGTGTGTGTGTGTGTGTGTGTGTGTACCTGTTTGTATGTATAAGTGAGCACGAGTATGTCACTTAATAATAGCAGTAGGGGGCACCAGAAACAGTGAGAGGGGTAGTGCTGTGTCTCTAATGAGAGAGAGTGAGAGAGAGAGAGAGAGAGAGGGAGGGGGGGGGGGGGAATTGCACCACTCAGTTCACACGTGTGTGATTTTGCCTTTTCTTTAAACTGTGTGTGTGTGTGTGTGTGTGTGTGTGTGTGTGTGTGTGTGTGTGTGTGTGTGTGTGTGTGTGTGTGTGTGTGTGTGTGTGTGTCAACCAATTGAAACTGAGAATCTCTATATACGCTATAGACAAACATTTGCCAAAAATACAAATCTACAAACTCACAACTCACCACACTGCGAGGAGTTGTGAGCTCGTAGATCGGCTATTTCCGCCAAACATATTCAGCTTCGAGCTAAAACAAGAGGGGGCCAGGTATAGACCCCTGGGGGACTCCGGTCAACGAAGTATAGGGTTTAAGTGGGTTTTAAGCTGAAATTATACACTTTGTTATCTCAAACATCTGTTCTTTTCTGGGCAAAAAGCGACACCGTCACGCGGCAGAGTGTAAATGGGGCACTGGGTGCAACATTTCGCTAGGAAGCAGAGAAGTCGTGGTCCTGAAACACGATCAAGCCTGTTTTCATGGAATCAGAGCGACAGCGGTTTGAATGTCTCAGAATGTCTTGTCACAATGCCCAAATATAGCTGGGTCACCCCTCTCTCTCTCTCTCTCTCTCTCTCTCTCTACCCCACCCCCCTCTCTACCCCACCCCTCTTTCTCTCTCTGTTGTCAGAGGCTCCGTTTTGATCAATCACAAATTACAATATGCCGTATTGATCTGGGTCTCGTCTTGTCGTGTTTTGTTTGCCTGGTGTCCAGTTAAGCAGCGTGTATAACAGCATGGCTCGGCTTGGTGATGTTTCAGAGAGTCGCACTCAAGAGATAAGGACGAACCGAGAGCCATTTTTCTAATAGTTAACTCATCACTTATTAGCGTGCGCGTGTGTGCATGCTTGCGCGTGTGTGTCTATATCCAAACAGTGGGTCTATGACTCATGTCTCTGACTACACTACTGTCAACACTGGTTCAGGACAAAGGGCAAAGACTGTTCCCCTTTAGACAGTACGGTCTAAAAACTACTGGTACAAGCCATTACTACCCCTGGTGGTACAACTACTGCTAATAGTAATGATTTCTGTGCCGCTGCTAATTAGCTGTGAACAACATCTACACTGAGTTATGCAAAACATATATTTAGAGCGAGGAGAGGACAGGCAGGCAGACAGACAGACAGACAGACAGACAGACAGACAGACAGACAGACAGACAGACAGACAGACAGACAGACAGACAGACAGACAGACAGACAGACAGACAGACATACAGACAGACATACAGAGAGACAGACTAAGTAACAGAGTAATAGCACTTTTGATAGGTGCTATACAAAAAAGGATATTATTACTACTACTAACTACTTCTACAGATGCTACAACTACTACTAGCACCACTGTAAAAGTCACTGCACAAAGTAATACTGCTGAGAGTAAGCCTACATGGGATGCTACTGCTACTAATACTACGACAGACACTAAGGGCTCCATTTTCGTCACTGCTAAACCCCATATCCCCAAACTTCTTTGCCTTTTTTTACTATTTTGAAAAACATTTTTGAATAGTTCAACTAGCCAATCTACATTGAACGTTGTGAGCTTGTAGACTGGCCATTTTAACTATTCAAAAATGTTTAGCAAAATAGTAAAAAAAAAAGGCAAAGAAGTTTAGGGATAAGGGGTTTAGCGGTGACGAAAATGGAGCCCTAAGGGCTCTATTCTTCTCCAACTACTTTGCCTATTTTTACTATTTTGAAAAACATTTTTGAATAGTTCAACTAGCCAATCTACAAGCTCACAACGTGCCGATGTAGATTGACTATTTTAACTACTGTATTAAAAAATGTTTTTCAAAATAGTAAAAAAAAAAAAGAGGCCTAGAGCTTAGAAGGAAACAGTGCAGGAGAGACAGACGAAAGCTGAGAATGAGACAGTTTAGGAGAGACGGTAATAAAGCTGAGGACAAAGTGTAGGAGAGACAGACACTATAGGAAAGCTGAGAAGGAGACAGTAGGAGGGACAGGCGGTGAGGGGAGTCTTCTCTGGGTTAGGGCCGATTCATACTCCTATTTTACAGCAATTTCGGCACTGTAGAGCCGAAATGATTTCGGCTCGTCAGAAATTTTCAGTAGCACCGAAGAGCCAACTTTAGGACGGTACCCGCCGCCCCCCCCGAACCTCAGATGACGTCACATTGTAGGCTCTACAGAGCCAAACCAACTTTTATTCGGCTCTAAAATAGGAGTATGAATCGGCCCTTAGAATGTCCCTGCAGGGTTTCAGGGTATATGTTCCATATGAGCCCTTACACTCCCCTCCCTCCCTAGCTGAAAAGAAATCTATTTCAATTTAATTCGGGAAAAAAAGAGGTCAGAGTGTGTGTGTGTGTGTGTGTGTGTGTGTGTGTGTGTGTGTGTGTGTGTGTGTGTGTGTGTGAGAGAGAGAAAGAGAGAGAGAGAGATTTAGATTGTGTACATTTTGACAAATTGCTGCTGTTATGAATTGACAGAGGAAGAAGGAAGTGGAGAGAAGCAGAAAAGTAGGGAGAGATCATGAGAGAAAAAAAAGAGAAAGACTAAGAATATTTCTCCGTACGACGATGCGACACATTTTGAGCTTCTTGTAGATCGGCTATTTTGGACGTGCGAAACCAACATATATGAATCGGCCATGGTGGAATGACACTGACCTCCTCTGAGGCCATTTCCCCTTGCATGACATCACTGAGTCTACAGAGACTGTGACTGGTCCATCCATCTTCCTGGTAAACAAGTGAATGTGTATCTGTTGCGTGAGTGCGTGCGTGCGTGCGCGTGCGTGCATGAGTGTGCGTGCGTTGGTGGACCTTTGCACGCTGATGTCACCACAGACTGTATGGACATCCAGATATGCACTGATAGCCTCTCTCTCTCTCTCTCTGGACGACCACTCACACATCACCCACCTGTTTAGGCAGGCTTATGGATGATCTGTGTTTCCTGCTGCAAGCTGTACATTATTGTTTGCTTTTGATTTTAAACTGTGTTTTGTTTCAACTGTTTTTAACTTGTTGTACGGTGACCTTGAGTGCACTGAAAGGCGCATTATAAATAAAATGTATTGTTATTATTATGATTATTACATGCGCGCTCACACGCACGCACACACACTCTTGCACCTCACTTCACTCATTAAGGGTCCAATATAATATGCAATATTATTGCTAATATGTTGTTGCTCAAATGTTGTGAGCAAAAACAATACTGTTTTTGGTCGGTCTGTCTGTGAGTGTGAGTGTGAGTGTGAGTGTGAGTGTGTGTGTGTGTGTGTGTGTGTGTGTGTGTGTGTGTGTGTGTGTGAGTGAGTGAGTGAGTGTGTGTGTGTGTGTGTGTGTGTGTGTGTGTGTGTGTGTGTGTGTGTGTGTGTGTGTGTGTGTGTGAGTGAGTGAGTGAGTGAGAGAGAGAGAGAGAGAGAGAGAGAGAGAGAGAGAGAGAGAGAGAGAGAGAGTGTGTGTGTGTGTGTGTGTGTGTGTGTGTGTGTGTGTGTGTGTGTGTGTGTGTGTGTGTGTGTGTGAGTGAGTGAGTGAGTGAGTGAGTGAGTGAGTGAGTGAGTGAGTGAGTGAGAGTGAGTGAGTGAGTGTGTGTGTGTGTGTGTGTGTGTGTGTGTGTGAGTGAGTGAGTGAGTGAGTGAGTGAGTGAGTGTGAGTGAGTGAGTGAGTGTGAGTGTGTGTGTGTGTGTGTGTGTGTGTGTGTGTGTGTGTGTGTGTGTGTGTGTGTGTGTGTGTGTGTGTGAGATAAAGGCGTTTCTCTCTATTTCCGGTGATCAACACAAATGAGGAAGGAAGCATTGGTGGCGCATTAAGCACGTCTACATGCACACACACACACACACACACACACACACACACACACACACACACACACACACACACACACACACACACACACACACACAGACACCTAGCACTTAGCTATCAGCACTCACATCAGAGTCAGCAGCACTCCAGTATCTGTGTGTGTGACTGTGCGCGTGCGTGCGGGTGCGTGCGTGCGTGCTTGCACGCGCGGGTGCGTGCGTGCTTGCACGCGCGGTTGCATGAGTGCGTGCTCGGGTGCGTGCGTGCGTGCGTGCGTGCGTGTAAGTGCGTGTAAGTGCTGAGATGTTTTGCATCAAGTGTTTTAGTCAGTCTGGGCTGCCTGCTATAAAGAGCTACTCTGTACTACACAGCATTCTGTTGCTGCGGCCATCAACTGCTGACTGCTACTTATACTCTCATGAAAAATCCTTAGTGAGAGTGTACAACCAAATGGACCTGTGATAGTCAACAGTACAACTACTACTACTACTACTATACCTACTGTGGAATAAAAAATGACACATGCTATTTTAATTAATGGTTTAATACAGATATTTATTTAATCTATTCTGAGCATGCTGTAATAAGTGAACATTTTGGCGCAACATTTTCAAACATTCGATTGTAGATCGGCGTCTCAAGCGAACTTGACCCACGAGAGACGCCACCGAGCGAACTAAAGCGAGCGAGTTGCCGTGGCGAACGTTGCAAGCCACGGCACTCCATCTGGCCCCTCCCACCTCAGGGCGGAAAACGGGGTCGCAGTTTAGACCCCTGGGGGACCCCGGTCAACTACTACCTGTCTGAGGGTATCGCTCTCCCTCTCTACCCGTTTCTCTGCTCTCTGCCTGTTTGCCTGCCTGCCTGCCTGCCTGCCTGCCTGCCTGTCTGTCTGTCTGTCTGTCGCCCTCTCTCCTCTCTACTGTATAATAAAACAATAAATACCTTAAAATCATCTTTAGGGCAGCTGGCGCCACACAACGACCGCAGAGATGTACATTGAAGCTATCATTAGTACCAGGGCTCCACTCTGTGCAATGGATACCAACCAAGCATTACTGTAAGAGTCAGTGATGGCACGTGAAAGGGAACAGATAGAGAGATGTTTATTTAGTTTTTTTGGGGGGGTTGACAGAGACAAGGAGAGAGAGAGAGACAGAGAGAGAGAAAGCCTGTAGTTACTAGCAAGAACATTGGCAGTGTTTCTGCAAACCACAACATAAGGAATTGATTGATTATGTTGATGTTTCTGAACATCGGGTGGCGCAAGGCTGTGGTGGAAAACGTGTACTTAAAGGAGCATTCAGTGATTTGGGTGATTTGGAGAAAAAAACCCGGTCCGCCCCGGTAACAAGATGTGCACATGCACACGCTCTACAGTGGGGGAAGTACAACAGACCAACAGCACGTGCACCAAGGCCCGCCCCACTCGATCATGATTGGAGGAAGGCCCCTCTCATCCTGATTGGATGAAGGCTTTGCCACCCAAAGTCCAAACCGAAACTAGAGTTTTCTTTTACCCCAGGTGCTCACTGGGGACAGAGAGGAACTCCTTATATGGTCAGCACACTTTATAGTAGGGAGGATTATCCAAAAAATAAGAAAAAATAAGTGATATTTGAATTAAGTGAAATCACTGAATATACCTTTAAGTAAAAGTATCAATACTGCAATGTAGAGACAGAATATGCTTAAAACTTAAAATGGCACTTTTGTTTACCAATTGAATCCCCAGTGGGGAATGTTCGGCAATCGATTTGTGAGTAAAGTAGCCTACAGTACCAAATTTACATATACTTTACAGTATTTAGTGGTACCGAATTTGCAGCTCAACAAAAGCCAATTCATAGTGTATGACAATGTTTAATATCACGATAAACGATAATAACGATTATCGCCCCATACTGTACAACAGTAGTGGCAACGCAGAAAAGGTGACAGAATTAATTGGTAACAAGTAAATTGGGAGGGAAAAAAGGGGGCAAGAATAATTCACTCGAAGTATGTAAATAGGTCGGAGAGGCCACTCTAAATAAATAAAAAGTAGATTATAACCGTTTCCCTTCCCATCCTATCAGCATGCTAGTCGAATGGTGCGGAGTAATCATATTAGCATGCATGGGAAGTTGGGCATGCTTCATGGTGAGGTACACGAGAACAGGGAAAATGTAAGAATGAATGATGGGTGCATGAAGGAATGAGAGAGAGACACACACACACACGCACATGCATGCACGCATTGCACGCACGCACACAGACACACAAACACGTAGACAAAAGGGCGGGAGAGACAGAGAGAGAGAAATATGTATTCATGTACAGTATGTCAATGCCATCAAAGCTCATTAAAATTGAGAGAGAGACAGATAAACAGATAAACAGACAGATACAGAATGTATCCAGTTTAACTGATAATGTGCAAATGTACATTGATTCAGATGCTTAGAAACACACACGCTCATGCGCGCACGCACGCACCCACGCACAGAGAAGTGTTTCCAGTTCATGGCTCTCTCCAGCCCCAGTGCGGTTAGCGCTTTTAAGCCCATGTCTTTAAGTGTCCTTTGACAAAAGCCTGTCTGACTGTGGGAGGCAGCATTGTCCTCCCGCTAGACACCAGGGAAGTGTGTGTTCCCGGAGAGTTGCCTCTCATGTGGATGTCACATGAGAAACAAGCAACCATGTCTATGAAAACGAGCCCAAAAAGAAGCGACTATAAACCACATGAGCACTTCAAACAAACCTATATACTGTACGTCGTGAAATAAAATGTGGAATATTCTTGAATAATACAACTCTGCTACAGGGCTCCCTGCCAGGGCACACACTTGTTTCAAATGGGGGTTAGGAACAAATACATATTAAAATGTTTGAGAACCACTGCTTTAAACATCAGGAAGCAAGCCCAAATAAGCAAAGCTACACATTAGAAACTAGGCTACAAAAAAACAAGCCCAAAGTCGCTTATAATAAGCGGACATGGCAACACTGATGATCACAGCTTATATGGGTTTATGTGACTGTGACTCTCTCTCTCTCTCTCTCTCTCTCTCTCTCTCTCTCTCTCTCTCTCTCTCTCTCTCTCTCTCTCTCCCCCCCCCCCCCTCCCTCTCTCTCTCTCTCTCCCTCTCTCTCTCTCTCCCTCTCTCCCTATCTCCCCCTCTCTCTCTCTCCCTCTCTCCCTCTCTCCCTCCCTCCCTCCCCAGTCATTGTTCAGTAACCTTGGAGTCACAGGCAGAGATAAAGAGGCAATGGAGAAAAGTGTTTTGGTGAAAGCGTTATTTTGTCTAGTGTTCTTTTTTTTCTCTTTTGTTTTTGTTTTTTAGGGGCGGGGGAATACCTGCTCTTGGAAAAGGTTTGAGAGAGGACTGTGGCACGGCTGTATTCCACCAACAATACCAAAAGATATTTCTACAAATGCTACAAATTGCTACGCACCTGTGATAGCCAGTCATTTGGGGGATAAACAAGAAGTTTGGGGATACATCAAAGTCTATATAAATGGCATAAACCAGCAGATATACAGCATGTACCTACTGTACTGTACATAAGTTAGACATAAGGTGCAGAAGGTTAGATGGAGTTTTTTGCCACCCGCAACTGCAAATTCATTATCCCCCCGTTATCCAACCGCATGAATTATATCATCCTATTTATATTAACCGCAGCACAGGGAAGCACATGGGATTCTATACTGTACGCCGATATTTTGTGTGTTTTAAAAGCTATAATAAGCCTATAGTATAGATAGATGAAATGTATTTATTTCCTGCATTATTTCACCCGCGGTTTATCCAATATTAACTAATAATATATTTTATTCACCCATCTGCAACTGCGGTTACCCTCGGCAACCGCAGGTCTCTAGTATGTATGTATACAACATGGAGTCCTTTCAGATGGGTGTCCGTCGCCAAAATACACATCAATTTAGGGGACATGAATATCAACTGTCGGGTGGTGTACGTGGCAACTCTTGCAACACATGTGTTCTGTGGGAGCTCCAGGGCCTAGAGCAGTGGTTTTCAACCCTTTTCATATTATTTATTCTGCATTTGAGCCACAGACCACCATTTGATGAAATTTGGCCTCTCAGACCCAAGACTTAGAATATTTTGTTGTTGTTGGATAAGAGTTTGTCCACAATTCCATGTTGTATTGATTGAGAGATGACAGGCAAATGTTCAAAATAAAAATTCTTCTACATTCTCTAATTGTGTAGACTTATTGAGAGGGCCCATTTGGTTTCATTTTACGCTCTCAAAGAGTTTAAAGATGCATTTGGTGCATTTGGTTACCAACTCTCCATCATTTAGCTGGGGACCACCTGGAACCCCCTCAAGGACCTGGTTGAGAACCACTAGCTTAGAGCCTGGCACGGGGATATGGTGGTGCTCCACATGGGCGACACCAGTCGCCAGCTGGTGTCGGCAGATGTGTTTTATCGTCTCTGTCAGGTGGAAACCTCATTATGTTCAAAACGGTTTCAAGCTTGTACATCTGCTATACTTTGTTTTGTGTGACGCCGTCACGTGGTCGTGTGGTCAAGTAGGAAGTTAGGAAAAACCAAAAAAGTAAAGAAATGGAGATAAGAGGTTTCTTATCATTATGTTATTTTATGCATTGATCCTAGTTATTTTATAGTTTTATCTTTTATGGTTATTATAATCATGCTGCTGTTTTGGGTTGGCTTTTAGTTTTACACCCTCTAACGCACCCTGTAATGTCTATTGTCATTATTATCATTATTGCTCACAGTGTGTCACATTGCTCCGTACTGTGGGCTTGTAGGCCGGATATTTAGGGGGTATAAGAAAAAGAGAGGGGAATAGGGAGGGATTGACACAAATGGTATGGTTTTTTAAATCATAATATCGAATCGCAGAATTGCAATATACATCGAATCAGGCACAAAAGAGACGGAGGATCCATTTCAACACTCCTGGGGTAAAACTCAGGATTTTGCAGTGTGATGGAAGGCAGGGGGACCAACCTGTCGTATTGATGAAATTGATTGAGCTTTAGCTTTCCCACCATCTTCTCCTGAACGCCGTAAACCCCCTAAGAGTAATATCATTGTGTTTGGGATCCTTACACTGTACACACACACACACAAGCTCTGTGTGTGTGTGTGTGTGTGTGTGTGTGTGTGTGTGTGTGTGTGTGTGTGTGTGTGTGTGTGTGTGTGTGTGTGTGTGTGTGTGTGTGTGTGTGTGTGTGTGTGTGTGTGCTGAGTGTCTGCTTGGGTGATCTTGATTTTGCCCTTTTACACGTAGATGTGTCTGCACCTTTTTCTCATTTGAAGTAAATTGCTGTACCTCGATCTTTTGGCCACAGTAAGCAATATTGAGAGAGAGAGAGAGGGAGAGAGAGGGAGAGAGAGAAATAGTGCGAGAGAATTGGTATTTCTGCAAGTAATTTAGGTCAATAGTTCAGACAAATTTAACCACATGAACCCCCATAGACATAAATAGGTATACGGCTCATTGGCCACTGGGCCACACGTCAACATGTTCCGCAGGGCAGCTTGCCATAATAACTCCACTGCAAGGAAAATGAGTCCAATATAGATGCCTGAGAGTGAAACACTTTTCTGTAAATCCTGTATAAATACATAACCACATGTCCAACGTTTCAAACAAACCAAACTGCTTGTACACACCGGTCGAGAAGTCAGCGACTTGCGATGATTTCAATTGCGGAGAGACCTCTGCTTCCATAGGCATTAGGACGAGGCAGGGTTTCCCATAACCAATATGGCTCCCCCGTTGACGCATCTGTCTATCTATAAATGCACCAAGTCTCTGTATGTGTGTAATGTATGTATGACATACATCTGTAATTTTACACACGTGTTCCACACCACCACAGGGATCACAGTGCCTGGGGTCGAGTCCGTCGGATAGCCAGTTGTCTAGAACCAGCACAAAAGCCTCTGCCAAGGTTCTGGACTGATCACATCATCATGGCTACATCTCCATATACTGTATGGAGCTGTGGTCTGGCTTACTGTATTAGCCAGGCCTGTTCTGACATCACAATGATGTTCTGACATCTGCATAGACTATTTGGGCATGCCTGACAACTAACTCCATATATGGGCATAACAGGGACACAGACATAAAAACGTCCCCCTCTAAACATGATTTGCAGTCGATGGGGGAAAGGACCGGACCCCGGTCGACAAAGTAGACTACCGTATATATATAGGATTTGATTTCCATTGATTGATTTCTTCATTAACAAGTTTGTCGACAGTACAATATGTGGTTATGGTTATGCCAAAAGGATCATTTAGTGGAGTACAGTACATTTACTCCACTACATTTATTTGAAAACTTGTGCTACTTGTTACTTTGTAGATTTTCGGCCATTTGAAATTATCCGATCTACAAGCTCACAATTGTGAGCATTGTGAGCTATTTTCATTTTGATATCAATACTTTGGTATTGGTACTTTTACTCAAGTACATTTTTAATTCCAGACTTTTACTTGTTAGAGTAATTTATATATTGTAGTATTGAGACTTTTACTTGTAAATTGTGAGTACCTTTTCCACCACTAGTACACCAAGACTGAGCATTATATCCTAATCATATTGTGATATGACAATAATGACACACTATTTGGATATTATATATTGTGATTGTGATATGGCATACCTGTTGTCTTGTCCTAGTTCCTGGTTCACATAAGCTTTATTTTTAATTTAAATAATTGTAAAACATTTTAAGTATTTGGTCAAGAATATTGTTATGTTTGATTTTGTCCATATATATCGCCACAGTCTCCTATAGGCTATGTCTTAGACGTTCCTGAGAATATACAAATGTAACCAAATGAACCCGTAAGGGCATCATCATTTTTGAATATTATTAATATTTTTTTAATTATTACTACTAGGACCAGTTGTGTTAATATTGTCATCATTGTATGGCCGATATTATCTCCACCTGGCCGGGTTCTTGCCGTGTTGAAATGAGACCTTTGAGTTACTGTGAATGATTTGCTGTCATGTCATTGATGAAATCATATCTGACCTGCTGTTTACAGTATGGTAAACACAGGGGTCCACAGTGCAGACACATTAGTCTATAAAACCAGGCTCACATAGTATACATTTGTAACTCTGAGAGTGTACAAATGTGAGCAAATGGACCCAATTCTCTTTCAGAGAAGTGTTTTGACAGCCTCTATTATGCATTCGGAGGACAACTGTGCCCCCATTTGGCAACAAGATGTAACTGCAGCTAGACTGCCCATGGGTGTGGAAGGGAAAGAGTCATTTGTAAATTTGTCAGTGCATGTACAGTAGCGAAATGTGATGCATACATTAGAACGGCATTACCAATACACTGCAACTGATCAGAGAGCAAGAACAAATCTTAAATCCACCTCTCTCTAAATTCTTATAAAGGTTGATACTTATATATTGGCTTGTACTTCATTGCACAACCCTTGATGCTTGACAAAAGATGTATTTTCAACACAAGATATCCATAACCTTATTTTACGGAGAGTGGGGTGACTACATATAATTCAATAAATAATTTGTGTTGTTGATATTATTGCTTGTTGAAGATAGGATAGTACATACTGTACAGGGATATACTACAAATGACACCTCGCTTTTATGACCCTGCTGATCATCTACGGATATGAGCAGATATGATACTGGTGTCTGCATTGTGGGGTAAAGTATTAGCCTATCCCTCATATCAAATCCTATTTCTCCTATAGGGAGATTTTGTTTGGTTAGATGTATAGAATTAGCAGAATATGTTCCACACTGTGTGTAGTATAAAGGCTATATGATGTAGAGAAATGCTAATTAAATTATCTTTAGTCTTCCATCCTATCTGTCTTCTGTGTCACTTAAATGCTTCGATAAGAAGCTGAGAGGAGAAGAGATACGTCGATGGCACTAAAAGCTGTGTGTGTGTGTGTGTGTGTGTGTGTGTGTGTGTGTGTGTGTGTGTGTGTGTGTGTGTGTGTGTGTGTGTGTGTGTGTGTGTGTGTGTGTGTGTGCGCGCGCGCGCGCGTGCGTGCGTGCGTGCGTGTGTGTTTACGGCGGGGGCTCCGGGATAGTTTCCTCTTACATAATAGTTTGTACTCGATTGAGTTCTTAACCTGATTCCCATCGATCGGGCGGGGTCTGAGTTGTGCATACTTAATTCAGGGCGGTAATCAAATCAAACGCAGCACAGACTCGCTGCCCGGCGCGTTGACTGACTGAGACATAACAGCAGCAGCAGGCTCCATCAAAAGAGCACTTGTTTATTTGCCCCATCGTCTTGTTACAGATGCTGCTCATAAACACAGTGGTGTAAAGCAGTGGTTCTCAAAGTGGGGTCCGGGGACATCCAGGGGTCCTAGGGGGAGGTTCCACGGGGTCCCCAGCTAATATGAGTTAATTATGTTATCATCAAAATGGAACCATGGGCACAGTATTTTAAATCCTCAGTGTACAAAATGGAAAGGACAAAAGGGTCACTTTGTCACCTAGTTTAAAAACAATTAATTCATTATTTTAAAACACCAACATAATATATAAACATCAGTTGACCAGTCATGGGCCGAAACGTCGTGTTTATGTCGGTGTTTTAAAATAATAAAAGCACTGTGAAGCATAAGCTGTTCTGCTTTTTACAGACTTCTCTGTAATATAGAAAGAGCTTCTGAAAGACAGAACAATAGATTATCTTTGCCGTCTTTGTTATGCCTTTTACTACGATTTTATTTTGTCATTAATAATCTGAACTTGTATTGATATTAATAATGGTGCTGTCAGTGACAGTGTAGGAGACATACAGACAGTAGGAAAGGCTGAAAGACTGACAGTGTGGGAGAGACAGACAGTAGGGACAGATGAGGAGATACATTTCATCATATCGTATTTCGTCATAACTTCAGCCTTCAATCAGTGCCTTCACATCACATTGGAGTTTTTCCTTCCGTTACAAATGTGTTGATAATGTTGTCAAAATAATAAAATATTAAGAGATTTCTGTGTCTCTCTGTTCCTCCCTTCCCCTTCTCTCCTCTCCCTTCCTTCCTTCTTTCTCCCCACTCCGTGCGGCGCCCTCTGACATCGCTGCAGCGTGCAAACGGAAGGAGCAGGACCCGAGCAGGGAGCGAGGAGGCAGCACACCAAAGAAGTCGCGGCTGGTCTTCACCGACCTGCAGCGGCGCACCCTACTGGCCATCTTCAAGGAGAACAAGCGGCCGTCCAAGGAGATGCAGATGACCATCTCCCAGCAGCTGGGCCTGGAGCTCACCACCGTCAGCAACTTCTTCATGAATGCCCGGCGCCGGAGCCTGGACAAATGGATGGACGAGGGCTGCAGTCCCGGAGGCCAGTCCTCGGCCTCCAGCACTTGTACCAAAGCATGATAGATGAATAGCAAGCAAGGGAATTTTCTCTTCTTTTTTTTTCAGGAGATGCGGTGTCGGATGGGTGGGCAGGAAGGGAAAGGGGGAGGGTGGAATGAAGATAGAAACGGGGGGTGGGGCAACTGTGGGAGATCAGGAAAGGAATGGGAGCCGGGGTCGACAGCAGAGAGAAGTTGTGGGAGATTGGTGAATTTGGGGAAGGTTTGGTGGACATTCGGCTCGTGGCGCACCCAGGTATGGGATGGATCCATGACTGTCGGAGTGAGAAAAACCAAAATGTTGTTTTGTTTAATTTTTTGTTGCTTTTGTTTTTTAGGATGATAAACAGAGAGGGGCTGCTCACTGCGCGCAAACATGTCTATTGCAAAAATCACCATTGTTTTCAAAAATCCATCCATTCCAACCCAGTGAAAGTAGAGGGTGTAAACAATCTTATACAAGCAAACCTCTCTGAAACCCCATAGCCTCAATCACTAAGAATTCACGCCCGGTTTCCTCTCGTAAAATCCAGTCATTCAAATCTATTCCAAAGCTATACACAATGCTTTATTTCTTCTCAGTAGGATAACACTAGCCCAAATACCAAAGACTATGAGAATATGTATATTTTCTATTATGCAATATATAAGCTGAATGACAAAAAAACGAACAAAAATAATAATAATTAACCAACCAATGAAAGCTTTACGACAGCAGAATGTTCAAGAACCTGAATCAAGATATTTCATTCATAAAATAATAATTTCCCAGTTACAGTGGTGCAGCCGTGTTGACTGGCCCACACAAAGAGGGCTTGGGAGATTGCACAACCAAATTATGAAAATCATCCTATGTTGAATTCCACGTGTTAAGAACACTGTGGGCGCCGTGGAGAGGAAGTTAATTATGTCAAGCCTGCCAGCTATCCATCAGTTTTTATAGGACTTTATTTGAATCAGACTTACTCAAGTCTTGTCCAGGCATGACAAAAGCTACAAAAAGCCACCTCATTGAAGAAATAGAATGCAGTGGAGAGAAAAAGATTGGGTCATTCTTGATACCAGTACTAATTAGGACAAGTACGTATATTTGAAGCAACAGGTGTGTAATTTCCACATGCAATCTCCACTCCGGGCCAGAATTATTTCCGGGGTTCCAACATTGAACATAATTAAGAACATAATTAAGACTGAGCTTCACAGGGGACAGCGAGGTTATGAGCCAGACATTGTTAGACTTTGGGGATGGCAAATATGCAAGCACAAACACACACACACACACACACACACACACACACACGCGCGCACACGCACATCACATGCACACGCTCCTGGATCCAATATACACCAACTTACACATCTGTCTTTGTAGTTTGAGGCCAGAACTAAAAGCTTTCTCAGTGTATTTAGCCGTTAGCGATGAATTGTTATATATATCTATAGATATAAATATATACGTGTATATATAAATGTATGTGAGCACAATCTTGAAGCACATTTTCTTTGCAATAGAACCGGGGCTTTCCAGCAAAAAGCCAAGTGGTCTTCACATCTTAGAAAACTCAGGATGCCATTTTTTCTAAACAGCGGTTGAAGAACACACTTATACACACTTGTCCAGCGTCTGTCCTTAGTAGTAGTAGCATGCATGCATGTGCACACACTTGCGCACACTTGCTCACTGGCACACTTTTACTGCACGTGTGTGTGCATGCAAACAAACACACACACACACACTCACGAGTACACTCAATTTCAAATTATTTTTATGTACAGAGCAAAGGACAGTGACCAATACAAATACACAGCTTCTTGAAAACAAAAGCTCACACACAGCACACGCATACACACACACACACACACACACACACACACACACACACACACACACACACACACACACACACACACACACACACACACACACACACACACACACGGAAAGTCATTTCCCAGACTTCCTAGACATTTCAGACTTCCCTCTGACTAAACCAAAGCTGATCTCCAGTGTTGCCTATCGTTTTACTCATAGACCGCATCCTAGCATTAAGATCATCTGCGTTTCTCTTTATCTCAATTGGAACAAAAACTGGTTTTGTTGAATGTGTCACATTCCAGAGAGCTCAATAATCAATCATATCTCTCTTTCAGGTCTCAAATTAGAAGAGGCAGTTACAAAAACACACAAAACACACCCAGTATCTCTGAGAATGCTGTCATCTAAAAAATAAGGTACCCTGTGAACACAATTTGCCACAAAACCAGATATTTATTTCCAGTGCAGCGCCAACATAAACCTAAAAATACCTCCTACTACACACGCTAGCCCTGACCTGACCTCCATTCACCAGACACCCAGAGAGTTTTGTTTTCCCTCTATACCGGTGGTAACATGGGCTAAATCATTGATAACTATAGCAACCAAATGGACACTTGAAGGTCTGTAACTCAGAGAATGTACAAATGGAACCAAAAGAATGGACCTGTTCCATTTGCACACGCCGAGAGTTAAATTAACTCCAAAGGATCCTCGCCTTCTGTTTAGACTGGGGTCCCGGAGACACACATCCTACGTAATGGGGGTCCATGGCCTATTGAATATCAAAGTGGGGGTCCTTGATGAGAATCACTTGCTCTATACCAACGACAGCATTAGTCTGTATTGGTGACAGCATTACCTGCTGATTATTCCAGCTGGGTGTGGAATTGCGGAGCGGGTGTGGGTGTGAGGGGTCCGGGGTTGCGGGACGGGTGGTGGAGGAGGTCGGAGCTGTCCAGGCTGATCAGGGCCTTTGTTATAGTTGAGGACAATCTAAAGACGATGCCTGTGGCAGCTTCACTCCTACCAGGGGTCACCACAAGAGGCTGGGAGATGAGCTCCTACACTGCAAACAAGTACATTTACTGTACTTATGTACGGGAAGATTTCTAAGCTTGTATTCAGGCTTGGAAAAAGGGTCTTAATCTGCTTAATCGGGGTTTTTCTTTTCTTTTTTTTCTTTTTTTTTGCAGTGTAGGAGAAATGATGTGGATGGGGCAGATGGACAGACACACAGACGATCAGTCAGGCAAAGATGTAATAATAATGCAAGTTTTCTGTGTCTGTCTGTCTGTCAGTCTGTCTGTCTCTCCAATACACCCTGCCTAGCCCCGATACCTCACACTCTCCCATCAGGACCCTCTTAACAAGCATAGTCATGCTATCAGCATCACATATGATTTAAACACACACCCCTCCATGGAGCCCACCCACCCAACTATCCACCTTTTCAAATCCACAATCATCCCATAAATCACCTCCGTCAGCTATTGAACCAAAAAAAATTAACCAAAAAACCAAAGGAAAGACGTCGGTCAGCAGCCCCTGCTCCTGCTTTAGGGAAACCCCAGGCCTTGGCCTGGTTCAGACGCAAGCCAAAGGCTCTAAGAACGATAACAACAATGGACACTTGAGACTTTTTCTATTTATTGACAAATCGAAACCAAAGAAAAACTTTTTCTGCACCTAACTGTTCTAACAAAAGGAGAAAAAAAAGAAAAGAAAGAAAGAATGAAAGAACTCTGAAAGATGGGAAAATTATTACGGGGGGGGGAAAAGATTGGTGGTGATGACATTGAGAATGATGGAGGAGGAGGAACAGGGGAAAGAAGAAATGAAGGAAATAGATGACAAGAGGACATCAGTTCAGTAGCTTTGTTTTGCTTGATGTCGCATCAGGCTGTTTTTTTATGAGGAAGCAGGCTGGGGACAGAAAGGGTTAAAGGGGGGGGGGGGAGGGGGAAGGATGGGGGGAAAGTAAGTGAGCAAGGAATGAAGGAAGGAAGTTACTGCTTCAAACGTTGACCATTTTCTTCCCTCCAAAAACCCCACGAGGCAGAACATAACGTGTCTCTCACGGTTGAGGAGTGTCTTTAACGTGTGCCTATGCAGTTTTTCAACGTCAAAATGGTAAAAGAACAACGACGACCTCATCAGCTAACAAACCAAAGATACACCGTAAATGCAGTAGCAGAGCCTCCCCCCACATACATACTGTACACTCTCTCTCTCTCTCTCTCTCTCAGTACATATACAGTACAATGTCACGTTATGATGTATACTCAATTCTCACCCCAAAATATTGACTTTTGATGTCCTATCGCAATAATTGGCTGCAATTGTTTTTCTGAAAGCACAACATTCGTTTTTGGAAAGTCTTCATAAGCGAGGCATTGTATAGAACAGATCACCATTGTACAAATCAAGTTGCGTGAGGAAATGTATAAGTTAACAAAAACAAATTATTTGAGAAACCCAAACCAGACATCTTGCTGTGTATACAGTGTCTGATCTTTCAAAACGTGTTAACCCTCTCAGCGTGGCATTTTTGATGAGCTCAATGCACCTCAGTGGCACTGTAGCTCTACCCGAGAAGCGGAATTGTTTGTAAAATCCCCATCAGGATCGATTCAGGGTGAGAAGAGGATACTGACTTCTCCTGTATGTGTGTCAGCTGCACCCAAACATGCAAAAGTAGCACCTAGATGTAGAAACTTCATTTTAGAACCCAGATTGGTTCTATAATCTAGAATTTAGACCACTCTGGGTTCACAGACACGGTCATGCACCTGCGTCGTGGCGACCTTGTACTTCTGCTATTATCAGATAATACAGTCATTCAATTCAATTCTATCACTATGTCAAGACACTATACGGTACATTTTCCATCATTCTGAATCTATTCTAGGCGACCTGCCATGGCCCTGAGAGAGCGTGACCACAGAGAAAGCAATGTAACATAACAGGACATCCCAACTGTCCCATTTAGCTACCCAATCCACTCTTAGCTCATCCTTTAAGGAAGGGGGAGGGGGCACTGCTACTCCATACGTACAACAACAATAAAATAAAGCTGAAAAAAAAAAAAAAAGTACGGTTCAACACCCGCTGAGAGAAACTGCTCAATATCGGTCGAATAGCTTTATCTCTTTAGTTTCCTCTCTCTCTTTCTGTCTGTAAAAGCTTCTAGGCCAAAGAAGCCCCCACTGACCTGACCCTCCCATTGGCCACGCACACTGGTGGGGCGGGGCTCAGGGATCAGGAAGTGGAGGCCATTTCCATTCCCATTGCAGTTCTGTCTGAATCTAAAGCCCAGTTCGTACTTTGTCGCACGGTGGTGGCGTGCTTCAAAAATAGCTTACCAGCTACAGTATTTAGGGCGCGTGTCACAACAGCGCCGTGCGACAGAGCATGAATTAGGCATTACACAGGCTAAACCTGCCAAACCAAACCAAAAAGTAATGCATACAAACCAAAAAGTTCACGAGATCCAAAGAGGTTTTCATTGCCTGTCTTTTTAGTACTTAAAAAAGATTGCCAATGCCCATGTTGTACTACTACTACTACTACTACTATGATTATGTTCCTTTCTAGGTTCGTTTGCAATATATGATTTGTATTTAATGTAATTTATGTTTTTTGTTTTTAATTGAGAATTAATTTAAAACATTTTTTGTTGCCAAATCTTCATCAGAACCCTTTTTACCAGTAATGATGATTAGCTTTGCCAAAGTTTACATGGTTTGTTCCTTCTTCTTTTTTTCTATTTTATTGTATTTATTTAAGAGATGTTTTAGAACACATTAGTTTTGTACTTAATTTAATGCTATTTAATTAGGTGTAATTTTGTTTTTGAATTGAATATTTATGGGTATTTAAGAATGTTAGTTGCATCCAAGATGCAGTGCTTATGCCAGACATTGTTTAATTTATTCTTAGCTTTGTAACGTTTTATTGAAAGCGAACGAATGTTGTGTTGATTGTCTAGACTTAAATAACAGATCAATGTAGGAATGTCTTATAGATGTACTTTTGAATGTTGACACAATGCTACTCTCAACTCTTTTTTAGCGATCAATTTTTTGTCCTGCAATGATTTGTATTTCTTGTTCCTTTCTTCTCCTTTCTTAAATGCCTTCTGTTCCCAAAATGAAAACAATCTCTTTATGAAGAATAATAGGCCTACGAGCAATGAGCACTGCATCGTTTTTGCTTTTTGTTTTTTTTCCTTTTCTTCAATGTAATTTTACTGAATCATTTACAAGAGAGTTTTCTTTCTACTGCAGTGGTTCTCAAAGTGGGGCCCGGGAACCCCCCGTTCCAGGGGGTCCCCAGCAAAATGTGTTACTATAACATCAACATCAATTTAACTAATTTAACCCCAATGTACACCGGTTATGTGGAAATATAGGCGATCTACACGCTCACAATTCAATTCAATTCAAAGGCTTTATTGGCATGAGAAAACTCACACTACACTACATTGCAATGCTATGCGACAATTTTCAAAGAATCTTGAAAAAGATAGATTAAAGACGAAAGCATAATGGGTGTCCCTGGCACAACATCGTTTTTCAGTGGGTGAGCCCAGATAATTAATTCGGGGCTCCTTGACATGAAAAGGTTTGAGAACCACTGATTTACAAGAGAGTTTGCTTTCTATACCGACCATAGTTGGACAAGCAATGAATTTCAGACTGATATTAGTGACACTTCACCGGGGGGATCGAGGGCCACACGTTGATAGATGTATCGATTGTCGCAGACTACTCACCAAAGATAACTGGAATCCTTGAGAGGCTGGAAATGTGGGCGTGTTTACATGCAAACACACCGCACAACCCTCAGTGTTAAATGACCCTGAGGATTTTGCCGTTTGCCGTATTCCAGATAAGACTGGGATACACTGGGTTTAGGTGCACCTCTATGTTCACAATCAGAAAAATAAAAACAGATCCCAGCTTTATAAATGAAAAGAATGTCTTAAAGTTAAAATGCTAACCTTTTTGTAATGAGAGAATTAGAATTTGGGCCAACTCAACTGTCTATGCGATGTATTGATGGTTCCACTATAACCCAGATAATGTCGGTTCATCCCATGAACCTTATCTTGGATCTTCTGTATTTGGATTAAACAAGTCTATGGCATTTACACGATACAGGACATGGGTGCACCTGTGAAGGCTGGAATACGCGAGTGTCTTGAAAGGAGTGTTGGTTAACACGCTCACATGGTTTATTTGTTACGAAGTAGAAGTGAGGAGTCCCTTAAAGCTAGCTGCTTCCAAGACTGACTTTGTGTGTGTGTATAAAAAAAAGAAGAAAAAACCTTTCTATTTCAATAGTGAGACCAGAGAGGCTACCTCACTGACTTTCCATTTGTCCTTTTAATCGTGTTGATGAAAACCAAAGAAACCAAAGATTTTTTTCTATCAGTGCGGTCTGCGCTATAGGGACCCATGCCTGTCCTACTTAGTTATTTGTTTTTCGCAAATTTTATAACGCCACACACTTTCATGATCCTTTCTACACCCTCTCTCTCTCTTCCACACTGTCTATTTATCTTTCTCTTTTATCCGGCTTATACTCCTAAAATAATGGATATGAAAGGAGGACGAGACACGCTTATAGGGTTGAGTTGCAGTTGGATGCAGAATGTCAGGGGCCATAGACAGCCTAATATCTATTTTTACATTCACATTTCAGCCCATTATCTGATGCCCTTATATAAAGGGACTCAACAGTCGTTACACATGATTTAGAGTAAATAGTCTAATAGTCTAACGCCTAAATTAGGCTCAGCAAGCATTATTTATGACGAAGCATAACTTAGGCAAAGCCACAGTAGCCACTACTCAACTTATCCCTAAAATGATTGAATGTATTGTGTAATGAATTCTTAAACTCATTTACCGTCCCTACGGCTACTGAACATTCATATTATCGTATCATATTGTCTTTGACCTGAATCTATCGATAGCTCTTGTGTCTGACCTGCAGTGACGTGATCATGATGAATTTAAGAACAGCCTGAATCTCAAATGATGCTGTTTTGCAATGAACCCTTCCGTAAAGAATAACAGTGGCATACTCTGATGACACCAGCGCAGTGGCCTTGTGGTTAGACACGTCTGCTCTGACACTGAGCAGTCAGGGGTTCAATCCCCGGCCAAGTCATACCAAAGAATATAAAAAAAACAAATGGTACACAAAGCCTCCCTGCTTGGCCCTCAGCATCAAGGAGTACACACTAGTGTCATGTCCGAGGGGTGTACTTGTACATCAGGCTATCTCACACTACAGAAACAGGAGAAAGGCTTCTGATTCATGGGCCACTTACTTACACTGATGACAAATATTATTGAGGGGATAAACGTATTGGCCTTCGAAGGACATGGAAAACTTGTACAAAACCTAATACACCCACAGGGACATGATGCGAGCATCGGCTGATTGCATTGTCACTGTATTTAGCTTAATGGTGTAAGAAAACAATGCCAAGAAATAACAATATGCTGGATCAGATGAAATTATATATTGTCTCCTTAAATGAGGGTGAAGAGCAACCTTGAACTTTCCACATAATATAACCAAAGAAACGACCTCAAGGAACCAAAGTCCTGAATCTTAAGGGTTGTTCTGTTTTCTTCGGTTCAGTTCTGTGGGCCCCTGTCTGCATCCAAGTGGCAAAATAAACACCCTGACACAGACAATTGTATGAATTGAAATTACTCCATGGAGCTTGCCTTAATTGTACTGATCAACTATACAGAACTTGGAATTTGGAAAAGCAACGTGTTGAAAATCAGCTTAGGATGAGAAGGAAGGTTATGAAAGATGCAAAAATAGGATTATAGCAACGACCTTCTGGATGTTTATGCCTGATTATGCTTGTGGTGTAACGTAACTAATAATAATATTAAAATTGATACTTTTTCCAACACTTGCTTGTGTGCCTGACACAACTATAAATCAGGCTTAACCTTCTCAGCTGTGAGGAAATTGGACTAAACTGGGTCTGTGGACCATGAATATTTGAAACCTGTACACCAAGGTTTGAACAGATGACGTGGTTTTCCCGTGAGACTACTGGTACAGTATGTAAAATGGTTTTCCAGTGAGACTACTGATACAGTATGTAAAATGGTTTTCCAGTGAGACTACTGATACAGTATGTAAAATGGTTTTACAGTATGTAAAATGGTTTCCCGTGAGACTACTGATACAGTATGTAAAATGGGCAGAAGTCCACGGGAGGCCACAGCTCCCTCTCTTTCATCATTGTGACATCATTGCAATGAGAATGAATCCTTTGCCCCCTGCATGAGGTCAATGGCCAGCGGTCCATAAAAAGTACATTGTCATCTTCACACAAGCGCTGTTATTATGTTGCTTTTCCAAGATGAAGTTGCTGTTACAAACAAAGTAGAGAGTACAGTAGAGACTAGAGAGCGCTTTTTTTTTGTTGCAAAGTACGAGATAACCCTGGATGAGTGCCTTGCCTGAACCAAAGCGAAGTATAGAAACCCCTTGAGATAAAACTTTCTATTTCTGTGACTAATAATGTACCTCAGCACCTCAAGCCATTACCAATCTCTCTCTCTCTCTATGTTTCCTCCTCTGTTCTCTGGTGCTTTGCTTCGCAATCAACGCAAAGAAACTCAGAGAGATTTACTAGGCTTTACTATGCTGTTTTTTCACCCTGTTTTATTTCTTTCTCTTTCTTTTTTCTTTCTTTCCTCTGAGGCATTGCAACAGGCACAAAATATGTAGTTTTGAATTCTTGGTGGTGCAGAGCGTGATGCTCTAACGACGGCCACATGAAAAAAATATGAATAGAAGCTCATGGGAAGGTACGGCTGGCTGCTCCTGTGCGAATAGCATATAGGAATAGGAGTACAAAGGGGTGAAGTTTACAACACTTAGTGGAAGAAATGTATCCGATTTGTCATGTATATTGTCCCCTCAATATAATCCCCTCTGGCACTACAAGTGGGCCAAACCAAACATTTTGAAGTGTTTGCAAAATGCGCCTTCTATCCAGGTATGATGGAGACGAAGTTCTTTGCCCACTCTCTTCATTTCTCTCTTCAATTCCATTCTTTTCTTTGTCCCTTTCTCCCTTAAAACGGTTGAAAAGCTTTGTACGACGACAAAAAGAGTCAAACGTTTGTGGCATGTTGAGTGTTCCGCGCAGACCGTGCTATCCTTACCAAACTGTTGCAGATATACCTCATAGACACTAGTTGTTAGGATGATGTTATTATAGCGTATGTCATAAATTATTCACTTCCTCTTCTTCATCATTATTATTATTTCTATTAACTGTGACTTTAAAATGAAAACAAGCAAGCGTGGGTAACAAAAGAAGCTTTATACGGTTTTCATTTATGATTCTCTGTTTTGTAATATTTTAAGAAATGCGCTAAAACCAAAAATTATCTTATGCTCTCTCTCTCTCTATCTCGCTCTCTTTCTTGTTGATGTATAACTATCCCTCTCTCTCCATCTCATCTGCTGAGAATGGAGGTTTTGTTTTATTTATTTAATTGCTTTTCTTTTTCCTTTTTCCTTTGGTCACACTGGTCTTAAGGGCATTGGGAACACTGGTGGTACAAGGCCTAACCTATATACTTTACTTCTGCCTGGAATAACGCCGCTATTTTTATTCCACTGGCTTTACTTTTTGTATACCTTAATTCAACCATTTGTGAATCAATTTACATGCATCATTTTTTATATATATAAAAAAAGGAAAAAGTCCCTTATATTATTTATTTTTTAACCTCTTTTGTGTTTCGGTGTAGCATTTTCAGTCAGTGAACACAAAGCGCTATAGCCCAGATTTTATGCATGACTATATTTACAGTTAGCTAGCTCTGTGTAATGCATTATTGTGATTATGGTTACTATTATGGTTACTATGATTATATTATGATTATGAAAATAACTTCCCCTGCCATTTAGAAATCCATGCACTACACCGTTCAAAGATAACTGCATGGCATCTCCCACTTTGTGTGATAGGCTATTTGATCAGTTGTCATACAAACCGTATAAATCTGCTTACACAGAAACAACTTCATGAAATTAGCTGCTTACACCGTGAACGTGTTATCCCTTTATTAACTCTGGGAGAGTACAAAGTAAGACCCTTACGCGTCCATTTGGTTATGCTTGTACTCTCTCAGAGTTATATTACAAACATTTTCTGTGTGATTCTTGCTCCCTAGAAATGAGAACATTCATTTGTAAATACGCTAGATACCGGAGGCAAGTTTTATCGGTTGTAAATAAATACCAAACAGATCCTCCCAGATCAATTGAGATCATTTTGAATAAGTATTATGTGCCCAACTATATCACATGAACCCATTGACCCCAAACCCCAAGACCTGAGGACTATTTTACAAATGTATTCTAAATCAGCTAAAACAGTTTTCTGAAAAAGGGTTGCTATATCAGTGGTGCTCAAAACCTTTTCATGTCAAGGACCCCCAAACATTATATGCAATTGGCCACAGACCCCCATCTCAAAATATCCCAAACTATATGAATTCAAAGATTTTTGAATAGCCAGAGTATAAAATATGGTTTATTGATTCAAATCTAAACTTACACCCGGTTTTATTGGATTAAATTACTACAACGTGCCCAACTATATTATTGCAAAGTCAATGACATGATCAAGAACACACACTCAGAATTTCATTATGTTCAACTAGCACTATTCCATGTATCTACTATACATGATATGCTAAAGAAGTGTAACCTGCTGAATACACATTGATGGCTTAAAGTGTTGGGTGTTGTGACAGTCAATGCCACCCCCTATCAAACACGGAACTGTGTTTTTGATGACAGTGAAGGGACAATTTATGGCTTTTAAAACTTTTTTCAATACTGTACCTCAACAAAAAACTAAGAAAGAAAATAAAAAGACCATTACTGCATCAAAAGTAATCCACAAAGTATACTATCAAAACTGGTCAGACATTGCCCAAATAGTCAAATAATATAAGAAAGAGGCAGAAACTACACGCACTGCGAGGCGTTGTGAGCTTGTAGATCAGCTATTTTCACAATATTTATTTGTAGAACCGAGTTAAACAAAATTGAATGCCTGCACTCCTACATAAGTGCTCGTCAGGATCGGGGGGTTCTCAGCTCAAATATGATAATTTTGGGGGGGTCACGGCCTGAAAAGGTTGAGAGTGGTTGCAGTACAGGATATTAATATGTAGAGTCGGTGTAGATTCTACAAGTATGCAGCCTGATAGTCTGAGACTAGTGTACTAGCCTGGCTTTGGCCAGACTCATATCCTCCCGGAAGCGTCAGTGAATCCACATTATGAATCTGGCCAAAGCCAGACTACTATAGTGTACCTGTAGTGTGTCTTGGCTCAGCGTCCTGGCGCCGTGGCTGAGTGGGCAGAGCGGCAGTCTGGTGGTCAGAAGGTCACCGATTCGCCTCCCGGACTGTCCATCCTTGAAATAAAAATAAAAAAGTTTGAGAAGCACTGAAATCCAAAGGAGGCGTGTGTTTGATCACATGCAATATTTTTGAGTTGTTGTGTGCTGTCAACTCATAACGCCAGAGTTGATTCAAAGGCACACAGTCCAATCAGGTGTGACGTCGATTGTGAGTTGATTCATTGGGGTTTAAGCCACATGAAATGTAAACAATTCACCAGCCACCGTCACTTGCTTTTGACAAAACGAATGAAGGAAGGGCCATAATATTAATACCTTCTGACATTCTTAATTGATGGAATACTTATTTAAATTTTTGTTTTTTAAAGGTGCCAAAGAACTTGATTCAAATCACCATTTGGGGAGCGGGGAATCACTTTATTTTTCTTTCCTTTTATGTTGACATGCCTCCAAAGCCGCCAAAGTACACAATTCTTCTAAACGAACTGCCCCACTACTGCGGATGCAACTGAATAACTGTGAAGATAGCGCTTTTTTTATTATACGCCAAAAAGAAGCTTTATTCCAAAGACCAACAACTTTGACCAAATATCCAATAGTACACTGTACCCTTAAGACCCCAACTATCCTTTCATTTATTTCTGCTTTGATTCTTTTGTTTTGTTATCTTCTTCTCAATCTTGCTTTCTTTCAAAGTTGTCGTAATCATGTCTAATAATGATTTTTTTTGTTGCATTGGTTGGAACAGGAAAAATGGAAGTGATTGAATACCTGTGATGTGGAATTAAACGATGATCAAAAACCAGAAGGCGATACCTGGAGAATTCATGTTGTTCCACTCTGTGTATAAATAAAGAACAAAAATAAAGAAGTCACAATGGTCTTATCCATGTACCACTTGTTCCCCTGTCTCATTCAATCCTGAATCCGTCCACTTCCATTATAAGCGCAATCTAGTAGGCCTAACTAAAGTTTTCAAATAATAGGAGTAAGAAATATAGAAAATTGGAAATAAAAGTAGGCCTTTACCTCAAAATTAACTAGGCCTAGATGGACCTTGAGTCTGCAATAAAGAGACTATTTACATACACCACTGTAAATAGCTGCAGCCCCTTTCTGTTCCTGTACACCAGAGGTTCTCAACATCTTTCAGATTGAGTCCCAAAACGTACATTTAATGACTCCTCTGGACACAAACGTACACAAATACAGTATGAATAGCTGCACTATATGACCTTTCCTCTTCTACCCCAGATTCCAACCCCAGTCTGCTGGGCAAGTGCTGAAATTGTATCAGACACGCAGGGCCGTGCAGAGAGCACTGAGGCGGCAGGGACTCAAACCCCAGAAAAGGGCACATGTGTGTCAAATGTTTGTCTTGAAGGGCCAATGGCCCTTATTGCCCCCCCCCCCCCCCCCAACATAAGCACATATTGGCCCCCCACATAAGCCTTATTGTCCCCCACATGCCCTTGTGGACAGAAGAATATAAAAATAAATTATGATTTTTAGGGAAGGGGCACTTTGAGGAAGCCCAAAACGTGTGAGGTTAGATTTGTGTGGGGAAATAAAACATTAACTTTTTACTCCATGTAAATACATATATGTAGGCCCAAATCATTTATTTTTCATTAATCAGCCGTTGTTAGAACTCAAGCAATTGGCTCAAAATGGAAGGCCAATAAAGGATGAACACCACAAAAAGGAAAAGGTTCAAGGGGTTTTATTTTCTTACCCCCACAGGAAGTAAGGCAAACCAGGACGATTCAAACTGAGATCAATCGCTTCAACGGAATAAACTGGAACTCAGATCAATAAGATACCAGCTCAGGAATGGATGAAAATCAACCTAGAAACATGGGGATCCCGGTCAGGCCAAATTGAAAATAATACAAGTCCAACCCCTATAAAGGCTGTCAAACCAGCACCCCTACTTAAAAAACAACCTCTAACAAAAATCTACCGAACAAAAATTACAGGATTATCAGTCATCCTCACGTCAAACTACGATAAGACTGTGAGCCGTAGCCCTGGCTGGATTTATGTCTGACTGTATACTGAACTGAGCAGCTTTTAAAGTTTGGTGGGGTGCAGCAATCAGGGATGAGATGCAGGTGGTGCAGCAATCAGGGAATGAGATGCAAGTGTGCCAGCCTGGTGAGAGAGGAGAGCAGTGTTGCCAGCCCGGGGTCATGCAAACCAGCCCAAAAGAAGAGATTAACACATTAGCACTACCTAATATATTATTTAAAAATAGCTGGGGTCCCTGGCACAAAATGTGCCAGCAGGGATGGGGATACGTGTACAATTACTGTACATATTCATTTTGATATGAAAATGTTTGAGTCACTGGTTTAAACAACATTTAGGAAACAAGCCCAAATAAGCAACTACACTTTAGAAACATGTCAAAAACAGAAAAGCAATACGCAAACTAGAAACTATACCAATATTTACAAGCAACTTTAAGGAAAAACAAGCCCAAAGTCGCTTATAATAACATGGCAACACTGGAGGAGAGGCCAATTAAATAATTAAAGACAGACCTGTGTCTAGGTGAGACATGAGTCATGTCACGTGACCTGATGTATTTCTCAAATCTGATCTTTTGGCCCGGCAGTTGGGGACTGCATAAGTCTGACATCCTGTTAGTCTGGTCAACCTAGTGGACGGTTAAGTCTGAGGTTAGGGTTAGGGTTTGGGAGAATGTTAGTAATCGGTCGGACTAACGGGAGGTCGGAACAATGACATGCGATCTGGTCGAAATCCAGCCTGAATCAGATCTGTGGCACATCCAGATTGTTTAAATAAGTCTAAACACAAACAAGTCACATGGAATCCGATTCAGATCAGGTTTCTGGTACGTTCAGACTGAGACGGATTTCCTGAAATCAGATTTGAATCTGATTTTAAACCATCAAAGTCACATTTGTAAAAATCAGATTCCATGGGAGTTGTTTGTTTAGACTTATTTAAACAAATCAGATTCAAATCTGGAACTAAACCACAGATGCAGTGGAAAATGAAAATGGGACAGATCATTTCATAAACTTCTGTATAGTATAGTTGTATATATATTGTGGTCATATGAAATCCTACGGCACACCTGGACTCACGTGTCTTGGCACAGTGGGCACACCATTTGAGAACCACTGCCAGCTTCTTCAAAGTGGTCTTCGTGTGTAGGCTACTTTGGCAGTGAGGTGCTGTGTTGCTCTCAGCAGTGAGTGCAGTGTGGTGCTGTGTTGCTCTCAGCAGTGAGTGCAGTGTGGTGCTGTGTTGCTCTCAGCAGTGAGTGCAGTGTGGTGCTGTGTTGCTCTCAGCAGTGAGTTAGTTTCACACTGTGGCAGTGTGGTGCTGAGTTGCTCTCAGCAGTGAGTGCAGTGTGGTGCTGTGTTGCTCTCAGCAGTGAGTTAGCTTCACACTGTGGTGGCGTATTGCTGGATCAAAGTCGTATTGATGGTTCCCACTGAAGCAGCCTGGTCTCCTGAAGCGCTTTTTGGTGAGATATGATGTTTTCGCCTCAAAGAGACACACACACGCACGCACGGTCGCACGCACGCACAAAGAAGTATAAGAAAGAGAGAGAGAGGTAGGTGACAGATCAGTCAGCTTGTTAGTGCCTGTCTCTCTCTCTCTCAAGCTAATGTATTGCTCCAGTGTCTCGCACCTAAATAGCAGACCTACAAGCTCACAATGTGATGCATGCCAAGCATTGCGAGCTTGTAGTTGTGGAACGTGACACGTACAGTACCGTCAAATTGGGCATCACACCTAGCTCACATCCCTCTCTCTCGCCCTCTTTTCTCCCCCTCGCTCCCTCTGTCTGTCTCCCTCCCCCTAGCTCCCCTTTGCTCCCTCTGTCTCCCTCATCCCTCTGTCATGCAGAAATCAATGGTGGTCTTCTCTATTAGAGGTCACAGGGTGAGGGGTGCCGCTGTCCCCAGCTTTTCAATTACCAGCAGGAGCCTGCAGTCTGCTGCTGCTGAGAACACATGCACGCACACACGCACTCTCTCTCTCTCTCTCTCACACACACACACACACACACACACACACACACACACACACACACACACACACACACACACACACACACACACACACACACACACACACACACACACACACACACACACACACACACACACACACACACAGAGAGAGAGAGAGAGAGGAGGAACATGTCATACAAATACAGGGGCATTATGTATATATAGATACAGTAAATGTGCACACAGCCACACACTGTCTCTCTCACACACACACACACACACTGCATATGTACTGTATCTTGTACGGACAAATATCTGCACATACTGTACATGCACTTTGCACGCACACACACACACACCACCACACAGGAGGAGAGGAGAGAAGTTGAGAGAAGAAAAAAGAAAAGAGAAAAACAGAAAAGAGATTAGCAGAGTGGAGTGGAGTACAGAATCACAGGGAAGAGAAGAGAGCAGAGGCCGTGCGCCCCCCAGGGGGCTGTGGGGGTCGCAGACAGCCAATCTCTCTCAGCTTAATCAACACAAGCAAGAGGTGATTGGAACACTGCGGGGGATGGGCAGAGAGGGGGGCAAACGGAGAGGGGGAGGAAGATGGGATGGGGGGCAGGTGGGGTGCAGGAGAGATGGGAATGGATAGCGGGAGAGGTAGAGGATGGGCAGTAGATTGGAAAAAAGATACGAAAAGTGGTTGAGGAAAAGAGGGATGGGAAGCGGGCGAGGGAGGGAGGAAGGAGAGAGGGACGGCTGGAGGGGAGGTGAAGGGGGAGGGGATGAGAGGGGAGAAAAGGGAGGGATGTGTGTGAACCACTGGAGGCGTAGAGAGAGACAAGAGAGAGAGAGAGAGGCCAATGGAAAGATGAGAGGAGAAGGATCTCAGGAATGGAGGAGATGGAGAGAATGAGGAAGAGATGGATGAGGCAGAGAGAGCTGGGATACCACGCTGACAGTCATACTGCAGTCTGTACATGTATAGGCCTTCTGTACATACAAATAGAGAATTTACCATTAAATAAACACATTAGAAAAATTGCTGCTACGTTGTTGTTTGTTCTCTCTCTCTCTCTCTCTGGCTTGCACGCACGCACAGTATTCATTTATATACTTATTTATATCAATAAATATAGTTTTGTAACCTATATACCTGGCTTCAAAGTTGTAATGTAAATAAGCTCTGTGTATTTCCTTATGCTAGAGGGCTGTGAATTGAATTGTGTGTGTGTGGGGTGGGGGCAGTGGGAACCAGTGGTCCAGAGAAGGGAAGGTAGGTATAGAAGATTAGAAAAAAAAAAGATGGAAGAGGAGGAGACAGGAGAGAAGAGGGGGAAAAGCAAGGGAGAGGGGGGCAGGGTGGAATTGGGGAGAGAGGACAAGGAACGAATACGAGGTCAGTTGGGGGGGGTACTGTAGGAAAGGAGGGAGGACAGGAGGTGAATTTGGGTGTGTGTGTGTGAGTGTGTGTGTGTGTGTGTGTGTGTGTGGGGGGGGGGGGGGGGGGGGGTAGACTAGAGGGAATGCAGTAGATTGGTTGAGGATGAGAAATGTGTAGGGTAACAGAAAACAAGAGCCAGAGATGGGAGGGGTGGAGGAAGGGAAAGAGAGAGACAGGTATAGACACCAAAAAAGTGAAACAACAAAAGAAAGAAATACATCGTTTGCGAGGGGCTAATAGAAGCAGAACTAAACTGGGGAATGCGATAGGAAAAATAAATAAAAGGTTTGGCCTCCGACAGGGCCTGGCCTGCGCATTGTCACCCGTCGTGTTTCTGATTTTCATGGACAGGATCTCGAGACGCAGTCGGAGGAGAGGCTAGGTGGGCCGAGGATTGCATCGCTGCTTTTTTGCAGATGCTGTGCTCCTGATGGCATCATCGGATCGGCCTGTGACCCTCCAGCTCTCACTGGATCAGTTCGCAGACGAGTGTGTATAGCAGCCGGGATGAGGATCAGCGTCTCCAAATCTGAGGCCATGGTTCTCAGCAGGAAACCTGGTGTATTGCTCGCCCCAGGTATAGTTAATGAGGTGAAGGAGTTCAAGTATCTCAGGGTCTTGTTCACGAGCGAGGGGAGGTCAGAGCGAGAGATCAGCGAATAAGAGAATGTGAGCAGCGGGAGCGGTTTTGCGGTCGATGTACCGCACTGCTTTGACCAAGAGAACCAAGCCATGGAGGCAAAGCTCTCGACAATCCAGTCAATCTTCATTTCTATACTCTCACCTGTGGTCATGTGTTGAGTCATGGGTTAGACTAAGATTGCAGATACAGACATGAGTTTTCTCAGATGGGTGGCTCATTTGGTTGAGGACTTAGTTCAGTCATTCAGGAGTGTCAAAAGTAGAGCCGCTGCTCCTTCGCGTGGAAAGGAGCCAGTCAAGCTGGTTGGGGTTAGTAAGGACACTTCCTCTAGTCTGGACACGTCTCACTGTGAGGCCACAAGGCAGACCAAGCACCAGATGACCGGATTATGATCTCCACGCTGGCCTTGGAATGCCTCTGGATCCCCCAGGATAAAGTTGTTAATGTGCAGTGGTGGAAAAAAGTGGTGCTTTGTCTTTGTTGTACATCAAATAGTGAAAATAGCCAAGATAATAATTCACAATGTGACGCGTTGGAAGCTTGTACATCTGCTGGTTTCTCCACATTAAAATAAATGACACAAACAGTTTCATTCTTTTCACTGTAGCCACTTTAATATCTCAAAAGGAAGACTTATGCTGTGTTTAATTCCACGGATACTACCACAGATGTAAAAAGGAGACATGGTTTGTGAATTCTAAACTAAACGAAAAGGAATAAATAAATACATTCTCAAAAAAAGTAATAATTATGCTAAGCTGTAACACAGTGGTAGCATGTCTTTATGGTTATATGTACACACAAAGCACTTCATCAAAGCACTTAAAAAAAACTAAAACATACATGACAAACCCAAAACTTAGTACAGAGAAAAGCTGGTTAAAAAATAAATTAGAAAACAATGTTATGTTTACATATTGGAGTCCTTAGTGTTCATTTCAGTCCGAATAGAGAACAAATGGAACCAATGATTTTTCTGTGTGTAGAGGGTATAGTCAGTTAAGAGGACGTGGAAATGTCTCCTTGTTTGGAAATGTAGGCATTTATAAATCCCAAACCCTGTACAAAAAGTCAGCCCAACCCATTCATTATCAATGGGACAACTCCAATGATATGATAGTAGCCTGGCCCAGCCTGTGTGCTTCCTGGTCTAGAGGGGCGGGTGCCGGTCGAAAACAGACAGTGGATCCTATTGGCTCACCGATCTCAGCACGTGACACGTTGCGAGCTCGTAGATGTGCTATTTTCATTTCATCGTTCCATTTCAAGGATTCACCATCCACACAGCCACAGTGTTTAAGCAGGAAGGGCTGCCTTGCTCAGAGGCACGCGTGGTTGACCACTGCTGTGGGCATTGAAACTTTGCCTTTACAGTTAGTTATTATGTCTGTGGCCACCATATGGTATATCGTTGCGGTCACGCCTGCCAGGCTCTTATCTCCATATTTCTCCTTCATAAATTAGCGCTCTTTTTGACCATACTACAGCATCACAAAAACATCAATGGTAACAGAGAGCTTGTACATCTGCTACTCTTGCGATTTTTTTATTTGAAAATATCAGGAAATATGAGGTGTCCAGTGCTGTCCACTTGACAGAGATGATATACGTATACATATTATGAACAGATTTTAGCCACAGATGGGGTGATTTAAAGGTATATTCAGTGATTTCCCTTAATTCAAATATCACTTATTTTTTTGTTTTGTTGTGATAATATTCTCTACTATAGAGTGTGCTGACCATATAAGGAGTTCCTCCCTGTACCCAGTTAACCCCTGGGGGTCAAAAAACCTTAGGTTTCGTTTTTGGCTCTCTAACCTGATTGGATGAAAGGCTTAGGTCCCAGCCAAAAACGAAACCTAAGGTTTTTTGATTGAAATCACTGAATATACCTTTAAGCTTGTTTCAGCACAAGATGAAGTTTCAAAAAGCAACCCAGATTACCTGATTTAGCAAACTACACTATTTCACATTGTTCATTTTGTCTCATGTGTATTTGTAACCAACAACTGAATTTGTGGCAGTTAATGTTGCAGAAGCTATCAATGTGTTCAGCCACACTAGCCAATCCAACTTATCTTACATCTTAACGCCAACTGCTTAATATACTTTAACCAAATTCCAGTGAAATCACCAGCTGAAGCCATTTAAAAACAAAGGAAGTGGTGCCGCGGGTTTGATTTCTAAACAAAAGGAGACAGCTCAGAAAGCAAACCCTGGCACTCATCCAGAGAGGAGAACAGACATTCAGCTGTTTAGTTGTAAAGACAACGGCTTATGGCACGGTTACAAGATGTGGGGCAGGAATTATTTAACGTCCAGAGGGCTAATGCTATGAATGATGAAGTTGAAAGTTCACTGCTTCCCTTAATTCTGTGTCTGTGTTAATTAAGCAGTGTTGACTATGCAAAGTGCAAACAGGGTTTCCTATGCATGCTTACACAGGCAGAGCATAAAGGAATGTAAGCAAGGGTGTAGAAAAACGAAAACTGAACAAATATAATAAATAGTGCATTTTTTTCCCCTGTAGCTTTGATGAAATTGTGAAATCTTTGTTTGTTTGTTAAAATATTCTTGTCCTAATGGAGGGGTGGGTCGACATAGGACCAGGGATGAAGGCCATGGCTACACGACACTGGGCTGGCCATCTGACCATACATGAAAGAAAGAAGAAAGGGGTGGGGTTTAAGTAGGGTAAGTGTCAGTGATATTTTTTTGGTTAAAACATTTTTTTTTTTTTTGTTAAAAGTTTAAATCACTATATTCTGATAGTAATCATTGATACTTGATAGAGTGTCTGTTCAATAACAGCGGTATCCCTGTCTCTCCAGCTATTTAGTAAACAGAAAATAAATGTTCAGGTATATGGCAAAATGTCAGCCAATCAGGAGAAAGTAGCCATTTATCAGCTCAATTGTTCCAGATCCAAATTTGTCTGCTCATTTATTTGAGTCATTACTTAAAATTCCACTTGTTTAATCTGTATCCTGACTGCGTTCTCCATCCTGAATATTTGGTATCCCGACCTGAAAATGATGTTCTGTTTAATAAAAAGCTGGAGACATGGAGACATGTTACTGAACCAACTCTATAGCAATGAGTACTATCACAATATAGAGCTATTTAACACTTATTTAACCAAAGAAAACGTACCCTACCTTTAACCAAACAAATTGATTTAATCAATGAAAAAAAACTTAAAGAAAATATAATTTAATAAAATAATCAATCCCAATTTTGGCCAAATATGTGAAAATCTGTTGTGCAAAAATAGTGAAAATAGCAGATGTAGAAGCTCGTAGTCATCGACGCATTGTGAGCTTATAGATTTGCTATTTTCAAAATGTTTCCACGACACCATTGTATGAAATAGGGCATACGTCGTTAATCGGTTTGCTAAAATATACTGTATATACATTTCTTTAAAGGTATATTCAGTGATTTCAATTAATTCAAATATCACTTTCTTTTTTTTTTTGTGATAATCCTCTCTACTATAGAGTGTGCTGACCATATAAGGAGTTCCTCCCTGTCCCCAGTTAACCCCTGGGGGTCAAAAAACCTTAGGTTTCGTTTTTGGCTCTCTATCCTGATTGGATGAAAGGCTTAGGTCCCAGCCAAAAACGAAACCTATGGTTTTTTGAGTGAAATCACTGAATATACCTTTAAAGATTATTAGAAGAAAAATAAATGCTGCTTCCAAGTAATCTACAGAATAATCTCTAAGGAAATAATCGATAGTTGCAACCCTATTTGCAATTCAGCCCAGAGCCGGTAAGAGGTGTGTAAGTCGATGTACAGATTGTACAGTTAAAGCAGACGGGAAGAATGGGATTCCACTTGGCGGCGACGCAGCAGGTCATTTATAACACTCTCAAACAGCACATGACAAGATGCTTTCCAGCCTCCGGCCTTCCTCAGCCAAAATGGATCTATGATTCACTCCACCACTAAGCAGGGTACAGTGCACTGCAAAATCCCAGTGCTTCTCAATGCGGGGGTGCAGCATATTTTCAAACGGGGGTCCGCAGAAAAATACAATTTTAATCCCGACATGAAAGCGGTTGAGAACTACTGTTTTTTTGTGGTTAACTCTGAGTGTTAAATTACCACTCTGGATTAAGCAGGGTATGTCAAAAGTGAAGGCAGAGGGAGAAAAACACGGAGCAAATGTTTTGTCGTCTACACATATCTGCCATCTACATAAAGAATGATCATGAAAGCATGGCTCGGCATATACAGCACGGCTGTATATGCATGAGCTTGAATGTGTAAAAGTGTTTGGGTGTGTGTGTAATGTATATTATTAGAGCAGTGGTTCTCAAAGTGGGGACCAGGGACCCTCTGTGTTGCTTGAGGAGGAAAAGGTCTGTAACTCTGAGAAGGTACAAATGGAACCAACACAGGTCCATTTAGGTTCCATTTGCACGCTCTCAAAAGTTATGGAGGGTCCTTGAAATTTATAAAAAGGTTTAAACCTAGAAAGCATCCCTGCCATTTCTTTATTTTATTTGTACATCTGCTATTTTTTTTTAAACTTTTTTTAACCTTGAAAGTGTGAGAAGACCTAGTGCGTTAGAGTTTCTGGTTGGCGAAGAAGGCCTTGGCAGCTCCACAGGTGGGGTTGGTGCACAGCGGGCAGCGCAGCGTCAGCTGGCGAGAGCACGGCTCGTTGGCGGCCAGGTGTGTCTGGACCAGGTCTGCCAGCGCCTGCAGGGACCACAACAAAGACTCATGATGATGGATTAACACTTCAGTGTCTGTGAGGTCTTTCTGACCCGTGAAGCTCTCAGAAGGTTCCCCTTCCATGACTTTTCCTAAATATTCGATTCAAATCATCTCTGTTGGGTTTTTATTTATTTATTTGTAACATTTAATAAATATGAATTTAAGCTTAAGCATACAAAATGACCCCTGTCACCCTTCCTCCCCCACAGAGTGGACACATCTCCAGACAGCCCATTGGTCAATTAAAAAAAGACAATGACTTTATATATTTAAGCAATATTACATAAGAGGGTGTGCTTTACTGTCAAGGGTCGGAACTTGCCGACCCTTGAGTGTAATATTGCGATTAAACAACAGTTTTTTTTTTTTACGTCAACTTAATATTCCAAGAAAATCGCTAGCATAGCAACCCAGTCGACTCCGCTATGGGACATCAGCACAGCTGATTTTTATGTTTTGACTATGTGGCCCATCGTACTCGTTTAAGCACGGCTACTTCAACCAATCCAATGTATAATGCTAGTTTGACCACTTCAAATATTCTTTAATTTAACCAATACCATAGCCAAGAGCCAGAAACCTATAGAAATAGTGCAACGGTAGTACTAGTAATCAGTAATAGAGTAACAGGAATGTGTGTAATCAGTAACAGGGTAACAGTATTAGATTAACAGTAGTAATACTGTAGTAATGTGTGTAATAATCAGCAATGGTGTCAAGAGTGTTGCCGACAGCTGTAGATTGATGAGTTTCACAGAGACAACAGAAGCTCAAACCTCACCAGGAAACAATCCCTCAGTAACTACCAACTAATCATCCCCACCATATTGATTTGCACGCACGCACACAGGCAGGCACACACACACACACTTTGACCAGCCAGTGGGCCAAGCAGTTCAGTTCTACTGTAGTCAGCTCAAAGATTTCCATTGATCTGGAACCTTCCTTTAATAAACTACATGTGTACACACACACACACACACACACACACACACACACACACACACACACACACACACACACACACACACACACACACACACACACACACACACACACACACACACACACACACACACACACACACACACACACACACACACACACACACACACACACACACACACAGTTACTGACTGTGAAGAAGCAGACCGGTGGTGGGAGAGGTTTCAGGGTTGAAAATAGAGAGAAAGATGGCTGAATGGATGGAGAGAGAAGAGTGGAGTGGAGGTACAGCAGGATGGAGGGATGGATAGAGACAAGAGGAGGTAGAGAAGGATGGAGGGACGGAGAGGAATGGAGGTAGAGAAGGGTGGATGGACCTCTGTCATAGGGTTTTCCGGAAGATTGAACAAGTATTTTATTTACGCAATATTACACGAGAGGGTGAGCTTTAGCGTTATTAATGCAGTTCTGCGCTGCTTACGGAACTCGCCGACCCTTGGGTGTAATATTGTGATTATACAACAGTTAGCCTTAAAAGAAAACCCACATCAACTCAATTTCATTACAACGTAGATATTCGCTAAAATCACTAGTATGTTACTTAGTATCATCACTCGAATGCAATCGAGCCATCAGGCTCGCCTGGAGCCTACGGGCTGCGAATAGGAAACGTGGAAACACGTTGTCCGACGATTACTAACCTTAACCGTTTCCTAATTGCAGCAAGCATACATGCAGTAGGCTCCAGGCGAGCCTGCTGGCTCAATAGCATTCGAGTGATAATTAACCTACTGGTGATTATCGGTTGATAAGTGATAACATTCGAAGCGGGTGTTCTTTTTTTCCCGCCCCTTGGAAATGCAGGTTCCACAGAGATTGCAGACTAATATCTACACAGTGATAGTAGTCTGGCCATGCCAGGCTGCTTTTCAATGTGTTATGGATGAAATAAATATCCAATGAAAAAGTGAACACACACACTTGTAATTCTGGTGCAGTGCTGAACACAGGCTACTAGAACAAAATCATTGGCCAGCGGAAACCTTGCATGTCCAATTATTTGAAAAAAAAAAAGGAACCCTAGAACACTAAACACGGGTGATTTTCACACAGAAAATTATATTTTTGTAATTTTCATAATGTTGCTGATGTCTGAGATGGGACTGGGTGGGTCTTTCAGTACCTTCATGATGCTCAGTGACATCATAGAAGGTAGGTTTGTTTCCCTGGGAATAGAATTCAAAAGGAAGTACGCAGCAGGTGCTGAACAAAAAGATACGTACAGGGAAAAGGACACCGTTTTACAGCTCCCAGGGTAATTTATTTGAAGTGCAACCACAACAGGTCTTTGTCAGGTATGGGTACACAAAACAAACAAGGTTTGTTACCCTGCCCACATCCCTGTTTTTTTCTACAGGCAGGTGTTCGGTTGAAATTTTCTTTCACTGGACCATTCTCACATGTCCCAGGAATGGGACAAAGTTTTTCATGTCAAGGACCCCCAAATTGACACTAACCACTGCTCTAACGAATACAACTGGCCATGTTCATGATGCTGCAATAGTGACTCCTAGTGGTGTGTGTGTGTGTGTGTGTGTGTGTGTGTGTGTGTGTGTGTGTGTGTGTGTGTGTGTGTGTGTGTGTGTGTGCGTGCGTGCGTGCGTGCGTGCGTGCGTGCGTGCGTCATCATACCCTCATGAAGAGAGGGTCCCCGTTCAGTGACTCTGCTCTCCGAATATTTTCCACCCCACACTGAAAAGAAAAAGAGAGATTAAAGAGATTACATTTGTATTAATAAAGATTATCACTATTATCCACTTCAAACTAGAAGCATAAGAGTTTAAATTGAACACTACAGTGTAAGGTTCCTGGTGTGCATTATTTTAAACTTTGGCTATATAAAAATAGCCGTTATACAAGCTCACTTCACTTCGTGCCACGCTATGAGCTTGTAGATCTGCTATTATTTAAAGATGCGTGAACATTTGTACAAATGTTTGAATTTATATTTTGTAAAGCGGGGAGGGGGGGGACTGTTATTCGGTCTTGATAAAAAAGAAGTTAATTAAGTCCTTGGCAGGAGTTTGAGCGGACTCTCTGACAGGTATAATGGATAGTTCTACTGTCTACATACAGGTTCTACATACGACCACTGATACACATGAGTGGATAGAGCTAGGGAAGTGGAGTAGACACTGTGCGTGCGTGCATATGTGTGTGTGTGTGTGTGTGTGTGTGTGTACTGGCTAGGCACCAGCATAATTGATCTGATTCTGTGGTCACCCCACCTGTGCCCTCAGACTGTCTGACACACGGAAGGACGAACAGACAGACAGACAGAGAGTGACAGACAGACAGAGTGACAGACGGACAGACAGGGCACTGGACTGGAGCCGATGCAGCTGCAGTGTTGATTTCGTAGACTAAAAATGTCTGTCGACTACCTATTTTCACTGAGGAACGCTAAATAAAAACCATCTAAAAACTATGACTTTATAAATATGACAATTGTCAACAAATAAAAACTAGACTAAAATGTTAGGGAGGGACTAGTGGAGTTCTACTATATCTCTTGAACTAAAACACAAACACAAATTTTATGTTTGGTTGCTAAAAATAGCAGACCTATCAGATCTACAAGTGAGCTTGTAGATCGGCTATTTTCAGCATAGCCTCGGTACCCAGGCTTTTATTTTCGTTCGTAACGTGAGACATTTCCTGGTCTAGTAGTGGGAGTGAACTACAGTGCAGAGGGGCGTTGCTCTCAATATAGTGACATCAGTTTCTTCCGCTGTCTTCTACCAGGGAGGGGAGGGGCGGAGGGCGGCAGGGGGGTGGGGCTCTGATCAGTGAACCAATATTTATCCTATTTGCTCCATGCGTGCCTGCCCGCCCCTCTAGACGAGAAAGCACTTTTCAGCATGCAACCAAGTCATACATTTTAGTCAACCAAATCAACTTTATATTTAGTCAACTAAAATTAGACAAAAAGGAAATCATCCAACAGTTTGACTGCGGATCAGGACATTCCCAACTTAATCACCACATTCCCGTCTTTTGTTTTCATTGTTTAATTGTTTGATAGAGATACATGGTTTCCAGCGGACACAGTAGGACACGCAACACGTTTGGATTACGTGACCGGGAAAAAAAAATCAGTCACACAGGGTTGTCGGGGCTTCTAGGAAACTGAGGAGCAATGCAAAGTGAACGGGTGGGCAATGGCCGCGGCATCTTCTCCTCCACACAGACAAACTACCTATAACAGCCGAAACAGAGCAGAATTTGACACGTTGGTTGGCTCTGCTCTTTGTCATGCCAGCTATTGATAGGCCACTAGCTTGTGGTGTCACACACGCATGCACGCATGCACGCAGGCTGACCCCTCACCTCTTCCCCCAGCACCTGGCTGTATTCTATGTCCAGTTCGTGCAGCGTCTCGATGTGGTCGGACGTGAAGGCGATGGGCACCAGCAGCAGGTTCTTCTTCCCACGCTCACACAGGCCCTTGATGACAGCGTCTGTCTGTGGTCCAAGCCACGGCAGTGGGCCCACCTGGAGGACCGAGGCAGGGGGCGGGAGACAAGAGGAGATTCAACTCTGTTCTGCAGAACAGCCTGCAGTGTGCTACACCGGCAGAAGGAGAGCACTGCCCCCTTTTGGTGATGTGAAGTAAAACAAAGCACCACCCCCACACACACACACACAACAACGAAAGGTCCTGCCCAGAATGATGCATTGTATGTATTATTTGTGTATTATCACAATTATTACAGTATCAAGTCATTTTATTTTATATTTTTCAGACCCAGGGGCTGATGTAGAATAGTCAATGACTACCGGTACTCATTTAATTAAAAGAGCTTCAAACACTTCCTCATGCAGTGCACAGCAGTGGTTCCCAAAGTGGGGTCCGGTCTAGGGGGTCCCCAGCTAAATCATAGTTTGGAACTAGGGATGTCCTGATCAAATCGGGTGATCGGAAATCGGAGGCGATCATGTCATTTTCAAATGATCGGGATCAATAAATCGGAGATTCTCTTTTTTATTTCAATAAAATAGTGTGTCTAAATAGGCTTGTGTCTAATGTAAATCTCAAAGAAAGATGTATAAACAATGATATTTTGTGAAAAATGTATATGCTTGATGTTTGTCCTCCTGGGGCACTATAGTTCCAGCAGTGGCAAACACTTGGGGCTGTATTTTGTGTGTCTTAAGTACCAGGTCTTATTCCCTAACTTGAGTAAACTAAAGACCTGGAGGTGTGATCAATGCCATTTGGCTATTCTGAGTGGCCAAAGAGCATTGACCACGCCTCCAGCCACGCAAAATACAGCCCTTGGTCTCAAAGATCATGCAAAAAAGACAGTCACAGAGGTGTGAAATAGACCCATGATGAAAACAAAGTAATGCAACCTCCACTATGCATGATATGATAATGTCCTGTAGTAGGCCTACTATCTATCTCTGAATGATAGCCAAAGCACTGCTTTCTCTACAAGAGTTTTAACTTTTACTTCTGTTCCATAAGCTGTAGTTCACTCAGTCTAATTAAACAATAGATCATTATTTTTGCTATGATTCCCTGGTTTCATATGACATGAAAAAATTTAAAATCCACAATGACAGTCCTTCTATAGTTCTAATAAAAGTAGTCATATAACACATAAGTGTTGTATAAAATATATAGATCAGATCGGGAAAAATCGGTATCGGCATGTCTCAAAATCAAATGATCGGAATCGGATTGGGGGACATCCCTATTTGGAACCAAATGGACCCTTATGGGTTTGCAGTGGTGTCATGGTGATTTTTTTTACTGGTACCACGGAACGTCACGCACACGCACACGCACGTATGTGCATGCGCGTGAACAGCTGCACAGAACAGAACAGAACAGAACAGCTGCAGAACGGTCCGTAGACTAATGCATGTCAAACTGGGCCCATTGACTGATGTTTATTATTACTAGATAATATACTTACTGTACATCACTGTAAATCTTATATAATATACCAAGTACTTATTTTCTCCATGGCATGAGTGCTCCTATGTCATTTGTTATTGAGGTAGGACAGTTAATCCTTTCAGTGGTAGATTTTCGAGAGGTGCCATGTCTATCAACAACCACTAGATGGTAGAGTGTGACAACTTATAACTTGATCAACATGGTTAACATGGTGTGTGTGTGTGTGTGTGTGTGTGTGTGTCATAGATAGAGAGAAGTCTTACCTTAGACTGCCAGACCAGGCGGTAGGGGTTGCAGTGTCCTAGTCTTTCCATCACTCTCTGTACCGTAGCTCCTACTTCCTGAGGGTAGGGGTCTCCTCTGTTCACCACCTATAGTAAACACATGCACAGTGAGTACAGTAGCACAAGGACACCTTTTTTATGTTTAAACACGAAAAGGCTACTCAAACATCTGTTAGTGTAGCTGTTGTAGTACTAAGACAAAGCAACTTTATGTGTAAAGAACATTCACAAAGGTAAGTCAAAGTGCTTTACATAAGGCACCAAAAGTGCATTTAAGAGCATATACAATGCATTTAACCCATTCTGGGCGGGAACCCCTTTTAGTGTTTTACCCCCTCAGGCCGGGAACCCATTTTTGGGTTCTGTACAGTACGTATGTACAGTATTCAAAAATTACAAAAAAATTATGCTGCTATATAAATATTTGAAGTTTTTCAGAAAACTTAAGTCAGGCTTTAGAAGGCGTTTTTAGAATCGGCCTTAAAGAGAAATACAGAATAAAATTAATAAAATAAAGAAATAAAATAGCATAAAAATAAAGGTTTTAGTTTTTCTACTGGGTCAGGTTGTAAACCGGTATTGATCAGCAGTAGCATTTATTTCTAGTTTCTTCTGTTACTTACAGACATGGGTAATGCATATATATAGTTGATGTTACTTACAGACATGGGTAATGAATATATATAGTTGATGTTACTTACAGACATGGGTAATGAATATATATAGTTGATGTTACTTACAGACATGGGTAATGAATATATATAGTTGATGTTACTTACAGACATGGGTAATGAATATATATAGTTGATGTTACTTACAGACATGGGTAATGAATATATATAGTTGATGTTACTTACAGACATGGGTAATGAATATATATAGTTGATGTTACTTACAGACATGGGTAATGAATATATATAGTTGATGTTACTTACAGACATGGGTAATGAATATATATAGTTGATGTTACTTACAGACATGGGTAATGAATATATATAGTTGATGTTACTTACAGACATGGGTAATGAATATATATAGTTGATGTTACTTACAGACATGGGTAATGAATATATATAGTTGATGTTACTTACAGACATGGGTAATGAATATATATAGTTGATGTTACTTACAGACATGGGTAATGAATATATATAGTTGATGTTACTTACAGACATGGGTAATGAATGTGCAGAGAACAGAATGACCACCTCATCTCTCTTGTCCTCTGGGAACTTCAGCAGCTCATTACGGATATGTTCTGCAAAACACTAAATATACAATATATTCAATGTATACATGTTCTACAAAACAGGGTTCCCACAAATGATTAACAATGAATTTTCAAAAAATTTCCATAACTTTACCAAAGCATCTTACCACATTTCAAGGCCCATAGCAATGGTGCAACTACTAAGATGCAATTCTGGTTAAGTGCAATTGTGGTCGCGAGCCCCCAAAAAACAGGTTGACAAACTTCTCTGACCTAGTGTGTTGCCTACAGCCTTAACCACACTAATAATGAGGCTCTTAAACATGTGTCCTATCAACACCCCCTGGCCCAGAAAGACTCGAGCAAAGTTGTCATTTGACAAAAATAACAGTTCTACAACTAAGCTAAGAACATATCACGGTGCACTGGCATGTTAGCTTGTAGATCTATTACTTTTGTCGCATACATTAGGTCACACGTATGCGTTTGTTTTTGGGACACGTTTTTAGTTTTTTACATACATGTCTGAATGTTTTTACATCAACCAATGTTTTTATATTAGGTAAACATAAGTCCCTTCCCTTGTAGTAGTGAGCTGACATCCATGTATGGGGAAAAAAGTCGAACTTCAAAGAAATTCGAAGGTACTCCGCTCAGTTGAGCATTAAAAAGCCTTCATTGTTGTTATGGCTTAGCTAGGCAAAAGGTTTTGCCTTTTCACACTTGGATGTCAGCCCACTACTACAAGGGAAGGAACTTAAATATGTTTACCTACTATTGAACCCTCTCCAATTAGCACCTGTTTTCAGTTATTGATAACTGCAGCCCACGCAGCGCTTGATCTTCTCTCTGTTCAATATTTGTATATATTTGAAGACGTGATGCATTAGAAACTGAAAGGGAATGGGCTGGCAAATTTGTTTGTATACTGCAGTTGTAGTTGTCTATATTACCTATTAGACCTAAAGGGATTCATATTTATGTTTGATTTCTCTTCATTCTTTGGTGGAAAGAAAGTTTTTGAAATAAAAACAAAGTAAAAAAAATAAAAATACCTGAAAGGGATCGCCACCCGTACATAAATAAAGTAACTGATTTAGTGCAAACCAAAAAGTAAACATGGCTGTTCTGGGCTATAAATAACAGTCGCAAGGCTAGGCAGTTACCATGACTACCATCCTTAGTTATTATTAAATTAACTAAGTCACTACAGTACTGATCAATTGTTGATGAGTGCATTTATTTTGTTAGACGTTATGACTGTGGACATTGTACTTTACCGGCATTACCGCCATTATTGCCATGACAGGAACAAGGGGCATGCACAGAGTTCTTTAAGCATCACAGAATGTTCTCTCTAAACTGTGTGTGTGTGTGTGTGTGTGTGTGTGTGTGTGTGTGTGTGTGTGTGTGTGTGTGTGTGTGTGTGTGTGTGTGTGTGTGTGTGTGTGTTTTCCTAACCTCAATCAGTAGGGGGTGTGTGGGCCAACGGTCGATGACACTCCAACGCATCTTTGGCCGGTCGCCTCTGTTTTTGTAGTAGCGATAGATGGCGTTCAAGCTGCTGCCTGTTGAAAACAACAACAAAAACAAACAACTATTAATCTACAGATTTATCTTTTATTATATTCATGAAATGCTTTTGAAAAATGTCGTAATTGTTTTAAATTGATAAAGAGTTGTGATTTTTTTGGAAACATTTGAATTAATTGACATTAATGACCTGTAGTGGAGCAGCTGTACTGGGGGTACTGTGAGAAGGCTACTGCTCGCTCTATCCCGTCTTTCTCCATGTTCTCAATGGCTTCTTCTGTCAATGGATGAACGTACCGGAAACCTATATAAAACTTATGAGGGGCTGAGAGGAGAGAGAGAGAGAGAGACAGACAAAAGTATAAGACAAAAGTGCAGTGGAGAACTGGAGGTATTTCTGTGGCCGCTAGCCTGCTACTGATTTAAAAGATTTTACAGGGGCCAGTTTTGAATTGCAGCCGTCCGTAGGTGCCCTTTGAGAGCGGTTTTGAAGGAGTCAAGGGATTCACATGTCTTAATGACTGTTGGTAGGGCGTTCCACATTTTGGTGGCATAGGAGCGAAAATAACTTAGTCCCTTGTTTGTGCCGAATCTGGGTTGTACATGGTTTTGTGGGTGTGGACTTCGTTTACATTAAGGAAGTATCTAGACAGATACATGGGTATCTTGGTGGTGTATCGAATCTTGTGGACCAGACCCATTGCAAGATGCTGTACTCCGTCGTCGACCCTAAGCCATCCCAGTCTGTGAAAGTGGGCAGGGGTGAGGTGGGTTTGGGGGGTGAGGCCAAGTAGGAGCCTGACCAGTTTGTTTTGGGAAGTCGGGAGCCTTGTTTTAAGGGCCTTTGAGGTGCTGTGGTACCAAGAGGTGCATGCGTAGTCAAAGAAACCTTGTACGAGGGCTCCTGTTAAGGTCTTCAATGTGCTTTTGTTGACCAGTGAGGAGATCCTGTAAAGGAATCTTGTTCTTTTTTTTTTTTTAAGTACATTTTATTCAAAGAGTTTGACATCATATGCAGTTTTCACAGAAAGAGAATACGACTCTTTGTTTTTTACATTTTTGGAATCTTGTTCTTTGATTGACTTTTTTGATTACGATGGTGGCCATTCTATCACCGGAAAGATTGGCCTCCAGGATGGAACCTAGGTAGGTAATTTCATCTTTTCGTGTGATAATATTGTCACCCACTCTAACCAAGAAGCCATCTGCCTTGTTGAGATTACTATTTGATCCGAAGAGAATGGATTCAGTTTTTCCCAGGTGTAAGGATAGTTTGTTATCAGCGAGCCAGGTGCAGATTCTACCGAGTTCAGAGCTGAGGGTCTTTTCAACCTGCAGTTTGTTCCTGTTCGAGACCAGCAGTGCTGAGTCATCTGCGAACAGGAACAAGTTGCAGTCACAAGCTGATGTCATGTCGTTTACATATATTAGGAACAGTAAAGGCCCTAGTATGCTTCCTTGTGGAACGTCACAACTCACTGGGAGGGGGGGGATGGACAGTGTTCCGTTCACCTCCACCATCTGTTCTCCCCCCTCCAGGTAGGATTGCATCCAGCTCACTGATGTGCTATCAATTCAAAACCAATAGATAAATCAGTTTCCGTGCCGGGAATGGATTACTCCAGGTTAATGTCGCTGCCAACCCCGCTAATACCGCCTTTTGTTTTATGTGTTTAATCCGCCGTAATGTAATAAATAAAAAGAAAATCCGTCTTCGCCGCGGAGAAAGAGAGTAGATGCATTTGTTTTGATGACGAAACCGGAAATCGTCACATGCTGTGGGCTGCTAGGGCTTCTGGGAAATTGAGGCCAATGCAAATTAATGGGGTTCAACGCCTCATGGAGGAGGGTCCTGTGCTGCGTCTTCCGGGTGTACCAAGATGGCGGGTGGTGCGATCGTTCATAACAAACGGGGGAAGCTTTTTTCGCTCGATTTTCGCGGATTAAAAGCCCAAATAATTCAGCGTATGCTCTAAAGGTAATACAACAATCTCGGCAGTGAAGGGGGGTTGATTAAAATGCGGGTTAAGCGTGTAAAACAGTCAAACTGTTAAGCTTGTTAACCAGTATGGAGTGGTTCACGGTGTCAAAAGCCTTTTGGAGGTCCAGCATGACCATGCCGCAGTATTTTCCAGCATCCACCTCGTGTTTGATGTGGTCGCTCAAATAGAGGAGGCATATGTCAGTGGGGTGGGATGTTCTGAAACCAGATTGGAACTGGTACATCAATTTATTAGTGGCAAGATACTTTTCAACCTGTTCATAGACAATTTTTTCCATCACTTTCGATATGGAGCTTAGAATAGAAAATAGGGCGGTAGTTGCCAGGTTCTAAATTACTCCCTTTTTTGTACAGGGGGGTTACTTTGGCCAGTTTAAAATCTTGGGGGACCTGTCCCTGTTTGATGGAGAGGTTTACTATGGAAATGGCTGAGTCACAGTGGCCGAAAATGATGCAAGGACCCAGACAAAGGTGTTTGTTGAGTTTGGTCTTGGTTGATAAGGGCGCATTGGTGTTATCAGCGACATGTATCGAGGGCGTGTTGTGAGACACTCCTCCATGTCACTATCAGCTGCTCACACACACACACACACACACACTGGTCTGGATAAATATTCGTTTCTGATCCGCTGGAAGGTGTGGGTTAAAACAGTTTGAACATTAAGACCTGAGGCCGATTCTACAAATGTCTTCCAAATCCTAGCAGTTTTCTGAGAAACAGAAATAGCAGATCTACAACAGACAGATTGCAGATCATTTATTGTCGTCGAGAGATTTGGTGTAAAGGCACAAAAGAAGAGGGAACAATGGGGGAATTCTGGTAAAGGCATACAAAAAGTAAGTGTAAGTGTGTTAAGGGCAGTCCATACTCTCTCCGACCACCGAAGTAGAGTTCGGAGAGTCACAACATCTGAGAGTGCAGCTTTCACAACAAAAATTCGGAGGAATGCGTTTCAGAAGTTGCGAGTGACATGTTGTAGTTGTACCGGAGCTTTCCGACGAAAGGTTCGATGGTCGGAGAGAGTATGGACTGCCCTTAAGTGGTTAAAAAAAACTTCCATCCAGTATCTCAGTTAGTTATCTAAGCATTTTGATGTAGCCTGGTTAATTTTGATGTATAAACAATTTGATGGATTTAGTGAATTGGCTACAATCCATCACATTAGCACTTGTCTAATCTCTCAAGACAGATTGAGAGCTCTGCAGCTGAATCTCACGGCAACTCCCGTTTACAACGTGTAGAGTTTAAACAAAGATGTAAACAAAGATGCACCAGCAGAAGTGGAGTGCTAAAGGACCCGATGGGTTCTCAGATTGGCACTTGTCAAACTATTCACTGGAAAACATTCTGGTGAGCACACTCCATGCCATCTCCAGATATGACTGGCCCTGCATTTAACCCAAGACCTGAGGCCAATTCTTAAAAATAACATCCTAAATAGTTTTCAGAAAAACGTATGTTGCGTAGTGGTTCTCAAACCATTTCTATAAAATGTATTTAAAATGTAAAAGTATTTTGTTCGAGGGACCTCCAGAAGCAAAGAAAATGTTTGTTTTAAAATAATATATACATTCAAAGATTTGCACATATTTTCACGATTTAAAAACAATAGTACAGGGAGCTCCAGTGAAAGCAATACCAGTGAATCAATACTAACAAAATTGACTGAAACAGGGTTATAAACACTACTGTATATCACAAAGACTCACAGTTGAAGACAGTATTAATGAAATCCACTGAGAGGGGGAAGTCAGGTAGCGTTAAGTGGTCTGGGAAACAAGAGTGGTCAGAGGTCTAGGAACCTCAAACTAGCCAACATTTATGAAACGGTATGCATACCGTATTCCACACTCACTATTATTCATTAGCAGTGGATATGGCCTAAGCCACCTGAAAAAAATAATGTGTCTTCTTGTTTTTTATTTAGAGGCCCTTTAACCCACTAAGATTATACAAATGCCTTCTAAATTAGTAGGCCTACTTCTCACACTTTCTGTGAGCATGTATATCTGCTGTTTTTGAATAGCCAACGTCAAAATCTAAAATGACAGATGCTTTCCTAGTTTCTAAAGGAGGCTCTGTTAGAGCATACATGGAATACACAGTCCCGTGACTCCCGTCCGATAAAACATTATCGCCATCAATGAAACACTCAATGAGGAGACTTTTCTCAAAAGATCTCTGCAAAAGCTTAAAATTAACTGCCCCAAAGCTGTTTCTATAACCACAGATGAATGGCAACTATAAATTATTGTCTGGTGCCGTGTCTGTCCTGTTTCTCTGGTGGAGTGTCTGTCCTGTTTCTCTGGTGGAGTGTCTGTCCTGTTTCTCTGGTGGAGTGTCTGTCCTGTTTCTCTGGTGGAGTGTCTTACCTGTTTCTCTGGTGCCGTGTCTGTCCTGTTTCTCTGGTGCCGTGTCTGTCCTGTTTCTCTGGTGGAGTGTCTTACCTGTTTCTCTGGTGGAGTGTCTGTCCTGTTTCTCTGGTGGAGTGTCTGTCCTGTTTCTCTGGTGGAGTGTCTGTCCTGTTTCTCTGGTGGAGTGTCTGTCCTGTTTCTCTGGTGGAGTGTCTGTCCTGTTTCTCTGGTGGAGTGTCTGTCCTGTTTCTCTGGTGGAGTGTCTGTCCTGTTTCTCTGGTGGAGTGTCTGTCCTGTTTCTCTGGTGGAGTGTCTGTCCTGTTTCTCTGGTGGAGTGTCTGTCCTGTTTCTCTGGTGGAGTGTCTGCCCTGTTTCTCTGGTGGAGTGTCTTACCTGTTTCTCTGGTGGAGTGTCTGTCCTGTTTCTCTGGTGGAGCGTCTTACCTGTTTCTCTGGTGGAGTGTCTTACCTGTTTCTCTGGTGGAGTGTCTGTCCTGTTTCTCTGGTGGAGCGTCTTACCTGTTTCTCTGGTGGAGTGTCTTACCTGTTTCTCTGGTGGAGTGTCTGTCCTGTTTCTCTGGTGGAGCGTCTTACCTGTTTCTCTGGTGGAGTGTCTGTCCTGTTTCTCTGGTGGAGTGTCTTACCTGTTTCTCTGGTGGAGTGTCTGTCCTGTTTCTCTGGTGGAGTGTCTTACCTGTTTCTCTGGTGGAGTGTCTGTCCTGTTTCTCTGGTGGAGTGTCTGTCCTGTTTCTCTGGTGGAGTGTCTGTCCTGTTTCTCTGGTGGAGTGTCTTACCTGTTTCTCTGGTGGAGTGTCTGTCCTGTTTCTCTGGTGGAGTGTCTGTCCTGTTTCTCTGGTGGAGTGTCTTACCTGTTTCTCTGGTGGAGTGTCTGTCCTGTTTCTCTGGTGGAGTGTCTTACCTGTTTCTCTGGTGGAGTGTCTGTCCTGTTTCTCTGGTGGAGTGTCTTACCTGTTTCTCTGGTGGAGTGTCTGTCCTGTTTCTCTGGTGGAGTGTCTTACCTGTTTCGGGGCACATGTGGTCCAGCAGTTTGACCATGCCTTCCCCCTGCATGGAGGTCCAGTGTTTAATAGGAGACCCTCCTCCAATCCTACTGTACTGCTCCTGGATTTTAGGGGTCCGTCGTCTTGCTATGAGCGGGCCCAGCCTACTGCCAACAGCAGGGAAGAGACAACGGGAAAGCATCTGTGTCATTTTAGATTTGAGCTAACAGAAGAAACAAATAACGTTATTTTATACTATTTGGCTATTCAAAAATGCAAACATATTTTTATACTCATAGTTTCATTGTACAGATATTCTACTGTTAGACGGATGTTGGGTTCTTAGCTTGCTTATGATCCTTGATGACTATTTCTATTTATTTTATGTATTACCATGTGTTGTTCTTGCTTGTCGTAAATCGCTCTGGATTAAGAGCGTCTGCTAAATGCCTAAATTGTAATGAGGGAAGGTGGCCAAATGGTAAATACCTATAATGTTGGGGGTCCTTGACATGAAAATGTTTGAGAACCACTGATATTATAGCAACATACGTTTAGCAAAAAACTGTTTATGAGGCATTTATAGAATCAGACTCAGGTCTTAATGAGTTAAAGCCTATACTTAGTTGACTGGAGTCTCCCAAGTTGAAAATGGTCATAATTATTTATTATCCTCATCATAATGTAACAGAGTTTAGTGGGTTCCACTTGCTCCTTCAGTAAGGGCATTTCTTATTGGTTATAGTTAGTGGGCGGCACCTCATTGAGTAACACTGGTGCCCACGTTAGAGCAGTGCCAGTCTAAAAGGAGATATATGCCTGTGAGAGCCCCGTCATAGCTCTCGAGGAGTTGATCCCGTAGTTGAACCTGGTTGACGCGCTGTTTAAATGCCATACTGATTGTTCTGTGTGTCAGCCCCACAATGCGATAATAAACACACAGGCAGGCAGCTCTTCTTGCCTTTGACACATTTATTGCCAAGCAGTTAGTACTGCATCAGTATCTGCGATTTCAAAATGAAACAATAATCAGTATAGACACAAACAATGGATATTCTCTGACAAGCATTTCTCCACACAGCATTTGACAGTGATAGCATACCTGCGGTCGAAACCATTTGCCCCTTCCGGGTCAATCCTCCCTCTCACCATACCCGTGAACTTGATACTTAAGTAAACAACAGCGCCACCCCAAGGTTACAGGAATGTGCTTGACCTTGGTACTCATTTGGCCCTTACAATGCCCAAGGTAAGATGTGTTCCTCAGCACACAACGTTATTGTGTTGTATGTTTATGGATTGTTGGCCAGTCTAAAATGAGATACGCCCAAGACGTGCTGAGGCTTGGGTATGTAACACTAAAAGAAGTGACTGACCAGATACTTCTGTGTATTTTACCAGAATAAACTGTCAACAGAGAGAGATAAGTGGTCTGGAACCTCATTAAACCACAACACAACGCAGATCGAACATTACAATAGCATTGTTCAGCAGCACACAGAAGATGTCAAATTCAATAGAGACAGAAAAGACAGTTATTACGAAACAAGACACGAGTCAAAAAGATGTGGACACCTTGCAAATGGCCTTCCCCAGTTGTTAGTGTGTGTGTGTGTGTGTGTGTTCACATACTTCTGCACAGGAAGCTTCATCAGGTCTGTGTCCAAGAAGAGTCGAAGCAGGAAGTCATGGACGTCTTCCAGCTTCTCTGGTCCTCCCATGTTCAGCATCAGAATGCCTGTCTTGGGTCTCCTACAGACACACAACAGTGATTACACCAACACTTAGTTTCTCAGTGGCTCAGAGGTAGAGTGGCCGATATAACAGCAGGGTGGTAAAACCGTGAGGTTCCCAGTTCGAACTCGGGCTCCCCCAGAGTTAGTGTTGAAGTGTCCTTGAGCAAGACACTGAACCCCTAATTGCACCTGATGTGCAGGTTGGTGCCTTGCATGGTTTCCACCCCCATCGGTATATGATTGTGTGGGTGAATGTAATGCACAATCTATGTAAAGCGCAAAGAGTTTTTTTTAAATGACATAAGAATGATAAGTAAATAATCAGTTGCAGCCCTATGTCAAACAATTGCATTCTGCTTGATATGGAGGCAATGAAACTTACATGTCCAGCTTAATAATAGCATACATCCCCCCACGACCTCTATACGCTCCCAAAATTCTGGAAAACTCACACCACAATAAAATAATGGTTTGGGGCAGAGCATTCACACATCGTGTCCCCTGTCTCCCACAAACAGTTAGAGATGCCAACTCACTAGACATTTTTAAATCTAGACTTAAAAACCCATCTTTTCTCTGCATTATGGTTCCCCCTAGTTTCACTGATATCACTATATTCACAGTGCTTTGCCCTGTGGTTTTAAAACCCTATGCTATATTAATGGATATTCTGAACGCATTTTTACCTATCTTTAACCGTGTATCGCATGGTACTTATGCCATGTGTATTGACGCATCCGATTATGCTTGTTATTGTGCTATTGTATTTTTAGCTGTTTTTAGCTTTGTATTGTTGTGAAGTGCACAGAGACCCCTTGGGGTGATGTTGCACTATAAATACAAAATAAACTGAAACTGGCTCACTGAAAGATCAACTCACTAACATCCCACATTTCTGGAAGAATTTGCCATCTCATCGCAGGCTTTGAATTTGAAACCACAGATAACTCAAATGAAAGAACTCTGGCTGAGAAATGCAGCTGGTCAGATGGATCTGCAGTTCTGCAGACTTTTGATACAGACTTATAGCATGTTATGTAGACAGCACTATAATTGCATTGTATATAGTCATAGCACACCATAGTACATATGTATAGCATAGTAGTATATATGTATAGTTTCATTATATAGATATTCCACTGTTACTTTCTTAGCTTACGCACGTTTCATGATAAATGCTTTTATGTGATGTATTCCCATGCTTTTTGTTCTTGCTTAATGTAAATCGCTCTGGATTAAGAGCGTCTGCTAAATGCCTAAATTGTAATTGTAGCAGGGGTGAATGGGTCATGCTCATACATACATACAGACCTACAGACTGGCTCACTTAATGTCAACGGGTGGTGCTCATACATACAGCCAAACACACTCATACATACAGATATGCACACAAAGTCACTTAATGGAGGTGGTTGGCACCCCTCAAAAATAGATGACAGAGTGTAGGAGAGATAGACAGCAGAAACACTGAGAGACAGACAGTGTAGGAGAGACAGACAGTAGGAACTCTGAGAGACAGACAGTGTAGGAGAGACAGACAGTAGGAACGCAGAGAGACAGACAGTGTAGGAGAGACAGACAGTAGGAACACAGAGAGACAGACAGTGTAGGAGAGACAGACAGTAGGAAAGCTGAGGGAGACTTCCACATAACAGAACAGAAGTTTATGATTCAGTACAACTGGAATGTTGGGAATGTCTTATCAATCAAACAGACTCATAGTGGATTACAATTTTGAGTCTTTCCTGACTTTGCCAGAAGGACAGGGGTCTGCATGCTCTCAGGGTTGGACAGAAGGAGAGGGCCTGATCCATCTTGGGGAAGAATACCAACTTGTCTAAAAAGCTGTGGCCTGTTCCAAGTGAAGTTGTTTGACATGGCAAATGCTCCGAGACTAGAAGTAAATGTAACATCCACTTCATTGCATAATATGCCCTTGACAAATGTTGCCAACACTTGCCAAATGTGTCTCGTCTTTAAATGAGTATGACGAACACGCACTGCCAACACTATTGACTGCTGTTAATTGGCATGATCACATTGGCACACATATCGGACACAGCGGCTGTTATTCAGTTTAATAACTGCCGTAATGAATGTATTGCTTACGTCAAACTGCTCCAAGGTCAACCAGGGTGGTGACTCATTCGCAGCGGGAACTTTGTGGGGTGGGAGGGTTTAACATACTCCTTTTTGCATGGTATTTTGTTTTTATTTGACCCATATGTGATTTGAATAATGTTAATAAAGAAACTTTGAACAAAAAATAAAAAATGTACCAAGGTCAGTCAATCTCTTGGGAGTTTGATAATACCTCTGTTTTTTTGGAGCTCCTCTTCTGAGTGTGCGTGTTTGTGTCCATGCGTATACGTGCGTGTGTATGCACAATTGCACATGTGCATGTGTGGCTGTGCATGCATGTGAAGAATACATACCTGTTTTCCTGTGCTTCGGGAGCAGCCGGCTGGACTAAGGCAGCAGCTGCTGCTGTGGACTGTCGTCTACACAGACTGCTCCTGGTCCTGCCGACTGGAGAGGAGATATACGGATAACACATTAAGAGACATGGTGTATCAGTGTTGATTTCGTTGACTAAAACTATGACGAAAGTTGTCTGTCTGTTCACTGATGACAACTACATAAATAAAAACTATAGCTATGGCGATTGGTGACTAAAACTAAGAGTAAATATACTGACCTTTTCATCGACAAATAAAAACTAGACTGACTTGTTTGGTTGCGCTCAGGTGTTGAAAATCTCTGAAAATAGCAGATCTACAAGCTCACAACTTGTAGATCGGTAATGCAACCAAGTGTAAAATCAGCTACGGAGTAGGTGTGCACGAGGTCTTAGAGAAACGTTTTCACCCATCTTATACTGACTTTGTGATCCGTTTTGTGGTTTGCCCTGTCAGCTCAGCTCGCAATGCGTCACGATGCAACATGTTGTGAGCTTTTAGATCGGCTAGTATAATCAAAATATCTTGAAATAAAATGTAGAAGATTTAGATTTCTTTTTTAAACATTTTATCAACACAATCTGGTACGGGCCTCCCTGGCAACAAAATAGTTTCAGATGGGGGTTAGGTTCAAATACATTATATGGGGGCCCGTCCAACCATGACATGAACATATTTGAGAACCCAGCAAGCCTAAAATAAGGAATAAGCAACTACACTTTAGAAAAAAGCCCCCCAAAAATAAAATAAACGCAACCACCAATATGTAAGCTACTTTTACAGAGAAAAAGACCAGTGTTGCATGGCAACAGCATAGCTTCTCTGAGGACACAATTCCAGAAGCACGTCACTAAACATTCAGAGAAGTCCTCTGAATGTATATATTAAATCCAAATAATTGATTTCAAAATACTACTGGTGGTCTATAATAGCGTCAAAATACATTTCTGATCTTGTATGATATCCTGAACCATCCAGACCTCTCAGATCATCTGGGAAAGGTGAAGGTCTGCTTTCTGACTGTCCCGACAACCAAAATCAAACGTGGGGAAGCAGCATTTAGGTTTTATGCACCACATATCTGGAACAAACTCCCAGAAAACTGCATATCTGATGCCACTCTTATTTATTTTAAAAGTCCAAACACAACTAAAGACAGTCCTTTTTTGTTGTTTATTAGGATTTTTGGTTTACAAAGACCGGCCTTTCCTCCTTTTCTGTTTGCCACTGACGTTGATTGAGTTACTTTTTCTATTTTTCTCTTTTCTTTTCTCTTCTGCCCTTTAACTGTATCTATTACATTTTACATATTTTGTTTTATTTGATTAGCATTAAATTATCATGTTGATTTGCACAACAGAAACACATATGCACATACATAATACACTCGTTCTTTCCATAGATGCCGGGTGAGGTTAGAAACCCTAGGGTTTGCATTACATACACTTAGAATGTATTCATTTATTGTATGCATCCTGATGTACCGTTATAATTGCTTGATGTTCTGTGTAAAGCACATTGAAGTGCCTTTGTTGTTGAAATGTGCTATAATTGTTGCACCCCTCCTTTTTTTAGACATGCACAATTGTGTCTAGTTTACTGTAAATCGCTCTAGATTAAGAGCATCTGCTAAATGCCTAAATTGTAAATTGTAGAGAGAACATTAAAGGAAACTTGTAATGTAAAGTGTTTAGGATATCTAGGCTGTTTTATGTACCACAATTATAATAATATAACATAATAAGAACCAGGTACAAATTGCAGGTTGAAAAGGAAATCTGCCCCTGGCTCGCTGATAACAAACTCTCACTACACTTTGTTTCAATTCTCTTTGGATCGAATAGTAATCTCAACAAGGCCGACGGCTTCTCAGTTAAAGTGGGGGGCAATATTATCACAAGAAAAGACGATATTATCTACTTAGGCTCCATCCTTTCCTGTGATAAAATGGCTACCAATGCAATCAAAAGGGTCAACCAAAGAACAAGATTCCTGTATAGGATCTCCTCACTGGTCAGCAAAAATAATTTGAAGACCCTAACAGGAGCCCTCATAGTTTATTAGTTTATTCAACTAAATATGCATGCGTCTCATGGTACCTACTACCAGAGAATCTCAAAGGCCCTAAAAACAAGGCTCCAGACATCCCAAAACTACCTCACCCCTGCTCATTTCGATAGGTTGGAATGGTTTAGGGTTGACGACAGAGTTCAGCAACTTGCAATGGGTCTGGTCTACAACATTCGCTACACCACTAAGCTACGCATGTACCTGTCTAAATACTCCCTTAATGTCAACAAAGTCCACGATCACAACACCAGAAGAGTTCAACAAACATGTGCAACCCAGATTCGTCTCAAACAAGGGGTTAAATAAAGTTTGCTCCTATGCCACTAAAATGTGGAACACCCTACCAACAGCCACATTTACTGGAGACTGCAAAAAAGTGAATGTGCTCCGCCTAGGGTGACCAGATCCAAACTGATCATTTGAGGGACAAGTATCGCTTGTGTGGGACAAGTGGGATGGGGGGACGGGGGTTAGCAACTTACTGCTTGAGTTGCTATTAAATGCCTAGATGTCATATCCGGCCATAGGCCTATATATTGGCTATCACTTATAAACTCCTTTGGTGTCTCACATTTTGTTTTAAAATCATGCTTTATTTTTATGCTATTGTAACAGGCTTAAAAACACATATTGCAGGAAGAGACAATGAGAGAGCTTTACAAACAACAGAAGGCCAACTATTAGGGCCGGGGACTAACTATTAGGGCATTTGAACACTGATGCAATATTGCCTGCCAGTCACAATGTGGGACAGGATCTCAATTTGTGGGACGCCTGAAAAGTCTTGGAAATGAGGGACTGTCCCACGCAAAGAGGGACATCTGGTCACCCCCGCCCTATATTTTTCTATACTGTTCACATATTCCCTTTTTCTATATATGTATTTACTATTTGATGATTTGAATTTCTATTTAGCATAGATGTGTACAGTATATTCATATGTGGGCAATGTGGGTTTTTGAGGGTGGTGGGGTTTACAGCATCAACACAGCTAAAATAAATCAAATATATCACTTAATGGTAAAGTCTATTGCTTTTTAAAATTATTAAAAAAGAAAATCAATCAATCAGGCGTTATTTTGGCCTGCAGTACTCCCACGCCGCCGCTGGGTGGCCCCGTTGTGATAATTATGCAAGTGGAGAAATGTGAAATTGTGTAATGTGTAACCTGTAACGGGCCAAAGCACAACCTAAAACGTGTGTATCTTGTGCTCTCTTTAAACGATTTAAACAAAAACACATTTCCTTCAAGCTGACGACACATGTAGCCAAATAAGTAGAGGAGGTTAATAAAGAATACCCCAGTTTTATGTAACGTTTGGCTACATATAAACGTCCAGTAGGCACGTGCATGTTTACAGTTAAAAGGTTAGTGATCAATCATCAATAGAGATGAAAATGGTAGACCTACAAGCTCACAACGCTTGTGAGCTTGTACATCGGCGATTTGCGACGATTATCGGCTATTTACGATTAAAGTATGGCATGTCATAGTGTTGTAGAGAGTAGACTTACACAAAATAAGTCGAGTGGCTTGGCCCAGGACCGCCATACTGCTGCACATCCTCCTCTCCAGATACATTTAGGGTCAAATAAGACGCAACATCAAAAGCAAAAGGAGGTTTTGTTGAAACGGCTTTCGGGGAATGACAGTAAAATGTCACTAAATTCCTTCAACCAACACACGACTGTCAGTCTGTCACTGAATGTGTGTGTGTCTCTCCCATGGTGGCTGAGGCTCTGCTGTTGGGGTTATTGTAATGGGAGTGGTTTGCCTGCGGTTCCGTATACGTCACGGATCGACACGCCCCCCAGCCTCTGCGACACGCCCACCGACACTGCACTTACTCAAGGCTACTTAACCTCGCCAGGCTGGGTAGACTAGCCTGGCATATAAACCAGACCGAATCGGGGAAAAAAATCCTGCCCCACACACAGTGTGATTTGAGTCTGGCTTATTAGCCAGGCTAGGAACTCGCCTATTTACTCAAGTACTGTACTTTATAACCACTTCAAGCCATATACATTTCGGCCATTTGAAAATAGCAGATCTACAAGCGCATGACATTGTGAGCTTGTAGATCTGCTATTTTCAATTGAAAACTATATGGAACATTCTGCATAATGAGTAGCCTACTTTCTGCTTTTGGTACATTAAGTAGGCTACATTTAGAAGCCAATACTTTTGTTCAAGTACATTTAGAATTTCTAACTTTTACTTTATTAACAGATCGAGTACTTTTACATTGCAGTAATTGATACATTTACTTAAGTAAAATATGTGCAGTACTTACTTACTGTCTGTCAGTCACTCACATCAAAATCTTGTTTGCAGATTTTATTTTATTGTTAGAAAAAACTGAGTCTTTGTGTCTCCATAGGGAACCACTGCTGGTCATCACAGGTGACAAAAACAAAAAGAAAATCCATGAATTCTCCATGGGGTGAGTAATCTATAGACATTCTTTTTTGGGTGAACTATCCAGATTATTATTTGTTTGTTTGATTGTTGTGTTGATTTGTTTGTTCGATTCTCTCTCTCTCTCTATATTCAGTTCAGTTCAGTCAATATAAAATATATGAAAGATAATAGCCCTACTGCAATACAGAATGTGCAAACAGAGCTTGGTAACATTGTTAAAATTAAAATAGTAGGTAAACTTAACTAAATCATACAAACAGAAAAATGTGTGCTTTTGCTGTAAAAGAATCCTGACACACCCATCGAGAAGCAGGTGGAATTATCTTGTTTCTGTGTTCACAGATAGAGTATCTGGAGGACACAGTCTGTACTATAGGCTATGCTGGTTTATTATATTTATTAAGTTAAAATAAACCGATAGGCTATAGTTGAATGAAGCATGATTATGTAGTAACTTGGATGACAAAATGTGGCATATAGTGGCTGAATAATTTATAATGGGAATTATACGTGATTATGACCAGACCACAATGAGTGGAAAGGAAACAAATACATTTGTAGCAGTTAGGCCCTAAGCCCCCACTCACATAATAGAAATGTAGTGATAATACTTGAACTTGGGAAAGAAATAAAGTGCTACCATGATGACACATCGGTTGTGTCTTAAACAATATAGTACTACAATGTTGTACATTTACTAACAAGGTTTTATTTATTATTTATTATACAAGCCTACCTAACTTTAGTGTCAGCATCGTGCCGTTCCTTTTATGCAACATATTCTAACTGATCACTTTGAACTGATTAATGAGTTTAAAACGAGACAAATCCCTCTCATTCTTCAGTGAGTGTCAGTCTGTCCCACAGTCCCTCTCAGCCATCCTGCTGTTTCTCTTCTACATCGTCTCCCTCTGCTCTTTTAAATGAGCATGCAGGCAGTGAACTCAGTCTGAGTCTGTGTAGTGTTGCAGCCGTTGCTCAAGAGTTGTCAAGCAACATTTGAGTTAAGCTGTGTTCTCTTTCTTGTACTGAAATACAGTACAATAGTACAAGGAAATAGACAAGTTAAAAGGAACAAGGAAGTTATAACAAAAAAAGAAACATGTTTATGGCTATGTATGTTATATATGTAATGAATGTATGTACTGAAAATGTTGTATGACAAAGTCGTAAATAATGTTCAATTTGTGAAACAGTATGAAAGGAGATATATCAATTGTTGCAATGAAAACAAATAACTTATGGGAATCAAATGGCCTACATGAGTACTTTAAGACGTAGTCAAAACAACTCAGACTTGTCGACTCGTAGCACATAAATACATTTATTGAGGACATACATGTTTTGGACAGAGCGGAACAGTCGGGTCGTTTAAGGAAACATCATATCAACTTCTGAATTGTATTAATTTATTGTATCTTTCCTAATATTTGAATGCCATTATAGCCTACAATGTTTAATTTTTTTGAAAACACGTAAGCTGCATGTTTCCAGGTATAACTAAGAACTAGTGTCTCCTAACATTCCAGAGTACACATCCATGTTGGAGCTGGATAATAAAGTCAAACGTAACCTTGTTTTAAATGTCAAATGGTCATTCTTTATTGACAATCGTCAATGGAAAAAAAAAATCTTAACTCTTAAAATATACAGTTGTTGTAGACCTTCCTTGTTAAACTTAATTTATACTCCACTAGGACTATTTATAAATTAGGCTTTACACCTGCCAGGGATGCACAAATTAAAGCTCACTGAACAAAGGCAAAGTTCCTTCAACAAGGCTTAACCACTCTCTTTATTACATTTTTCAGAATCACTTGGCTTGACATGTGATTAAATGCATTTGGCACCCCTGACCTTGTGTGAGGTTTATGGAACATAGAGGTATCCAATAAACTAACTAACTGTGAGACAATCATCCTCATAACTGGCAGGGATAAACAGTATAACACAGGAAGAGATTAAGGTGGAGAAAGGTGTGTGTGTGTGTGTGTGTGTGTGTGTGTGTGTGTGTGTGTGTGTGTGAATGTCTCTTGAAATAACAATTGTTATTGAGATGCCTCTGATTTGCCCGAGGTGACTGTAGTCTGTTTCCACAGTGCAGTAGCACTGTTCATGTGTTCTGTAGGTACGTTTGGATTCATGGTCAATATTCTTACATATACACTTACGGAACACACGCACCGATTCACACTGAACTGTGCATGGGCTACTGTAATGTGTGTGTGTGTGTATGTGTTCATGTTTGGCAGCTTTGTATAAAGCGGTAAAGACATCTCTGATGTGGTTGTCTGTTGTTGAGCAGCAAGGGGTGTGTGTGTGTGTGTGTGTGTGTGTGTGTGTGTGTGTGCGTGCATGCTCATGGTCGGCAGCGCTGTATGAAGCGTGGGTACAGACACACGTCTCTGATGTGGTGTCTGTTGAGTAGCCAGGTGAGGAAGCGCTCTAGGCCCAGGCCATATCCACCGTGGGGACAGGTACCGTACTTCCTCTGTGTAAAAAGACACCGAACGTACATCAGTGGTGGGGAAAAAAGCATCCGAATGTTTTACTTTACTACTAACTAAAGTTTTGAAATAATTGTAGTGGAGTAAATGTACAATTGGAAATACAATTGGAAGTACAATTGGAAATACTCAAAGTAAAAATAATAATACTACTCAAGTGCAATACTTAAGTAAATGTACTTAGTTATTTTCCATCACTGAACATCCTCATAAGCATAATTTAGATTGGTTTGCATGCTCACATAAAATAGTGGTTAATCAGACTCATCAAGTTAGTTGTTTATTTTTTTAAATCTATTCGCTTTTTCACATTGATTTGTTGATATACAAGATGTACAAGTAAAAATACATTCTCGATTATTCCGTTATAAGTTATTGGTTCTAAATATCGGTTTCGATATAATTTCGGGTAATTGCCCTGGCAGCCCTACGACAGAGTATGAATTGGTGCTGCACGATTCTTGCTCAAATGTGAATCTCGATTCTTTAGTCTGTAGTTGCTGAACATTACTACATTAAAAATGTGGCACGTGGAGCCAACTACTGTGGCTTCTTGACTTAAACCTCTCTTAAAGTCTCTCTATTGTAGCAAAAACATAGGAGTAAATAAAATGATTTGGACAGCCAAATTTAGAAATGAGATCGCATAGACTTGTGTCTGAATCTAGATATAGCACATATAGCTAGAAACATGCACAGCTCATGCACTGATAGATACAGTAGACACAGTACCTGGTCATTGTACCAGTAGTAGGGTGTTGGGTCGATTCCTTCTCTCTTGAATCCCTCTAGAAGCTCTTCTGCATCCCAAGTACGCATGGAGCCTCCAACGATCTCACCCACATTGGGCATCAACACATCCACCTAAAACACACCAGACACGCCAATTAGATCAACACATCCACCTGAAGCACACCACAGACCAGACAGTCAGATCATCACGACTGCTGAAAAACATTTACAGACAAATCACTACATCGGCAGATAGAAATACTGATGTACACGTACCATGTTGTGCGTTCCTAGATCAGTAAGTGTCAATTCAGGAGATGTGTGCATACTGTGCAAGCGCAGCCACGCACCAATGTGACAATAATGCACCTACAGTATATTCATGTCAGTGTATGTGCTTTGTGTGTTTGCATGGATGGTCATGGTGTGCCTGTCTATTGACACCCGGGGAGATATCAAATTTGTCTTTTGGGTCTCAGGCTAAAAGGCTTGCTAATGGTGTGACCATTCGTGCGTAGCACTATCCGCAAGTTCCAAAACACTGACATGATCGGAAAGACAAGCCCAGTCCCTCACTCTGTTCATCTCTTTAGCAGGTTACGATAGCAACAATGAGTCACAACTTTCTTCACCCTCTGTTTAATGTATTTTCTCTCTCTCCTCGTTTTGGCTATATTTTTCCTGTCTTTTTTTGTTCCTTTTGTATTTCCTTTTGTGCTTTACGTTGTATTTTGTCTTCCATTTGTAAACTGTATGTAAATGTCCTTAATATGTGTTTATTTTGGGTCTTATTGCTTAATGTTTTGTATAAAGCACTTTGAATTGCCCTGTTGAAATGTTCTATACAAATACCCTTGCCTTGTCTTACTCTGCCATCTATAGCTCTGATAGATCATACTTGTGGACTCGCGGCTTCATATCAAACGTTTACAAGGAACACGACTGTGGACTACTTTGCAAATAATATACATTTATTATAGCTGATATTATTGTTGCTGCTTGTATGTGATTCAGCACTATAATAAAAATGAGGTGAAGATATTTCTCCCTCTCTAGTCTCTACTCTTGCTTCTGTCCACTTTTAACTCCTGTCTTCAAGTCTGTCTGTCTGTAGCGTGATGGCCGGAAATAGCAGATCTACAAGCCCAAAATGTGCCACTTCTGTGACGCCTTGTGAGCTTGTAGATAAACTGTTTTCAGCATGCAACACTGTCATGTGACCGAGCATAAATTGCATATCGGTCTGCTTGACACTGGCCCAGAAGAGCCAGGAGTGGAAACCCTTTGTTGCTGCCCTACATGCCAGCTGGTATAAAGGTTGCTGATGCCCTACATGCCAGCTGGTCTCTCCTGGTACCGATTGGGTCAGGCGCCTGTAGAAAGTATAGTGAGGTAAGAGTTGGTACTGATTGGGTCAGGCGCCTGTAGAAAGTATAGTGAGGTAAGAGTTGGTACTGATTGGGTCAGGCGCCTGTAGAAAGTATATTGAGGTAAGAGTTTGTACCGATTCGGTCAGGCGCCGGTCGTCAGCACAGCGCTGCATGTAGAAGGACTTGATCTCGGCGGGGAAGCGGCACAGAAGGATGGTCTCACCGATGCTGTCTGTCATCAGCCTCTCTGGAGCCTCTGGGATGTCCTGAAACCAGAACACACAGTCAACTCTAGAACAGTACTTCTGATCCCCCAAAATAATCACATTTCAACTGGGGACAACTTCACCCTGACAAGCACAGCATTTCATTTAGTTTGACCCGGTTCCACAGCTAAATATTGTGAAAATAGCCGATCTGCAAGCTCACAGCGAGGCTAGTTTCACAATTTCTGCTTCTTTAGAATTTGACAATTTGGCCAATGTTTGACCAGTTTATATAGTATAGTTTGATTACTTTTGATGCAGTAATGGGTTTTTTTCTTCCTTTGTTTAGGTATTAAAAAAAGATCTTAGAAGTCCTCTGGGGACCCCCAGTGGGTCCCGACCCACAGGTTGAGAACCACTGCTCTAGAACAGTGATTCTCAGCATTTCTTTTTCATCTCAAGGACCCCCAATTTGATAATGTAGTACGCCAGGGACCATTTGATACAATGTTCTCTCTCTGATCTCTGAGACCTTGACCAAATGGACCTGTAAGGGTTAATTTGGTTACAACTGGATGAACTATGGTGTAGCTTCACTCAGCAAAGTTTGGCAGACAAAAACCTGTGCAGAGAAGCCAATGGCTCCACCTTGTGGTGAGACATGAGTGGTACTACAACTACTGCAGGACCCTTTCTTAGCTGAGTGCAGGTTAACAACCAAAATCAAGCAAATACCTCAATATAAATTGCATTGGAGAGAGGAGTCATTAAAGAGTATGACATGTGACATGAATAGTAGAATTACAATATATTTAAGATTTTATAGCGGTTCGTTTGTAGGGTGGAAATGAGGAGATGCCACGATGGCAATGGTAACTATTAGTACTAGTTACAGTGCTATTATTAGTGGTGTAGAATCTAACATTTTAAGCAGCTTTATTAGGCAGAGAAGAGAGAGAGACAGGAATTGTTATGACAATAACAGTAATAGTAGTAGTTAGGGCTGTCATGATGACAAATTTAAGTTGACGATTAATTGTTACACAAAATAATTATGATTAATGATTTAATTGTGTTTATGGCAGTAACATTGGAACATTATGAATACATACTTTAATTTCTGGCTTCATAATCACAAATTGCACAGGGCAGATACAGTATGACAAATAACTTAAATAATACATCTAAATTACTGACACGTAATATTATACATTCAAAGAATTTCTTTTAATAGCAAAAATAGCTGATCTACACGGTTACAGCACAAGCTTGAAGATCAGCTAATTCTGCTATTTTTGGAAAATGTTTCTACATGGAAATGACTATTCTGCGAAATGATTGCGCTTATCTCAAATGATTGCGCTTATCTCAAATAATTGCGATTAGGCGATTATGTAATAATTGTGACAGGCCAATAGTATTTAGTGGTACATTACAAATTTATCATCCTTTTTAATGACATTGGGCTGTGGAAAAACTTCACTGAGGACATTCTTAAAAAACATAGTTCAGTATTAAAGTTGTACGGTTATTTTCCGGTCTGATCTTGAACTAAATGTAATTTGTCCTTACCTCTCCAAACTCGTAGTATGTGCCGTCATCCTTTTTGACATCATGTTCTTTAAGCCAATCAATGGCTTCAGTGTATTGCATCCTCTTAAAGGGTCTCTTGGGGGGCTTGAAGTCCTGAAATATAGATTATTACTATTATTAATATCATTGATTGACGAAAAGAGAATGCGTTAGGGGAACGCAATGTTGAAGAGCACAGTTGAAGTAGGGGCGCACATTATATATTTAATTAAACAGCAGCGACAACAAATAAACTTGTTTAGGCAAGAATTAATTGGCATAACGACTAAATTGTGGGAGACAAAGAGGTAAAGGTTGGTAATTGCTAATCAAAAATTTTGTAAAATAAAAAAAATTGTAATCAAGTCCAATGTAAAAAAATTGGAGATTCAACCCCCTTAGTCTACAAGGTTTGGACAGTGTGTGTGTGTGTGTGTGTGTGTGTGTACATACTTTGTTCAGATCATAGAGCAGGGAGGCAGCAGGGGACTTGAGCACACGGTCGACCACATCACACACCAGGTCCTCCAGTCTGTTCAGCAGGTCCTCAAACGACATGAAGGGACATTCAGCCTCAATGTGGGTGTACCTGAGAGAGACGGACAGACAGAGAGAGATGGTTAACAATTCTTAATTTACATCGTCTACATATTTTACTTTCAAAGTTTCAACATGGCGTTCCTATTTTGGGCATAGACAAAACATTGGGATCGGACCCAAAAATGTGTCATCGGGCAGATGCTTCTATCATCACCTCCTCTGAACACTCTTTTCCGCCCAACTGAATTCCATAGAGTTAGTGTCGAAGTGTCATTGAGCAAGACGCTGAACCTCTAATTGCTCCCGATGTGCAGGTTGGTGCCTTGCATGGTTTCCTCCACCATTGGTGTATGAATGGGTGAATGTAATGCCTTAGATAAAGGCACTATATAAATGTACCATTTACTCAACTTACTCGGATAGATGTCTGCGCGTGCGGGACTGCTCAGCGCGGTATGACTGGGCGATGCAGAAGGTGTCTCCCAGCGCAGGGATGCAGGTCTCCAGGTAGAGCTGGGAGGACTGGGTCAGGTACGCCTGCTCTCCAAAGTAGTCAAAGTTGAACAGAGTGGAGCCGCCCTCCACTTGGGTCTGGACCATGGTGGGAGGGGTGATCTAGAGAGGGGAGGCGGGAGTAAGGAAACCAGGAGTTAGAGACCATCAGACCATTTGTAAAATCAAAAATGAAATGTTTTAATATTTGTCATAATATCGTAACACTCGACAAATGAGGGAAGGGTCCACGGTTAGCCATTTATTTAAAAATATATTTATAGGCTAATTGGTTAATTTGCATAATAAATACATGTATGTTCTGCATAAGATGCAATTCTGCAGCAGGAGGTCTAGATCAGAGACAGTCAGAGAGTGAAGGAAAGGGATGCACCGAATGGGAAATTCTTGGTCGAAACCTAATACTTAATATAGGAAACAGCTGGCCGAAAACCGAATAGCCGAATATGATTACCATTTTATATATAAAATATGTTGTTCCTGGAACGACATATTTTCAGATGGGGGTGGCGGCCAAATACAGATATTCTGTGGGTCCTTGACATGAAATAGTCTTAGAACCACTGCTATAGTTTTTTCCAGAAAACTCTCATGATTTAGAACTTAGAAGACATTTGTAGAATCTGGTCTCAGGTCTTAAAGAGTTAACCCATTTTGGGCGGGAACCCCTTTTGGTGTTAGCATTATGTTATGCTTTAGCTATTGAAAAATAGCAGATCTACAAGCTCATAGCGCGCCACCGAGTGGCGCGCTATGAGCTTGTAGGTCTGCTATTTTTGAAAAATCGAAGAACGAAACATAGCTTTTTCAGAAAACTGTCAGGATGTAGAAGACATTTTTAGAATCTGATCTCAGGTCAAAATGGGTTTTAAGCAAAACATGGGAGTACTTTCCCCCCACCCAGCGCGGGTTCCTCACCTCACAGTACCCGTGGCTGAAGAAGTGGTCCCTGAAGCACTGTGTGACGGTGGAGCGCACCCTGAGGATCTTGGACAGGCTCTCTCCTCGGATCATCATGTGCCGGTTGTTCAGCTGCACGTCCACGTCAGACTCCTCGTTGACCAGGTTGTCGGCGCCGCCTGCCGGGGCTAGGCCAATCAGCTCCCAGAAGTCACAGTTCAGCTCGTGGCCGCCGGGGGCCTATTGGGAGGACAGGAGTCGGCAAGACGTACGTTGAGCGTCGTATTTCTCATGGAGGATACGCCTGAACTATTGCCGGGCAGAATACTTGTACTGCATCTCCACATGTTCTTTTAATTTGTCATAAAAGTGTCAAGCAAAAGTAGTGAAAAATCTGAAAATAGCTGATTTTAGAACGAGTTAAAATTAGCAGATCTACAGGCTCACAATGCTCACTTGCATGATTCTGCACTTATGCAAAAAAAGATTAACTGTCCATTATCCACTAGCGGAAGTAATTTGTAACCAGATGGTTTATCGTTTAGTGCTGGTGCTTATCTTATGTACATTTACCTGTTGGCCCTCTTTTACGGGTTCTATGGTTCCATACAGAGCCACTGTGCTCTCTGTGGACAGCACCACGGCATCATAACACTGACACTGAAACACAGCAAGGAGGAACAATCATGTTATATACGATTAGTCTGTTGTAGACTAGAGGCAACACAGGGAGTAACGCATAATGACAATGATATATAATGATAATATATAACGTATAAAGACCCACAATATAAATATGACCACATAACAATTGGGAAATTATATGCATCAATGTTTATTTTATATACGTATATACCGGTATATTATATTCCAATTAAGATGGTGGTTAGGTCACATGAATGAAGTAGTTACAGCTCTAATCTTTAGCTAATAAATAAACAAATTCAAATAAATGAGTTTATTTAATAAAGGATGGAAATACCAGGTTGTCATTCAGAACACACTGGAGGTAACCAGTGCCATCTCTCAGTATGATGAACAGCAGGTTCTTTCCTGAGAAGAAAGAGGGTTGACATTCAGTGAGGAAGACACAATACATCCGTCCACATGTTCAAGTTCAACCTGATGTAATATTTCACTGCACGTACTATTTCACTACATTTATGCAATAGGATATAACAAAAAAAGGGGGAGTCTGGGGCGGTCTTATTATTATTTTACCTTGTTTCCTCAGTCGATGAACCCATCCAAAAACCTTCACTCTCTGACCTCTCATGGATTCCATGCCACTAATCTTCACCTGGATAAACAATGTTAAGAAATAAAACATATGTAAGAAATGTGCAGAGACTAAATCATCATTAAATATTTAACAATTAGACAGACATGCATGCATAAAGTTTGACAATGACACAAGCAGACATGTCACAAAGATGGTCATGCGAAGCAGGCCTCTCTTGGCCTGTTCTGTGTCCACGTTTCATAGTCACTAATTACACAGAAAGATTAGATGGAACCATACCACGGTAACCAAATGGACGCTTACAAATGTAACCAGATGGTTGGTTCCATTTGTACGCTCGCGGCTCTCAGAGTTACAGCCCCAGTGTCCATTTGGTTCCCAACTACATTCATCATTTTGCTGGGGACCCCTGGAACCGCCTCAAGGACCTCTGGGGGTCCAGGGACACAACTTTGAGAACCACTGCTCTATTAGTCAGTCACTAACGGACAACCATGAAAAGAGGCAGGCAAACGCAGACAAAGACCAACACCAAGTTCATCAACAGACCGTTTTTGGTTCAGGCAGGCTAGAATCCATCTCAATAATGATTTTCTTGGCGTCTTCCAAGTTCTTTTCTCTCTTCTCCATGTCGTCGGCCTGTGGGACACACAGGAAATATCACTTTATATGCCGTTTTGTAATATTATTATTATTAACTTATGTTTATTATTTAACCACATTAACCCTACCATCTGTATTCTGGGCATGTGATAATAGACGAACAATGTATCACATTGGTAACAAGACTACTCGCCCCGTTTCTGTTTTCCTCCCAGAATTTTCCCCAGTGAGGGGTGGGAGAGGCTGGACAGCAGACGGCTGGACTTTGAATTTCTCTAACTATAAACTTTCATGACAGCAGAACAGCCTAAGTACAAATATAATTTATGAAAAGCTACTACAGTGAAGTCTGTTCACAGAAATTGTTGTAGGATATGTGGGGATTATCTGACGAGGTACCATTTGAGGGGGCAAAACCTTACATATACTAAATAATACTAAATTGTTTATAGGTTCAATATAAGTCAAATAATATAGCCTTTCCACAGGAGTATCTTTTTATATTTTTCCAAAAAGAATACAAACAGCCAATAGCATATTACAATGTTATCCCCCTCACTGGGGAAAATTCCAGGAGGAAAAACGGGCAAGCACCGGGGCGAGTAGTCCAGTATTCATCACATTGCAACATGTTGAGATCTTGTACATCAACGATTTTTGGCAAAGATATTCGCCGATTAGGACTGCCCAAAATAGGGATGTTAGGGTTCATGAGGTTAAGCTTGTAGGCTAGAGCTTTGTCACACAACATTATTATACCCCTAACCCAAACAGACTTTGAGCAGTTGCATGATGCCTGCTTACTGACATACAGTACCTCCTTCTTGTCTTTGGAACCAGTTTTCTGCTGCTCACGGTTGAAGGCTTTTTCTGATTTCTTCATCTGGGTCTTTGAAATAACTGTCCAGCGCTGCAGGGATTGGAGGGAAGGAAGAGAAATTGAACACTTGATCAACAACAACACAAGAAATTTGCAGGTAGGGCGTAATTCTTAAGTATTTGTATTGTAAAGTTATTTGAAAATAGCTAAAATAGTACATAAAATAGACATGGCCGATTAATAATTTCTCCTTACCTCTCCTTCCTTCTGTGAGTCCACATAGATAGTTGGGAAAGGCTCCTTCCCAACAAACAACAGAGCCTGTGGAAATAAAAATAGGATCAAGTCATTAACATTTGTAAAATGTACATGGGTCAGACACATACTCACTAAGAATGAAGAGGCAAAGAATTAAATTAAAAATAAGACACAAGCACGGTTAGGCCATCCCAGCCTAACCGTGATCTTAACAAAACCAAACCCATGCCTAAACATCTTCATTTTTTCTTGAGGGGCGATGTCCAGCTTTTGGTGTGTGTAACCCGAATTTTGCCCTAACACAAACATTAAATGCCATTGACAATGAATGGACAATTTTGCGTGTTTGTGTAACACAAACATTGATGACGAAGGTGAGGACGCGAATTGTGATTGGTTCCAGCCATAAACTCATTCCAATTAGTTAATGTATGATGATGTACGATGATAAGAGCGCCCCTCACTTCACACGGTGCGATTTTTATTTATTTAAATTTTACACAATTTAGAGTAGCCAATTATCTTTCTCCAAGTCCTCCCCATGCATTTCTGTGTTGCCACTGCTGTTGTAGCCCCCACTGGGAGGACGTACTGTTGTACCCTTCTGGCTCACCTGCCAGTGAGGAGCCCCCACTGCTGTTGTACCCTTCTGGCTCACCTGCCAGTGTGGAGCCCCCACTGGGAGGACGTAGCGCCTCCGTTCTACTCCTCCAGCCTAGAACTTCCTGCCGACAGGCACTGCCCCAGCCAATAGGAGTATGAGCAGCAACAAAGATAACCCTCCCTTGAGTCTCTACTCAGCTTCCCTCCCCCAACACGGTCAATTGTGTTGGACACTCGGTCAAAGCAGGTGCACTGCGGTGGATTCGAAACCCTAGACTCCGCTCGACACTGTCTGACAGGTGATATACCCCTGCGCCACCCTATCACTAAACATCTCTAACCTACTCCCTAAATACAACCTTATATAACTAAACATAACCATGCGAGACACGGGGAACAGGGGTTGTACATTTAGCCATGTCTATTTACTTTGTCCCATAATTATCAAGCAAAAATGAGTCACTACCTTCAGAGGGGTCTTGAAGGGCTTCTGCTCGCTTCCGTCTCCATCCTGATCACTGCCCTCTTTGTCTGATACATACAGCTTCCCTGTAGAAACACAAGCTGACAAAGCCAAATACAGATTAGGGCAACTATCTATTATTTTCTTAGCGATTATTCTATAATCTATTACCTTTTTCAATTAATGTCATAATCGATAACTAGTGATGCACCGAATATTCGTCTGCAGAAAATATTCGGCAGAAAATGGCTAAATATGCATTTTCGGCCTATTCGGTTTCGGCCCAAATAGGCAGAAAATATATCACCGAATAGTGTATGCAATTAATGCATTCAAAGAGCTGAATAAATGTTTTATGGATCCATAATAGTGATTATTATTTAAGTTAAGTTTTGCCATAACCATAACATAACATTTGTAGAATCAAACTAAGGTTAATGGGTTAAGTGAGGATACTAAAACAGCGATATTCAGTTACACTTCATACCAATGATACTGTGCGGGTGTAGGTATGTTAAGTGGTAACCACTTTCAACATGGCATTATAGGCAAAAGCTTTCTAAATCTTTCACATTTTCCAAACATCTACAAGCTTGTAGGTCAACATTTTTTTCTATTTGTTGTACAACAAAGTATATAGTGCTTAAGTGGCATTCTGGACTAGACCTGTCTGGCTGGAAACATTGTGGTTGCAAGGACTGCATTTCTGACCTTTCAGATACAGGACTGTGTCACAGTCATTACCAAGTGATTGAGAGATTATTTATTCTGTACTTACTCTGTATAAACATACTATTTTAACTAGTGATGCACCGAATATTCAGCCGCAGAAAATGTTCGGTTTCGGCCCGAATAGGCAGAAAATATATCACCGAATAGTGTATGCAATTAATGCATTCAAAAGAGCTGAATAAATGTTTTATGGACCCATAATAGTGATTATTATTTAAGTTAAGTTTTGCCATAATCATTTATTTTAAATAAATCAGGTAGCTTTAAGGTACGGCCATGACAGCAATGGTAGGAAAAAAGATGTATAATATTAATCATATTCGGATATTCGGTATTCGGTTTTCGGCCAACTGTTTCCTATATTCGGTATTCGGTTTCGGCCAAGAATTTCAATTTCGGTGCATCCCTAAACTAAGCTGTGTTTTTTTCCCATTCTGTATAATCAACACATCTTATGCCCAAAATAGGGATTGATTATTTTAATCTACATACTGATTATAGATTTATTTTTAACACAATAGATTCAATTAGATAGATTAACTGTTGCACACCAACACAGATCCTTTCATTACCACAAAAGACATGACAGGTGGACATGGCATTCATCTCGGTTAAACACAGAATGAATAGTTTCACCAAAACATCGTTGGAAAGAGCATGTTACGGATGACATTTTACAGGTGTTATAGGCTACCACTTCCCTGTTCCAGTTGTTTAATTGGCTTGACAGTAGATTTGAACCGGAAACATATGACACCTTCATATGGAAACACATATGTCACCTTCATAAACCCTGTAAAACCCCGGAAAGCAAGCTGACTACCAGCTTGTAGATCGGCAGTGAAGCTAAAACTGGAGTAATATGTTCGCTCATCTTAGTTTTAGTTCAAACTCTGGCTGCCGCATTTTGGACAAATTGTAATCTGTCAGTTGTTTCCTTTGACTGTATATGTCTAAGTTAGACAGATGTGTCTAAGTTAGACAGTATCCCCTGTTACATGCAACTGGGGGTACCAGAGGGGGCCTGGCACCCTCAGTTGCAAATTGTTGTATGTACATATTCTATATTGTTTTACTATATAAAAATGAGATGTGCCTGTCATTTCATCCTGGAGCCGAGCATGCATAGAGCCGATTATTCTGTTTACCCTGTTACGGTTTGGAAAAAAGTGATATCGTTATCGGTTTTCAAATTACTGTTGCTTTGATTTAAACTGCATGAGCATGTGTGTGTGAGCTCATGCAGTTTAGTTATGATGCCCTGAACCAGTATGGATAAAAATGTGATTTTGATTTTGATTATGCTGTAGAGACAAGGGACATTAATGATCAACTTGACTCATCTTCAGTCAATTTCCCTATCTCGTCATGACTCTGATGATGTCAGATTCCCGTAAGTGGGGGGTAGTTATAGTTTCATTTAGAGAACCGAAACTGACCTACGGCTTGGATGCAATGCATAATGCTTTGATTTCAAGAATCCTCTAGTGATAGTCTGAAGGTCTCTCCCTCCATCCCTCTGCCCCAATTGGCTCACATCACTTCAAAATACTGTCAAATCAACAGCAAATGCAGCATCAATAAGCCACTGCTGACAATGACAACCATAAAGTAAAGTAAAATCCAGTGTTCTTTATTCAACTCTTGATTATTGTACACACGTCACCAAATATTTGAACACGTTTAACACGTCCAGGTTTACTGCAGAATGAATAAAGAGTTGTAACCATATACGCCCATAGGTTCAACAGCTATAGCCGCGTGCTACTATGTGAAGTTAACGGTTATACCGGAATTGGTGACCTATTGACTACGGCGACCCCACAGGGCGCCGTTTATATCGTGCTTCAAACTACTATGAACAATAAATAACAAACATTTTTTCTGACTGCATCTGAAATGATTGATTCATTGTGTGTCTTGAACAACAACCTCAATGTCAGCCGACATCTTAACAGCGACGTGAGTGGTCGCAAAATTAGACGAGTCACCGATTAAGGCGTAACACTTTAGCGTTAGCAACCCGGACTGATGCAATACTGACGTTCACACACCTGACCAGACACACGAGTTCAATACACATCCCTCTCCTCCTCTTACCCACTGCCAGCTGTTCCACACCTTTTGTTATGCCTTCTGCCATGACTGGCAAAGAACACTCCAACAAATAACCAAAGGAAACCGAATTAATTGCGTTTAAAACGATGAATGAATGACAACTGTAACTGCCAGCCTGCTCCTCCTTCCTTCATGCGAGTTCTGAGTTTTACGTGACGTCAGCTTCCGTGCTAACGCCGCGTCACCACCAGGGCTGGAACAGAGCAGGCTCTGGGGAAAATGTCAAACATTGGTTTTAATATTAATGTCACTTACAATGCATGTATGTATGGAGTTTTTAATGAAAAAATGTCGGCCATGGAGAATGAATTTTATTGGTCTATTATTTGCACTGTTATTAACAAATTATGGAACACCAGGTGGTCATCTCTGGAGAGGTGGTATTTAAGCAGATACAAACCGAACTGAAAAGACAGAGAACCCTCGACTAAAAAAAAAAAAGAAACTGACACCATGGCACCTATTAACCCTGTAAAAAAAAAGCTTTGAAATGCCTTGATATATGTTTGTATTGTAATTTATATATGTATATATGTAACTTTGCATAAATTGTAAACCCTGAATAATTTTCAATAAAGTATATATAAAAAGGAAAAGCCTGGGTTCTATCTATGGGTTCTATTCACTGCACAGAGCTGAGATCCGGTATAGAGCCCGCCTACTATGTCCTGTAGTGTAATTGGCACATGTACAGTACCATAGAGTATTTTATGTACACATACATGGACGCACGCAGACCGTTTCCTAGACCGGATCTGCAACGTGCTGCCCAGGATTTCTTTAGGCTTTAAAATATCTCGATTTACCAGATATAAAGCTGCAAGCAGCAATACGGGGGCCAAGCTGTGTGTACTGACAAGGCCTCTTTAATTCTGCTTTCTACTTGTTTCATGAAATGTGCAGCAAAGTTCACGAGAAAAAACTATAGCCTACTGTATACTTCTAATACTGTCTTTACTGAGCTGAAGTGAAACATGTACTCCACATTATATGTGGAGGGTCCAGCTTGGGACATAGCCTATATAAACTTGACCTTGATATATCTTAAACATTGCTTTTCATGGTCTCTCTGTCTCTCTTTGTGTTGCAGCCCCTGCTTGCCTATCACAATGATTTTGTCTGTATGGGGAATATACACTGATACACACTGCTTTGTGTGTCTGTCTGAGGAATTTAAAACCGGTGTCAAAAACAAATGCAAAGCTAACTCTAAACTAAAGTTAGAGATATCAGCACCTCAGCAAGAACCTGAGCATAGCAGAACGATCATATGAATTCTGGATTGACTGCAGGACTGTGGTAATGCATTCACAAAAATATTAAATTCTTTGTTAATGGATTGGGATTGTTAATGGATTGGGAAATATTTGTGACCAGACCACCAAAATGGTTAGTAAAAACAGAGAGCGATTGTGTGAGCGATGATGTCATGTTGTAGTTTTCTGTGGTCACCTCTTCACCAGCAACTGGACACACAGACAGACACAAGGGTGAGAACATAATCTTGAGTTAAAAAATTACGAAGAAAGCTAAATGTCAGTTATTCTGACATCGGCCTGTCCATCCTTCAGTCCAATATAGCTATAATCAATTTATATTCAATCAATTTATTACTGTAGGTCAATGCCAAATTTGTGCATGCTGCTCTGTTTATAAGCCACTAATCTCAAAAGAGCCTGACTAGCGCTGCATAATACAAAGGCAATGACGATGACGAATGTCAGGCGATCATTTGTTTATCATATCCCTTTTTCCTATGTCACCTAAGGCCACCATGGGCGTACAATGCCAAGTTCAGTTTCTGTTCACTGGTGCTGGAACATTAAATAAATGCAACAAGTTGTGAGGTCATTTAGAGCGTGGGATTTATCATCTGGTTTTACACATGCTGGCAGTTGGGCCCCTGCCCTGTGAGAGTACTTGCCTACTTGACCATGTGTGGCAGAGAAGTCCCACACAGCAAAATCCTCGGTGTTCATCAGTGGTAATAGTACTCAAATATTTTACTTATCAATACTGCAATATAGAAATACTAGTATTGGCATCGAAATGTACCAAAAGTAAAAGTAGTCAATATGTAGAATGTCCCACTTCAAGTTTTCAAATGTATACAAATCTTTTGAATATAGCAGATCTACAAGATTCACAATGTGAGCTTGTAGATCGGCTATTTCAAATGGCTGAAATGTCTATTGGGCTTTAGTGTATCATGTATGTTTTCTAATAATAATCAAAATATACAAAGAAACTATAGATTACGGTTACTAAAGTTTTCAAATAAATGTAGATAGATAGATAGATAGATAGATAGATAGATAGATAGATAGATAGATAGATAGATAGATAGATAGATAGATAGATAGATAGATAGATAGATAGATAGATAGATAGATAGATAGATAGATAGATAGATAGATAGATAGATATATAGATACTTTATTTGTCCTTTTGGAAATTTGTTTTGTGCCAAGCAGTCATCAGGATACAGAAAACATGTACAAACAAACAGATCACACAGTACATTGACAATAAAGAAACAATGCCAACAGAAGGCCACCAGTCATAGTTCCAAGAGGCATCACATCACACTTTATCCACGGAACTGAGATGGGGCCTGTCCTATACTTATAGGAACAAACGATCTTGAAGCCCTAGCCTGCAGAGAAGGTACCATGTACCGTCGCCCTGATGGTAAAAGATGGTACTGTGTAACGGGTGTGTATTGTCCCTAATAGCTTTCCCCTTCCTGAGTAACCGGGTCTCATACATTGAAGTCATACTCTCAAATTGTACCCCAGCTATTTAGCTGGACACGATGATTTTATGGAGTTTGTGAGATGTAGTGGAGTAGAAGTATTGGATATTGGAAATACTCAAATCGTACAAAAAAAAAGTACAGTACTTAAGTAAATGTACTTAGTTCCAACCTCCCAAAACTTTCATGCCAAACACCCCCTCACAACGTGACTGATGCAAGGTTAAATCAACACTCTGGATTGGCCTGTGCATAGAGGGCAGGTACAGTACCTGACTTATAAAAGGAAGCCCTCCCAGCATTAGAAGACCTCTATCTCCGGCTGACCAGTACACTCACAGCATGAAGACCCTCCAGTGCCTGTTTCTTATGGCTTTAGCCCTCTCTACTGGTGAGTAGCACTTTACAAAATGTTGTTGATCCGGACTTCCAAGATTTTACACGTTTCTTTTCAAAGGTTTTGAAAAGGAATGTGTAGATAGTTATTTTTGAACAGCCAAAGTATACAACAGGGCTTAATTGGTTCATGTACAGGCTATGTTTGGTATTATTAATCTAAAGTAGCTTGATTTCCCTCTGTGAATCCAAAAAAGCAGATACACAAGTAAATTACAGATACTCAAAATGTTTACTTATGTACAATATTCAAGTAAATATAGTTACTGTCCATCACTGGAAATAATAAAGTGAAGTCCTATACCACCAGTTAGACGCCCTGAGGGCGAGAAGCGACTTGTACGAGTGTACGAGTGTACAGGGTTGGATGAGGTCAGATCAACATATGGAATGTCAGAACAGAAAGGACGGGTGGGGAGGGATCAACATATGGAATGTCAGAACAGATCAGCTCCATATATGGAGATCTAAGGATTTGAGGTCAGATGTAGAGTTGCTGGCCGGCTCCATATATGCAGATCTAGGTGATGATCCAGTCTTCTCCACGTATGGTTATACAGTGAGTAGAGGGTTTGATGATGTCAGCCAAATACATATTATTTTGGGTGTCCTTGACATTAAAGATTTTGAAAACTACTAATATAGCAACATGCTTTTTTCAGAGAACTGTTGGATTTAAAAGGCTTTTAGTAGAATCTGCCTCAGGTTTTAATGGGTTAAAAAAATAAGTAAACATCTAAACGTGAGTGTGTTCTGTTCTGTTCTGTTCTGTTCTGTTCCAGCCCAGGCATTTGATCACATGTCCCTGGCCCAGTTCAGAAACATGATGCTGTGTGTGATGCCAGACAGCTGGCCCGTCTTTGACTATGCTGACTATGGATGCTACTGCGGAAAGGGAGGCACCGGGGCCCCTGTGGACGGACTGGACAAGTCAGTGCTCTTTCAGAGAACCACATTATTTTGAAATGTATTTACAATGGCTGACTGACACTGCAGGTATAGATATGGACAGCAATAATGAAACCTGGGTAGGATGAACAAAAAGTTCTATTTTCCATTCTTTGAATCTTATGTTCACTGTCAACTTTACTCTTGAGTCTTGAGACATTTTCAGGAAAAAATATGCTTCACATGCCTTGAATTACACATGTTTTTTCTCCGTTCTAAGAGACCTTGAACCGTGAAAGAGCTCTTGTTCTAAAAAGAGTATGACTGTCTCCAGATAAATTGTTCTTTTGAAACTAAATATTCTGTAAGTGCCACATTCAAGAATGAGGCCTGCACAAAAATATTACACCAGTATTTCTGTATGCACCTGTAACATGATTCCACATGCATTTCTATAAATTGTTATACCACACACACATTTATTTATTAACTTTTATAACAATAGTCATTGTACTGTTTTTTCCAGGTCCTATAAATTAGCCATTAATTGAGTTATTGTGGCCACCATCTAATAAATTCATCATGTGTTCTTGGCCAGTGAACCGATTCCGAAGTATCAATTTAGTTCTTGTGCTGTCTCACATTGCCAAGAGTGCTCTCCACAGCTCCGCCTTCTCGACAGTAGGGGGAGCTATGGAGAGTCTGGCCATGGGAGACTAGAGCATAGGTCCATCTCAATGAATTAGAATATTGTGTAAAAGTTCATTTTCTTCCTAATATAATTCAAAAAGTGAAACTTTCATATATTCTCAATTCATTGCGCATAAAGTGAAGTATTTAAAACTTTTGTTTTTGTTTTTTAATCTTGATGATTATGGCATACAGCTCTCAAAATCTAAAAAACTCATCTCAAAATATTAGAATATTTTACGAGACTACTAAAAAAATGTCGACCATCTGAAAAGCATATTAATAGTCAATACTTGGTTTGGGCTATTTTTGAACAAATTATTTCATCAATGGGGCGTTACATGGTGGTGATCAGCCTGGGGCACTGATGAGGTGTTATGGAAGCCCAGGTTTGTTTGATAACCGTAAATGAATTTGTATTGAGTCTCATGTCTCACACCTTCCTCTTGATAATACAACCTACAGTAGATGCTCTGTGGGGTTCAGGTCAGGCCAGTTGGCTGGTCAGTTAAGCACATGAATTCCATGGTCAGTACACCAATTACTAGTAGTTTTGGCTCTGTGGGCAGGTGCCAAGTGCTGCCTGAAAAGGAAGATCAGCATCAACATAAATCTTGTCAATGTACGGAGGCACAGTGCTGTAAAATATCATAATAGTTGTGTTGAGACTCTGGACTTGACAAAACACAGTGATGATTTTGGCCATGTTATCTGCTATGGTGTTGATCCACTGACAGTAAAAATCTAACAATGGTTTCAACACAGCCATCTTTTTAGAGTACATTGTGTTGCATGTTGAGAAGCTTCTTGGAGATGCAAATTTTCCTTTCCAGCTCGATTTGGCACCTGCCCACAGTGCCAAAACTACTAGTAACTGGTGCACTGACAGTGGTATTACTGTGCTTAACTGACCAGCGAACTGGCCTGACCTGAACCCCACAGAGAATCTAGGTTGTCTTGTCAAGTATTGCCAAGTATTGACTGCATACATTAATATACTTTTCAGATGGTCAACATTTCTCGTTTTTTTTAGTGGCCTCATAAAATATTCTAATTTGTTGATAGGATTTTTTGATTTTCATGAGCTGTACACTATAATCATCAAGATTAAAACAATAAAAAGTTTTAAATACTTCACTTTATGCACAATGAATTGAGAATATATGAAGTTTCACTTTTTGAATTATATTAGGGGGAAAAATGAACTTTTACACAATATTCTAATTCATTGAGATGGACATATATTTGTCTCTTTGTTTGAAATGTAGGTGCTGTCAGGTGCATGACAATTGTTACGCTCAGGCTGTGGAGCATCCTGAGTGCTGGTACATCCTTGACAACCCTTACATCGGACACTACTTCTGGAGCTGTGACCACGACGATAGGAAGCCAAGCTGTCTAAGTAAGTATACTTACAACACAAAAACACATAATGTAACAAAAAGTTATGCTATTTTGTCTATAAAATCTTGAAAAATGTGTTTTGATTTTTAAACACAATTGATTAATCATTGACCTTTAAAATAAACATGCTCTGAAAATGCTTGCGCTCACCCATCTGACTTCAAATATTAACCTAAAGTTCCATGGATATATTACCGTTTGTAATTTAGTTTTTCCTATGGCAAGGTCTGTGCTTGGAAAACGTTTTATTTTCATAACTTTCAGTTTTGAAAAGTAGATGTACAAAATGGAAGTATAAATGGGCCTTAACTGTATACATTTCTTGAAAAATAAAGTATTGCCAGACACTGACTAGAGATATCCTTAGTGACATACTATTTTTAAAATCCATGGCCTCTGTCGACCCCAGTGTATCACGCTAGAGTTTATTTATAATTCCTTATCTCTGATAAACTGCCTCCCAGAAAGGTAGTGTAAGGTAACTAGCCACTGTTTAAAGAGATTGGGCCTGGCTCATACTGTGAAATATAGTTTATCTGTCTGTTTGAGCAACTGTTCGGATTCTTTCACACACACACACACACACACACACACACACACACACACACACACACACACAATCACATTTTTTTTTTTTTTTTTTTAAGATATTTTTTTGCGGCTTACGCCTTTTATTGATTTTTGAAGGGACAGACAGTAGGCTGACAGGAAACGGGAGAGAGATGGGGGGATGACATGCAGTAAAGGCCGTGTCGGGTCCGGGAGTCGAACCCGCGGCACACTGCGACTGGATTACCAGTCCGGTGCCCAGACCGTTACGCTACGGCCTGGGCCACGATCACATTTCTAATCTCTAATAATAACAGAAACTCTGAATTAATAGATTTTACTTTCCCATTCTCAGGCAAAAACGACGAATGTGGAATGTTTATCTGTGAGTGTGACAGGATGGCTGCAGAGTGCTTTGGGAGGAATACCTGGAATCCTGACCATGAACACCTGTCCAGCGACCAATGTGTATAAAGACAACACAGGAGTCATTTCCAAATGATACAGTATATCCACCGTTTGTGTGACACCTATATACTACTACTACACCTACTTACTAGAATAACTAGATAGTGATATTGTCATGAAAATAAAAATCATTTTGGAACCAAGACACCCTAGTACATCATAAGTAATTATAATTAATTAGTGAGTATGAGATTGTACTGTATGATTTCAAGTGGGAGTACGTCTAATAAACCAATTTGAATGCTTTAGTATTCATCACCAAAGATCGCTTTTGTAACTTTCCCCATCCACTTCCCATGATCGTGGTGGTTTGACTCATATGGATATTAAGAATCAACTGACTGAGAGAAGCACCCAAACCCCACCAACTGTCACACATGAGTTCAGCTGAGGCCAGAGTGATTTGAGCAGCACAGACCTCTTGCACTCAGGACCACACACACACACACACACACCTTTCTTCTGGCAGTCCATCAGTGTCAAAGATGACGTAGCTTCCTTATGCTGTGGCGAGTTGTGGCAGTGGTCATCTTTGCTGCCGACGATGCCACCGTAGATGACTATTAAGTGGAGGCTGAGGTGGTATTGGATCAGCATGGTGTCTTTCCTGGCGTCGCACCATCCTCTGTTGGGTACGTTTCTCCTCGAGGTGTTTGACCCCATCGTGTCTCTCACATACTCACACACACACACAGTGAAATATTGAAATCCTTTGCTTGAATCTCGATTATGACACAGCTCATGAAAATCTAAAAATCCCATCTCAAAATATTAAGAATATTTTATGAGACCACTAAAATAAATCGAGAAATGTCGACCTTCTGAAAAGTGTATTAATGTATGCAGTCAATACTTGGTCTGGGCTACGTTTTAACAAATTATTTCATTAATGGGGCGTGGCATGGAGGTGATAAGCCTGTGGCACTGTTGAGGTGTAATGGAAGTTAAAGTTTTCCCAAAGCACCACCATCTTGACACGTGAGCATGTAGATCAGGCTTTTTCAAAAATGAAAATAATTGAACAAATCTTGTATGGGGTTTCCTGACACAAAATATTCTCAGATGGGGGTCCATGGCCAAATAAATACATACAATTTGGGGGTCCTTGACATGGAAAAGGTTGGAGGCCTAGAGAAATTGACAGAATGAGTGATTATGAACACACACACACACACGGCAGGTTTCTCTGAACAACTTTGTTGAGTCGGTTTTATTTTGGAGTGATTTGCAAATCCATTTTTCCTTCACAGATGAACAGAGCTTTCCTAAACAGTATTCCCCCAGAACTGTACAATGCTAGAAAAGTTCACAGCAACGGCACAAACATACAAAATAGTTTTAACAAATTTCAGTTTTGTTTTCTGTCATTGTGTATCACTGTTATGCAAGTTTCTTTTTTTTTTCAGTTTTTTTTTTGTTCATTTATTTATTTGCTTAAATACATCTTAACTCTAACCCTGGTACTATGCCCGACCATAGCAAAACATTTCATATTTCAAGTCAAATGTATACGATCTTATTTACAGAAAGAGCGCGTTGGAATCAAAGTGCATCGAGAGAGAATCCTGATTGGTGAAAATGTTTCTGAGGGCTGCTGGGTACATATGTACAGTGTTTACAAATGTTGTAACCATGGCGATCCTTACAGAGCCTTTAATACATATAGAGCATGGAATAAGGAAAAAAAAGAAAAGAAAATGCTTCATAAGATTGCGCTTGAGGAGGTAATGTTTGTAAGAAAATTACAAACAAAAAGAAAATAACCATCTTTACATCTTTTTGGACCGAAACATTACGGCCTAAAAAATAATAATTTACATAAACATTCACGAGTGTCTGTTCAGGAGAGAGAGGCACAGGACAGGAAGTTGGTTAACCCCACGCCCATAAGGTTATGTCAGGAAAGAATATAAATTATATACACTAAAATCCCAGTGTCTCAGTGAATATACACATGGAACCAAATAGACTCGCAAGGACCCTTATGGGTCCATTTGGTTCCATTTGTATATCCTCAAGAGTTAAAAATTCATAAATTAACAGGATTTTTATTGTCATCTGAATCCTCCACCTCTCTTTGAACACTGTGAGAAAAGATTTCGACACTGATATTTTAAATACACACACACACACACACACACACAAACAAATTAACAAATTAACATAATTAACATTTCCTCCCTGGGCCCTCACCACAGCTAACAACGTAATGCACTTCAGAAGGCATGTGGTCTAAACAGTAGGGGGTGCTGTTGCTACTGACAAACCGTTGGCATTGGCAACAAGAAGGAGGCACCGCTGTAAAGCGCAGAGGGTCGCCGAAAAATCGTTGAAAAAGGAACCCGGAAACCCACAACGATGATCACGACAAGTCGTCTTCTGTGCTCACCACCGATAGCTGGAGATGACGAGAGAGAGAGAGAGAGAGAGAGAGAGGAGAGAATGTCCATCAGAAAGTCAGTCAGCAGAGCAGTTCAATGACATGAACACAAACAAAAGATTTATTTTCAATAAAAGGTTAAAAACTATGTAAATGTATACAAAGATGAGATGAGACATCAAGTCAAATGCAAATTGGTATAATCAAAATCAAAGTGTGTGCGTGTGTTTACCTAGTATCCTGTAGTTTCAACGAACAGATGTTTTGATAGTATATGATATCGTTTATAGACTGATGCTGCTACGTTCTTGGTTTACCTGTGATCCTGCATATATTATCGCAAGTGGCTCTAGGTAAGACTAAGGAGTGTAGACCTGCTACATGGGCTCTATACACACACAGCATGGCTCTATGTAAAGAGTGTAGACCTGCTACATGGGCCACACACACACACACACACACACACACACGGCTCTAGGTAAAGAGTGTAGACCTGCTACATGGGCTCTATACACACACACACACAGCATTTTGGAAAAGAACTTGGGCCACTTCCCTACTTCCTTCACAGGTGTTACCCATAATACTAACTGGGAACATTCTGCTACACCAGTGGGTGTCAAAGTGTCCTTGAGTGCGTTCCAAATGCCCATACGGGTCCATTTGGTTCCATTTGTACACTCTCAGAGCCCACTAATTGGAACAGAGCCTTAATTAGTATCATCGGAAGTAGGGAGACGGCCGGGAAGTAGGAAGACTTATTCTGTGTGCATAAAGCCCATTGGCAGTGGACTCACCGCTGGGTACGTGTGACCCACGCTGGAGCTGTGTCTGGTGATGTCGATGTTCAGGTCCTCTTCGTTGGTCTTCAGGTACACAGGGTTGTCAAAGTTCATGCTCTTCTGGTTCTTACTCTGCCAGTTCCTCCACATGAGGTAACCGCCTGCTGCTGCCATGGCTAGCAGAACTATAAACACATGCACACACACACTTAACTAATGCCAAATAGTGTATAGCTGAAACATTTATAGCCGTTGTTTACTAAAGCTTTGAATAATTCTATACAAATTATGAATTCATGATGAATTTAGTATTTACTAATGCTCAACTGATGCTTAATAGTAATAGTGAAAAGTTACTAAAGTTACTACCATTTTCTAAAAACTATATATTTCACAATTTAACTATAATAATCTTGGTTGTGCCTCTACTCACAGACGGGTAGAATTGCCCAGGCTGCAGCTGATCCTCTGGTTGTAGAGTTGACTTCATGGATTGCTGTGCTCATATTGGCTTCTGGAACAACACAATACAACATGATGTGAAATTATTGTTTCTCATTCTTTTGTTTCTAGCAAATATCTGTTCACTTCATTATTTTGTTTCTAGCAAATATCTGTTCACGTCACTGTTGTCAATCATCTATTATACAACATTCCCATTCCCAAGTGTGTGTGCATGTTTGTGTCCAGCAGATAGCCTGGCAGAAACATAGCGTGTACACAAAGTTACACGTCAGAACAAAAAACAGACTTTACATTCCGGCGTATACAAGCCCAAGTGAGCTTAGATGCAGAAGAGCATTTCTGATAACGTGGAACCTTGAGGCAGATGGCCTACAGCAGCAGAGGACCACATAGGGGGACCACAACACTTCCAAGAAGATTGGAAGAACATTGCCTGGTGACTGGTCTCAGTGGTGGAAAAACATTGCCTGGTGACTGGTCTCAGTGGTGGAAAAACATTGCCTGGTCTCAGTGGTGGAAAGTAACCAAGTACATTTACTCAAGTACTGTACTTTTAGGTATTGTTGTACTTTCTTCAGTATTTTCAATACTTTCTACCCCCCTACATCTCAGAGATTTAGTTACTAATGTAGTTACTTTGTAGATTTGTCATTATAAGCCACTTCTAGTCAGGGAATATTATCAGTATAATGTCAAATCTGGGAATACATTTCTTACCAAGAATTTTCTTCACTAATGTTTGTAAAGTTGACCATTAACATATCCCACATTGGTTTATATTCAACCACCCTAGGGGAAGTTTTGACAGCTGCTGAAAGTTGGGGTACCATACAACCATTCTAAGGCAAAATGTTCTAAATTTCATTATGCTTTAAGTAGCATGTGACGTGCAAACTAGGGGGTTTATCATTCTGAATCCATTCCAAGCATTAGTTTTGCACGAAAAACTGTTGCTGCGCAACAGTCACAACCAACCAAACGTGTTTCGTGCTCGGACACAGCCAGCCAGGGAGACACATGGCTCCATATACTGTAGGAGTGGTTGCACCACTCAAAAAGTCTGGGTTTCTGAGGCTAAACTGCTGATAACAGATACTGTAGCACAGCGACCACCAGGTGTCGCCATTGTGCTGTGCATTTAGACAAACTGCTAACAGATACTGTAGCACAGAGTCCATTCAATGTTTCCTCCACACCTACACAATCACACTGTACTTCTTACTGCAGTAGGGTATTTGTGTTGTCTGAGTGCCCTGCCTGGGCGGCAGAGGCTTGGGAGGTAGAGCGGCCGCTTGGTAATTGGAAGGTTCCCTCTTCAATCCTCAGTTCCCCCTGAAGTGTCCTTGAGCAAGAACTGAATCTAATTGCTCCAGATGAGCAGGTTGGTGTGTGAATTGGTGAATGAAATGCACATTATAAAGTGCTTTGGATAAAAACTCTCATTGGAAAAGCATTGTGGTGGCCCAAAAAAACTAAAATACGACCAAACATTGCTTGATTGGTGTTTGGTACGAGTGAATGAGGCCTTGGACACATCAAGACCACATGGCCCATGGCTTAGTTTATAGCAATTACATACTTGGGTCTGGGGGAGGAATCAAATTAATGTCTCTTCTGGGTCACGGGCTAAAAAGTTTGGGAACCACTGCTAACGCAAGAGCACATTCAACACAAGCACAAAACAACATAATTCTAACCATTTCATGAGCATGCCAGTAAAGAAAGCATGCTTTCAAGTAGCAATGTGAGACTAATTCATATGCCGTAGTACAGTGGGCACAAACAGCAGGTGATGCTAGCAAGCAGGCCAAGCATCCTCTTCAGGCTGTTATCTCTGCAGCACAGTCAATACTGGCACAGCAGGTGGTCTGCTAGGCACAACGCATTCAGATTTCAGACATCCACTCAATCAATAGAATAAAAATTCCCAAAATGTTAACATCAAATCAGTTGCTCTACTTTGGGCTCTAGTAGCAAATCAGTTACTTTACTCAGGGACCCATAAGCGATCTGCATTTTAGCTACTAAGCCTGATTTACAATTAGTCATAAATTATGCCAGTCTCTCAGGCCAAACATTTGCTGATCTACAAGCTCACAACACGTCACACCGTGGCTGCTTTTTACCTGCGAGAGGCAGAGAGTTCCCATCATTAGTGGTAGATGGGTCTGTTGTACACAAAGTCATGGTCATGCTGTTTGACAACAAACTAACAAAATGTACATAAACAAAGGAATGCACAAATATATTGAATGAAAAACAAAATTAATCAAAGTAGATTAAGTTCAGATGGTACGAGCTGACCTACATCAGGCCAGTCTTTAAATCTGTGGAGCTTTGTCTCTTGGGATCAATCACCTCGTTATAAAGAAAATAAAATGGAAACTATTTATAGCAACCCATTCTAATAGAGAGAGAGGGGAATGAGCTAAACTAAGCTAGCTTCATTCCAACGAGACAGGAAGACCAAACAACGACTAAAAGAAGTTTTAAAGCCATCTCTGTTTCATTTAGAACAGAATGTCAAATTCTAGGTTTGAGGGCTCATTAAAATTTGCCATAAGGGGAGTGGGCAGCTAACAAATTATCCTGGTAGGCCAGACTCTACCTTCTCTGCCTTCCTCATTATCCATCTCAATGGAGGGATTCAAACCCACAGACAAATTATAAACGGTCAAACACCAATGTAACCTCATGACATAATCGATAAACATTTAATCATGTGGATCACGGGATTAACATGGGAACGGCGTAGCTCCATTGTGGCTCCTGGATCTTCATCTAACCGCCTGTGACGTCGGTCATCCACAACATCAAACTCCACATTTGGATTGGCCTTGATCAGAGCCTCACTGACTTCTATAATTGAAGTTCAACATGTTTTATATTAAGTATAACAAATGTAATATAAACTACAACACTGTATATAGTCAAGTATAAAACATGTACACTATAGTAGCGTATAAAACATGTTATATGCACTACAACACTGTCGAGATAATATGGAGATACTGCTGTGGCTTATCAGACCAGCTCAATTAGCACCAGATGCAGACAGAACCCCTTATAGCCAGGCTAGACTCCTGCATAGCCACGGCGTACAAAAGCGGCGAAATGAGTCTTGAGCAATACATTTCTGTTGCTGCTTCCATTTAAATTAGCAGCTACTGAAACAAAGGGTTTATCCTCCCTGGGATCTATCAAGGGTTATTTATGTTAATGAACCTGCGTCTCCATGAAGAGGGTTTGGGGGGGGGGGGGGGGGATTTAAAAAAACAACATCTTAAACGCTTTTCATGCTCACGGTTATTTAACTTGAGCCAAACACTCCCTAATCAGCCTTTACGGAGTGTAGAATGAACGCCTAGGTAGTCGTTGAGGTTTGTAGTGAATGAACAGAGTGTGTGAAACCACAGCACTAACAGGATTAGCTCTGCTAAAAGCAACATTACAGCTCCTATTGGGGACAGTATTGACAGCTGTAAAATGGGACAAATGTGTTAGCGAGCCGGGGGGGCATGATGGTTTGTTTTTTGGCACAAAACCAGTAGTGGAAGAAGTCTGTGCACTTCATATATTCAAAAATAGCAGATCATAGTGTGTCATTTTGAAAATTCCAGAAATATTATTAAAGCAAACATTAACTCAAATCTTTGCTTCTGGCACAAATACATGATACACGTCTGTGTCTCAGAGAAGATCTGTGGACTGTTTAAAAACCCGCCTACCATCGATGTGAAATCCAATAGAAAAGGCAGGCTTTCCTTTTCTGGAAAGTTAGAATGATATAATCTAAGCCTTGTTAATAGAAATCAAATTAGAACATTTTAAATGTGGTTTGAAAAAAAAAGAAAAGGAAAGTGCAGGTGTTCGGGTGAATTTAGGTGGGGGCCAATTCGTCCAAAATCAACAAGATCGTGAACTTGGTGACAAGTTTTAGATTGTTGGCATGGTATTAGGTATGGTTATATAAAAGGTTTTCAAAAACAAGTTGGGCAAACAAGTTGGAGACACAAGTTGGACACGCAGATCTAGAGATTGCATACAGTATTAGCCATTTTCTGTGCACGACACCATCAAGTACAAATCATTTATCCCTCATGCCAAACCCAACCCCTAAAAAAAAAGCACGCACAAGATGACAAGACAACAAAGCCAGGCTGGGTGAGAGGCAGGGCAGAGAGACAGTAGGGGCTGAGAAAACGGGATCATACACAGTACACACTGGCACAGCTTCTATTCAGCTGTCACACTGCTAACCGCAGACAGACAGGACACTTTGTGGCTGGCCAGAGAAAGGAAAGAGTGTGTTTTCTAGTCGACGGAACAAAAGTAAAGCCTCAGCCAGCAGATAGGCTGCTCAAATCACGGGGGGGTGGGGGGGTTGGAGGATGGGAGCTTGGGATCCGGAATCTCGGTTCCATCACATAATACCCGTGGTTCTCAAACCTTTGCGTTTCAAGGACCACTATAACTCTTCCTCTGTACAAGAGGAAGGAATTGATAAGGAACCGGAAAAAAGAATCCCAACCTTGCAACCTTCAGATTCCCAGATGGCCTCTCTACCCACTCAGCTACTGACTGGCATAGAAAAACACTAAAACCAGGACACCCATGGATAGCACTCAATGTGATGCTGTGGGCACGCACAACCACACAGGGTACTTGGGGATAGAGGTTGTCGGATATGGATATTCAAGGCTGATGCTGATATTTGGGGAAAACAGGAAGGCTGACAGGTTGATATCAACCCATTTCATTTTCTCTTAAAATTCAGATATCCATTTCACCAATGCTAAAACTCTGTAGTGTACCACCTAATTCCACAATCTGAACACATGTCGTTCAATCTAGACCGGTATGTTTATCGTTTCCCCCGTTTTAGATTTCCTGCCTGACATTTGCATTAAAATAAATACACTGGATTATCCAAGTAATTATCGATTTTGAAACAAATAAAAACGAAATCTAAATGTCAAGATCGGCAACAAATGTACATTGTGTTAATGTACATTAAACTGAGCAACAAGACCACAGCACCTTGTATGTCCATATTTGAACTCTTAATAGTTGAAATATGGAGGGGGAATTAATGCCCTCAACTAGATTTTCTCTCAACTAGATTACTGCAATGCACTTTTTTCTGGCCTGCCAAAGAAAATAACTGACAGGCTACAGCTTGTTCAGAATGGGGAAGCCAGTTTTAGCCTCTTTACACTGGCTCCCGGTTGTTTTTAGCATTGATTTTAAATTATTTTACTTGTTTATAAAGCTCTAAATAGTCTTGCGCCCTCCTACCTTCATGACTGCCTGCCCAGATATGTCCCAAACCGCCCGCTTAGGTTCGCCACTGCTGACCTGCTCGAGGTGCCCCCAAAAAAGGCATTTAAGAAAATATGGTGAAACAGCTTTCTGCTCCAACGGGCCGATGGCCTGGAATAATAAACTCCCACTTAGACTGGCACCCTCTGTAGACACTTTGAAATCACAGCTCAAGACATTTGACTTTGGCTGAGTTTTTTCCCCCTTTGCTGCACCTGCTATACCCATTGCTTTGCCCGTTTTGCCTTTTTTTTTTAATGTTTTGTCTCGTTATTGATTTTGCTTTGATTTTGATGTTTTATGTTTTTTGTTCTCTTTTTCTTTATTTGTTCTGTAAAGCACTTTTATTGTACCACGACTGCTATAATGATTTAGAGGCGATTTTTCAGTGCCGTTTATCCCAGCCTACCAGGTAGAATTTAAATTTAAATGGTAAAAATAACAGCCCAAGTGGTCCCCGTTAACCAGTTCCTCCTTTAGACGTCTGAAATGACAAGGACCAGTAGATTTACATAGAAGGGGATTCAGTGAGGTGCCTTTGTGTATTAAAACCTGCTATACAAATAAACCTGCCTTTCTCAACAGCTGATAACAGCTGAATAGCTACGTAACGGTAAAAAAAACTGATTAGCTGAATAGCTAACTGAAAATAAAAACTGATTCAATTACATGTCCACATAATTAACTGGAAAAGACATGTTCAGACAAGTTGTTCTCAACATGGGGTCCGGAGACTCCCAGGGGTCCTTGAGGGGAGTCCAGGGGTCGTCCAGTATAATGTTGCTGTTTGGCAGAAACCTCTTATCTCCATATTCTAACTTCTTAAATGAATGCCCAAAATACTACAGCGTCAAACAAAAGCAGCAGAAGTAGGAAATCTACAAGCTCACACAGGATTAATAATTAAAATCAATTAATGATCATGGAAATGCTGAGGTAAACATTATGAGGGTAAAGTCTAAATCACTGTGAACAAATGTAAATGGCACACTGTAAAATCAAGGAATTCAAATGGATACATTAAAACAGGGAGCACTTTACCGTTTATACTTCTGCTTAATATTTCCATTCATTTGGGCATCAAAACACAGTTCTGTTTAACTTGAGCAAGTGTAAAACAAAACAGGGTTAAGGTTGTCTTAACGCAATGAGAGATTAAACACTGCAACCAACCAGGTTATCAAAAATAGTCTAGCCAACAAAGACATTTCGTGGGGAATATAAATGTTGGAATACATTTAAGCGTAGTAATCGTGAAAACGTGATTTTCACTCAGACTACAGACAATTTATCAGAACACACCACACTAGTATCATAGAGTCAACTTGCAAAAAAAAAACAAAGCTTATAAGACACAATAGAAAAGAAGCCACGGCACTCGCACATAAAATGCATGCCATCAAACCTTCGGGTGTGTAGGAAGAAAGCTTTTAATTGTGTTTATTCTGACGTATCCTTTACTATACACCATATACTAAGTGCAAGCAATTCCCAAAACAGTTTTCCAAAATACCACGGCCTCCAGTCACTGTGATTAGCTGTGAGACGCAGATGAAGCGCTAAAAAAGTCTCACACTCGGGATGCTGAGTGAACCAAAGCGTTCGCAGGTTTGGGAATCGCTTACATGCAACCTGAATGTGCACATGGTTGCAGTCTCAATGTTCGTGTATAGAAATATTTGGTCTATAACTACATGATCAAAATCTATGACGGTTTCATCTAGGGCTGCAACTATCAAGCAAACCAATTAGATTTTGTGCAATAACTTAAAATAGCACATAATACAAGCTCGTAGAGCTCATATAATGTGTATTTTCATATTTTTAAATGTTTTGAAACCTGTAATGCTATTCGCAAAGCAGGGATTGATTTATAATCACTCACCTGGTCTGCATCGCATGCCGTCTGCAGCCAGTTCCTGGCCCTGGGGACACACACACGTGTACTTGGCAGAATGTTTGTTGATCTGTGGAGCCGGCAAACACATGTAACTGCACCCTCCGTTCTTGCCTTTCTCTGAACACCAGTTGGTACCTGGAGAACAGGGAGGATTCACCGTATAGGGTCATGGGTCCTCAAGAGTTACTACAGGAGGAGTTCCAAATATTATTTGAACTTTTTACTTGAACCGTAGCATCCCTATTCTGGGGTTGTGTGTGTGTGTGTGTGTGTGTGTGTGTGTGTGTGTGTGTGTGTGTGTGTGCACGTGCGGGTGTGCACATGCATGCGTGCGTGTAGCATTCACCGAAAGTAGCCAATTTACAAGCTTGCAACACGTGGCGCTGCTGCAACTCGTTGCAAGCTTGTAGATCTGCTATTTTCAGTGAAGAGGTTTGGGAAAAGGGCAGATCAAGTACAGAGCTAAAGGTCAAGTTGACAAGTATTAAAAGTCTGAAAATATACATTAACATGAATCCAATAAACCAATAGAAAAAGAAATCATTCAAAAAATGTCCCACTGCGCCAGAACCAGTGTTATGAGCGCATACAGGACACAATTGATCACCGTAATCAATTGATATTAAAAAAGGCGTGATAAGGTGTCATCCGCGGGGAGGTAGATAGAAAAATAGGCGTCAAAAGGCGTAATTAGCGATAAATGAGTTAAAGCCCCAGCCCCATGTTAACTCTTACCAGACAGCTGAATCAGCTCATGGTACACAATAATGTCTTGCAGTTCGTTCAAGTTGCTGGCGAGAGTCACCACTTCTGAACCGGTGAACTTGTTGGCCCCATAGATGGCACCGTTTTGTCTGTCCGTCCAGAATACTCGGTCCTGAGGGGGGGAGGGAGGGAGGGAGGCAGTGATTTAGTGAGTAAAGCCTGATTTATACACTGGAACAAACTTCCAGTGCAAGTTTGAAACCGCCCCTCTAGTCCTTGGAACTCTTTCCTCCAACCTAACTACTAACAATTAACTCATTAACTGACAGAGTTTCTTAACAGCCTGCACACACCCTGTAAATATGCAAAGACCAAATATCTCCAAGTCAAAATCTAACTTTATTGTAAACAACAGAAGGTGGAGACAGAGTATCAACACCACACAGACAAATATGTACATCATTAAACGCAAATGTCATTGTGTGATTTCTGATTTCGGTTTAAACAATGAAAACATAACTTGTGTACAGAAAGTCGTTATTGGAAGGGAAGCTGTTCTACAGTCAATTAACTCGTGTAAGTCGTGTTCCGGAGGAGTCAAAGTGTTAATGCTCCAGCAACACCGTTCCCGTCGACCATATATTTGACAGTCTATCTATGGGGTGTGGTTACATGGGCGGTGGAGTACCTCAAACACTGTGAGAGCGTAGGGGTGAGACAGGTAGTCTGGTGACTGTAGAACCTTCCTCCTGTTGTCTCCGTTCAGGTCGACGCTGCACAGCATGTGGAGCTTAGAGTCCACCCAGTACAGCCTGCCTTTGATCAGATCTGAAACGCACCAAGAGGCGAGGAGAGGAATGGGAAGAAATGAGCGGGGTAGCGAGGAGAAGAGACGAGAGGATGTTTACTACACACACACACACTAGGGGTGGGCAAAGAAAAAATAGATTCAGGGATATAACATGATTTTTAATGCCACAATATTTTTTATTTCATGTCAGAAAGACTGACTGACGTTTCATGGTCTATATTGTTTAGAATAGTTTTAAAATGTTTCAGTATAAAAAAGCAAAGTCATTTGGAAGAAAAGGATTGCAAATTCGCAATATAAATCAAATCTGTTCCCTAGGTATCGAGTCAACAATCCAAATTATTAAAATATTCTATGTGAGTCATACAAAACTAGAGTGCTACGCATCTGTGTCGCTTTAGCGTTTAACCACTTTAACATATTGTCAATGGGAATTTAATGTTAGGACAAAATAGCCGATTTGCTCGTCTGCATATAACGTAAATTCTCCATTCATTGTCAATGGCATTTAATGTTTGTGTTGGACAATAATCTACACTATAGCTGAATATAGGAGGGGCTAGTGCCCCTCAAAAACTGTGTGAAGATGTACGTCATCACACATCATCACATTCCGGCCAATCACAATTGGCGCCCTCGATTTTTATCCTCAATACGTACTTTGCTCAGCCAATCAAATCATTGCTATGGTGTGCTCAGCCAATCAAATCATTGCTATGGGGTGCTCAGCTAATCAAATCATTGCTATGGGGTACACACAAACATACAAAGCTGTGCATAGGAGAGGCTAGCGCCCCTCAAAGACACAGACTGTTGGAGCTTGTAGGGTGTGTGTGTGTGTGTGTGTGTGTGTGTGTGTGTACCCAGAGTGATGCCGTTGGGCCACTGTATGTCTCTGTCCACCAGCACCTGTCTGTCCACTCCATTCATCCCAGATTTCTCTATCTTTGCTGGTTCTCCCCAGTCTGACCAGTACACAAACCTGGAGACAGACGCTCACACGGTTATACATGCACAAAAATAAATAAATAAAATAAAATCACATACAAGAACACACACTTAAGCATTTATGCATGACACACACACACACACACACACAAACACACACACACACACACACACACACACACACACACACACACACACACAACACACAGACAGCATTAAAGAGAAGCATCCCCCTCACATACATTTATGTTTATTATCTTGACATGTTGAGTTTGCATTGTGTTTATCGCAAACACTCCTATAGACAGCCATGTGTGTCCCTGGGTCCCTCCCAGGCTGGCTGGCTGTGTCTGAGCACGAAAATAGATTTTGGTTGGTTTTCATAACCAGGGGTTACTGTTGCGCAGCCTAACACACACACACACACACACACACACACACACACACACACACACTTAACTGTATATATATATATATGATGATTTTGGGTCGCGGGCCGGCACCCTGGCCGCGTTCCTGTGGGTCTGGAACTTCCACGGAGTTGCACCACTCACTTTACACGGGTGTGATTTTTTTCTTAAATGAATGCCCTACTACTTGATCATACTACAGCGTCAGACAAAAACATCAAAAGTAGCAGATCAACAAGCTCAAAGCGTGGTGCGAAGAAAGCTTGTAAATCTGCTACTTTTGAATTTGAATCCTGAAATGTAACAATTTTGGACATACTGTATGAAGTTTCGACAGACAATGAATTATCGTGCGAGTGGTACGAGTTTAACAGTGTCAGTTCTGTGGAATGGATAATTTGATAGTGGAAAAATGTACCGGTGAAAGATTATATCAAACATAACTTTTTTTAAATTGAAGTAAATATCGTAATCTGACAGCCCTAGTTTCCACACACACAACAGTGGCAACACACCAAGCCTCCAGTAAGGCTATCCAACGTTGAAGCTGCCACTACCTACTGGCAAAATGTGGAATTGCAGCACTTTCATGGAGGCGAACGGATGTTCATGACGTCACGTGCGTGAGCCCGGACCTCAAAATTGAGGCTAGGCTAAACTTAATGGTAAATTATGCGTTTATATAGCGATTTATCCAAGGCGCTTTACATAGATTGTGCATTACATTCACTGGACCCATTCACACACACATTCATACACCGATTGCGGCGGAAGCCATGCAAGGTACCAACCAGCACATCGGGAGCAATTTGGGGTTCAGTGTCTTGCCCAAGGACACTTCGACATGTAGACAGGAGGAGCCGGGATTCGAACCGCCGACCCATGGATCATTGGACGACCTGCTCTACCTCTTGAGCCACAGTCGCTCGCAGCCACAGTCGCTCGCTCGAGCCATCGAGTTATAATTATACTTCCGGCAGTCTTCCGGGTGCTTCAAAATGCCACTGAGCAACTTCCACTGAAATTAATAGCGGGGGGGTGGGGCTAACGCACCGGTTCGGTCTCTATCCTTTTATTACTCTATGCGATACACACACACAAACTCTCACTCACTCACCCAGAGAGTGGATCAACAGCGATGGAAGCCGGCTCCTTCAGGCCGCTGTTGAACAGAACCTTCTGTTTGGTGCCGTTGAAGTTTGTCACGCCGATGCTTTTGGTTCCGAGGTCTGACCAGTACAGGTTCTTGTAAATCCAGTCCACGGCGATGCCGACAGGATTCTGAATGTTGTCCAGCACCTTGCTGTGGGTCCCAACGTCCCCCCGCTTATCCATCACCGTACTGAGACCGAGAGAGAGACAGAGAGATGAGGGGGTAGACAGAGGGGGGGGGGGTAGAGATGGAGACTTATGAGAGAAAGTGTGTGTGCGCGCGTGCGTGCGTGCGTGAATTATAAAGAGATAGAGAGAAAGCTAGGGTTTAATTTGATTTCACTTTACTGTCCCCTTGGGTAAATGTGTCCTCTGCATTTAACCATTCCCAACAGAGAACGGTAAACAGACAGTGTGCACTTGGGGACCAACTCCAGCTGTAAAGCCAGTACCTTGGTCAAGGGCACTGTGTGCATGTGTGCGTGGCAGAGGTCTTCGTGTAAACCCGAAATCCGACTCTGGAGTCACAAGAAGCGCCTCCGGGGGCCAGGTCAGAACCGCTACCGTATGTTTCGGGTCTCGGGGGGCCGACAGTGAAATGCTGTCACAGCTGTCAATCACCCCTGCTCCCCCCTTTTTCCCTCCTCTGGCCAGCTGCCGGCGTGCCTTGCGTCACGTGACTTCAGTAAAGAAGTAGCAGTGTTACTGTGTAGACAATAACAAGAAAGAGCCTCGGTTCCTTGGGTTTTGTACGGGTACGGGCCGCGATCTCTCTGTACTGCTCGGATCGGAACTTATATATTTCTAATAATAGCCGGGTCGGTTCGGCTCTGGTTTCCGACATCTCTGAGTACTTTTCCAAGTCCGGAAGTCTGAAGTCTAACAACAGCCGGGTCCATTAGGTTCTGGGTACATTTTATATGGGTCTATTTGGGCATAGGTCGGTCAAATTGGACCCGTGAAGACCTCTAGGGCGTGGGTCTCGTTCTCACCTAAAGATGGCCTTCTGGCCCATGTCGGCCCAGAAGATCCTCTGCTGGTTGAAGTCGGCGTCCAGCGCCACAGTGTTCCTCTGCTGCTCCACGATCTGGGTGTACTCCTTCCTCTCCAGGCCCAGGCGCCGGATGTCACGCCGGTTGGTGAAGATCAGACACGGCTCCTTGCCTGCGGGAGGGGAGAGGACGGGGTCAGAGGCAGATCGACCCCCGGCGTCCTTATTTCTGGGCATGCCGTTATCGGTGAAAAATAATAGCCCAGGCGGCGCCTATATTTCCTGTATCGCCATGTTTTTACGTTTGTTTCGTAAATGAACGCCCTACTTGAATCATACTACAGCGTCACACAAAACAAAAGCATCAAAAGTAGCAGATCCGCAAGCTCTAAAGTTTCCTGTCAGATATATTATAGACTATCCGATAATGCAGAAAAAGCCAAAAGAATATATAAAATATAAAAAATACACCTAAAATAGTTTAACGTTTGGAGAGGAGCAGAGGATCAGTTGACAGCACCTCTTCTTCTTACATATCTTCTTACATATCTGCAATTTTTTATACTTGTGGGACGCTGTAGTAGGATCAAGACAGCCATTAATTTACGAGATAAAAACCCCACTAAAAGTAAGTTACTTACTATAAGTAAGAGGTTTCTGCCCGACAGCAACTATATGCTGCTGATGTAGATTTAGGTCGTCTTTAACCGCGACTGCCTGAGCCCTGATGCCTCATTACCATTTGCATTACCCATATAGAGTCTATTACACAGGACTAATTAAGAGCTAAAGAGTCTATTCAGGGTACTAATTGAAGGTAGATTCCTAGACTGAACAATATAGAGCACCCTTTCAGAATGACGAGTGGCCCAGGAAATAATTCCCCATTCATTTTCCCCCATAGGTTTTCAAAAAGTATTTTTTAAAGATCTGTCAGCCTCGAACAAAGCCAACTCGGATTTGTGACAAATCATGACAACACACACAATATTCTGGGCGAACACATAATTAGAAAGAAGAAATGGGAAGGGCAGGGTACAACAATTAAATACCGGTAATTGTTATATTGTACGTCTATTGCACATAAGAAAAATCTATTAATAAAAAAAATAAAAATCACACCGGTATGAAGTGAGGGGCGCTCTTATCATCATGACATAAAATAGACACTATGCCTAGTTGCTCAGATACTATGACATAAAATTCTCCATTCATTGTTAATGGGAATGTAACTTTTTCTGCCCGCTAGGTGGTACTGTGGCATAAGCACAGCTAACATGTTCCAGCCGTTCAGTCTCAGTCTACGAGCCTCTGTTTAATTTCCGGGTTATCAGGGAGGTTGTTTGCGTAAAAGGTAAATTGACGGTCGCCGCTTTCATATATGGAGTACGGTTGTCTACGAACATGTACGTAGTTGGCACCTGCCTACCCTAGCCTAGGGGGTCCGAATAGGTTCATAGATGGCGCAGAAAGAATTAATGTTTGCTTAAGACCAAGTTTGTGGACGGTAACTAAAAGCTGGATGTAGGATGGGCTAGCGCCCCTCAAAAACATAAATTATAGTTCCAAGCCAACGATTGATCATAACACTGAAAATGCACAGGGCCCACCCATCTGATATAGGCTGCCGAGTTAAGTGGTCAGATGGGTGGGCTGTAAACGCTTGAGATTTCCAAGTGGGCATTGATCCAGAAAAGGTTGAGAACCATGGGTCTAGACTACAGTAGGCAGGTTGCCTACAGACTGAGAGACAGACCGTCTAGCCACCCTGTCATCCATTCACTGACAAGTTTACTGGCCATAATTTGTTTTAGAGACGCTCGTATGATCAAATAATTGTTGGGTTTAAGAGGTCCTGCACACAGTAAACCCAGTAACTCCAAGAGTGTACATATTTGTACACTCTTGGAGTTAAATGAACACCAAGGGTTTTACAGTGTGGTGTTCTGTCTGAGGGGACTCGGTCATAATGGCCAACACAATAAACCCTTTTTACTGCCATAAACACCATGTGATCTCCAGCCTAGAGGGTGACATCATCACAGTTGGGACACATCCGAGGCCTGTCAGGACAGCTATAACCTTGCGGTCCCATCTGGGCCATTATTGTTTATCTTTTTATTAAAACTTTATTGCAGCAGCATTTGCAATCCACTGCAAAATACAAACAACTCCCATGTTTCATAGTTCTATGGGAGATGACCAGTACAACAACAGACCTATACTGTTCGCTACTGGGAGCTGACCAGTACAACAACAGACTTATATACCACTCGCTACAGGGAGCTGAACAGTAGCGAAGTTGGGTACTAGAGAGCTTGTGTAAAATGTCTTATTTTTTAAATAATTCTTCACCGACACAATAACCAGTGTGACGTTACCACTGCTCTATCGCAACATTCTTCTGTCTCAAGTGATTACCAGTGCCTGTGCCGTCCCCATCACTCAACTCTCTCAACTCAACAAGAATGTCCCAGCACCCTCCCCCCTTTCCTAAATCTATTATTAGCAAAGTCAGCAGCAAAACAAAGCAACCAACGCACAGTGTAGTGACCAAGTAGCTATGAGAAGTGTTGCCCAAAAAAAGCCACTGCCAAAAATCCAGTTTTGATTATTTGTAGTGCGTTGAACTCACCCACAGCTTTACAGACTCCAGTGGGCGGGTCCATCTGGTATCCGTTGTGACACTCACACTTGTAACCTCCCTTCAGGTTGATGCAGATCTGACTGCAGATTCCTGGGTTCTGACACTCGTTAATGTCTGCACAGAGGAGAAGACTTGATGTAGTCAAACATGATCCGTTGGCTTTTTATTCATTTATTTTCTCTAGGGGAAATGCCTGATAACTACGTATACTGCCCTGCAAAGCCAAATTGCAGTAACTACGTTTTAGGACACAGACTTTCCCAATGGTCAAATTAGCCTTTGTGATTTTGGGGGATAAACAATTACCTCAAGAAAATATAAAAATAATAGTGTAATATAACTTGCCAATTTGCCAATATCTAATTTGGCTGACTAGTTGGAAAAAGAAAAAAAAAGATAATAATCTTGACGGTACCTCCACAGGTCTTGTGGTCTATGAGCTGCAGTCCTGGTGCACAGTCACACTCGAAGCCTATCACCATGTCCCTGCATATGTGAGAGCAACCTCCGTTGTTTTGCAGACATTCGTTCATATCTGGGAGACGGAGACAAATGTAGTAAGTAAGTATACAGTAGAAGTATACAGTAGAACATGCACATCGACAAGGGGGTGGCTGGGCTAAAGACACTTCATTTTACAGATGGATGGAGACCGCACACCATATTAGGTCTTTATTTATTCGTCTGACGTGATCCACAACAGGATCGAAACGTCAGACAAATAAATAAATAAGTATTTTTGCACCCAATATGGTGTGCAGGCCACACACAAGCGCAAAAGCTGCAGATTAGGTGTTAATGTTTACATCTGTCAGTAATAGTAGTGTCGATCAATTTAGAAAATAGATTTCTGTGAACTGCACATTATCTCAGGTTGAGGTTCAAATATAACCAACACATCGAAAACAGATCTCTGCAGTTTGAGGCTCACCTATTGACAGTAAGTTTCAGTCTGAAACAGAAGCCTGAGTTTCTGAACCAATCAGTGTGTCTCATCCCTTCAGGCTATTGGACGTTCGTATCCGACGCTACATTCACGCGGAGTCAGTTTACAAGCGAGAGACAGACGGCAAGCTCAGCATGTTTGCTATACTATGTGACACATTTCTAACCTATGTTTTTAGATAAGAGATCAAGATCAAGTAGTTTGTTAATTTACGAGAAAACACAAAAATATGGAGATACGGTTTCTACCCGACAGAAATAGGGATGCAAGGTTGTTAAAACGTTCTACAAATGCAGTGGGGCGGCAATGCCCCATGACGTAAAACAGCCACTGAGCTGGTTGAGATGGTCCCCGGTCCGATCCCCTTGGGTTTGTGTTGAAGTGTTTTTATATTAAGCAAGACACTGAACCCCCCAACTGCTCCCGATGAGCATGTTTCTGCCTTTCATGGCTTCCGTCACTTTTGATAAAAATGCACCATTTAACATTTAAATATGGACATGAAGTCATTCTACTCACTGCATTCCTTAATGGGTTCATCGCTCCAGTCGGGGCAGTCCCTGGCCTTGTTGCACACCTTGCTCATCTCAATGCATTCACCGCTGCGACACTTGAATTTATCAGGACCATTACACTGGGTCACTGTACGGAGAGAGCAGAGGTTGACAATGGATCACCCAGTGATACGTGACCTATTTAGACATTTAACAATTAATAGATCCTTTGCGTGGCGTCCAAAGAACTTGCAAAGTGCTTGCAAAGAACTAGAAAGATGAGGGGAGGCAGAAAGGAGAAAAGAGGGTATTTTGTATGTGTGGCAGGTGTCTTTGAGATTTAAGAACAAGAGTATGAAGAAAGAGAAGGAAGAGAGAAAATGCTGTGCATGAGGATCAGTTTTGTCCTTGAGAAGGCACAGTAAAGGGCTTCTCACATGGAAAGCAACTGCCGTGGCTAGTAATTCATTTTCAATAAGAGTCGAGCATTCGAGCAGGCAGGCAATCAGACAGGCGTAGCGACGAGAGTGCAATCCTGTGACGCTGTCACCTCCGTGTTAGTCTCACACACACATGCCCATGTCAAGAGTTGAACTGGTGTTTAACTTGCCAGCGGAATTCGCAGAAATTTTATAAATTAGCAAAGTAATGAAATTAGCCGATCTACAAGCTCGTGGTGTAAAGCGTGTGGGTTTGTAGATCGGCAATTTCTTTGGTCCTGGGCAAACTAATTTGTCTTTTGGGTCACAAACTAAATAGTTTGGGAAGCCCTGCTTATAGTGCTTAATGACCTGGTGAGATAGCGTATGACAACATGTCAGTGTAGTCAATTCCTGGGTAGTTGGAGATCAAGAAATTCCACAGAAAGGGGGAGTTAGAATCTCAACGAGGGAGTCATCATTACTAGGAAACATGCTCATGTAATGTATGCTTAGTCACATCAGTGTTTCTCAAGCTTTTGCACTCTGGACCACTAGCATATTTCAGTTAAATATAATATCGGCAATTTAGCATAGTATCGTGCAACATATTATATCAAGCCGTCACACACACACACACACACACACACACACACACTTTAAAGAGGTAGTGCCGTGATTTTTGACCACCCGCAGGCCTAATTATGGCCATGCATCACCACTAGTAGTCTATGGACTGAGCTGATGTGTTTTTAACCTGCTACATGTACAGTTCTTATTAGTTTTACTCTTATTTTAATTGTTTTCTAATAGTTGTCTTCTCTCATGTCCCCCCCACATGTAAAGCGTCTTTGGGTATTAGAAAAGCGCTATATAAGTCCCAGGTATTATTATTATTATGGACAATTGGTTGAGAGGTGGGATGCATTGACATGAGTGTTTGAGTGCTGAAAAGAAAAAAATCATCCGACTTGACCCAAGACAACAGTGGTCCCCAAGTTGATTTTTACTTAGTCAGTGCAGTGGTTCGTGCTTCACAATCAGTTGAAAATCCCTGCTCTAGTACCTACTACCTATCTACCACCTTGGTGGCTTAGCAATGCCTAATTTTGGGGGGGCTTATGTTTTGGATGCCAGACGAAACTGGGAGATCCATTTGTATGGGTGCCTGCTTCACTGTATTCTTTGCTGTCCTGTTCTTTCTTTGATGTTGAGTAAATGTGGCGAGAATCCGATAGTAAAGCATTCTATTAAAACATGCAACCAATTCCGCTTGACCTTTTCCCTTGACATTTTGGTGAATCGGGCCAGAAATGGAAAAAGTGTTCATGTTTTCTCCGGCCTTATTAGATGAAGCATTCAATATGTGGTGTGCCTTACATAATTTGAGCAACAACATTTTTACGTTTTTCTCCCAACTCGGCTGATTTTTCTATTAAAGGATCAATTCACCACTTTTCAACCTATCTTCATATACTGTTACTAGGTCCTCACTAATAATCATGATAAAATGGCACCATTTCTTTCTACTCTGTTCATAGGAAGGCTGTGGGCAGTTCAGAGACCCGTCCACCAGTGACATCATCGATTGGGAATCCAAACTAATAGAAACTGCAGGTTTTCTAGTCCTGAAAAGTTGCAATGCGAAAGCTATCGTTCCCGATAAAAAAAAAATCGAAACATTTTTGTAAAAAAACCCAACGATGATGTAACTGGTGGACGGTTTCTCAACTGCCCACAGCCCTCCTATGAGACACAGACTGAGTAGAAAAAGATTGACATTTTATCATGATTATTAGTGAGGACCTATTATATGAAGATGGGTTGAAAAGTGGTGAAGTGGTCCTTTAAGCAATAAGCACCCCTCTGGTCGGAGGAGCAGGGCGGAATTGGGGGAGATATTCCCAGATACTGACACCATCTTTTTCTCAATATAAATCGGAACGAGCCACCTTATTTCATCAATTTTGGCCTCGTCCTTAAATGGCAGACTTATGAGGTTGAGTTGTCTTATGTGTTTCAGATGCTTTTGGTATAGATTTTTACTTCTGCCCTATTATGGCTATGTTTGGAGTGGGTCCTGCAGGAAGGCTCACCCCTAACCAAAGCTCAGCTGGATTCTGTTTAAGCCTCTGGCCACTATTTTGGCCAGAGGCTTATTGTACTTAACTGAAAATTGGACTCTAACCCTGCTTAATAGACACTGGGTTGGGGATTTACTGGGATACCTTAAGCTGGAGAAACTGAGATTCAGCACACATGGGGAAATGTGAAAGTTTTATTTTTGTCTTACTTTGTCAATTATATCTGTATACCTACTTCTTTATAGGCTTTGATATTTATAGTGTTGTTCTTGTTGGTGTGAATGTGAATATATACACGTTCCTTAGTTTGAAGCAAAGCATTTCTTTGTATATAGTGTTCTGACAATACGTGTTTTGTCTGTGTGGTTGTACTGTATGTTGTGGAAAATAATTTGAAAATCTAAAAGAAAAAGAAAAACAAATGACATGAGCGGAGTGCAGTGGATCTTACTGTTTTTGCAGTTGATCTCATCAGATCCGTCGGTACACTCTCTAACGCCGTTGCACTGCCTGCCGCCAGGAATACAATTACCATCGTCACACTTGAAATGATCCGGCCCACAGGTTATCACAGCTGAGGAAACACAAAAAGATCATATTCTGTGATCGCATTCTGGCTTACACCACAGTCAAATCTGTTTCACTCCGAGTGTGCATGTACACAGGGCCCCTTTTATGCACAAGGCTATAGAAAGTAAAGTTCTCAACGGGCCCAAAAATGAAGGCCCGAACTGGGTCGGCCCCGAAGCTCGGCCCAAATTACCATAATGTTATGCCCGAAAAGAACGCCACTTTAAGGCCAGCGCAGCAGCGCGCGCCGTGGTTCAGTGTGTGTCGATATCATTCTAATGGATCCCATTTGCAGTGGTGGTGAGTAGCTCCCCTTAGTTTCCTCTGAAGTGAAGCAGCTATGTCCAAGACTCCAAGTATCGTCCCCGTTCGGTGTCCAAAAAGAACAAACATAGCCTACAAAGTTTATAAATCATCCACGCACCTCTCATGTCTCGACAGCTTAGAGATCTGTTATTTTAAATTGGGCACATATAACGAGGCGCGCCGCCGCACCGAAGTACGGCAGTTATAATACTAATCATTTTGGAAATCAAATAACCTGTAGCCTGCAGTGGACTGTAACATTGCGTGGTCATTATACACTACAGAATTATATGATTTATATGGATCGGTTGGTGACTATATGACGTTGATTAGGCCTAATGATTAGGTTATTCATCGCAGCCAGCTGGGTTTAACGAGATAGCTCAGTCAGCCTCAGTGTAGCCTCGATACCCAGGCTTTAATTTAGTCTGCGCGAAAAATGAAAGCTTGGATTTATGCATGGGCTGCACTGGTCTAAAAGTGGGAGTCAACCCTTCCGCGTAGGCGTCGCTCCAAATTACGTGACGTCAGGGCTCTGAGCGGTGTGCACACCTCAAAATAACACCGTGAGGAAATCATTACCAATGGAACTTCAAACGAGGCTATGCGAGGAAAATGAGGAGAATGGCTGAATAACCCACCACACCGTCTAAGAAAAAAACCAACGTGTGCCGACTCTGTGGAAATAACTTTGACAGTCCGTTAGAATGGTATACTCCAGCAACCAGTGGTTTCTGCTTTTGGTCGACACAATACCAGTGCTGCACTGGGGGGGGGGGGGGGGGGGGGGAGAGAGACGGACAGATCTGTGAACCTATCAGGGTGCGCGTCTTTCTGAGCCGCGGCCCTCCCATTTAGTCCAGAAATGTCTAGCGTTAGCTCAGGCTAGCCTCAGTGAAACATGACGAAAAACGGACACTTCAGCTATCGTGTGATAATTTGCTTGATTTTATAAAACATTTAGCATTATGAACTGAAGCTCATTTGGTGCACCGCCAGCCAGAGGTATAAACAACCACCCCACCGTTCACTTCACTCTGCTCATGCCTGCGTGCAGTCAGTATGCGTGCTGCCGCACAGTCTGAAATGTCAAGCCCCCCACCTCCACTCCTCCCTCTTCCTCCTGTCACAATTAAGTGAATCTCGATAGTGCAGCCCTCTTCCTAATAAATACATAGTTGTAGGCTATAGCCTACACATTACACAAATAACAGAATTGCTATTTTTATTATAATAACATGCTTAGTGATTTTCCGGGATTTTTTTCTTTTTTCTGAGCCTGAGGCTCGGCCCGGCCCACTAATTGGCATAATTTTTGGGCCCGGCCCGAACGTCGGGTCGGTACCGGTCGGGCCAGGTCGGGTTCGGGCAGAGTTTGAAAACCTTAATAGAAAGTGACAAATCTTCACTAAAACCAGATTCCATATGGTCTTTGCTATTCAGACTGCATAAAAACACTGAAACTACAATCTGGATAGACCACAAATCAGATACGGCCAGTCTTAACAGGGCCTACAGGTCCATGTGGTTCCATTCGTACACTCCTGAGTAAATTCAACAAGGATTATACTGTGTACCCAATTTTGACAGCTGCAGACAGATAATCAATTATGCTCTTTGTATAAAACTTTCCACAGCAAAGTGTTTACCAGCCCGCAACAGATTTTCATTCAATTTAGCCCGAGATCAGAGTGATCAGAGTATAAGCATGAAGCATAAAGTGCCCCTGGGGGCACAGGTCTCCACCAGGGCAGGTCAGGTTGTGGCTTCCTGGTGGCACTATAATAGGCCATTTCTTCTTACACCTTGGATGGCAATTTGATGATTTGAGGAATTCTGTTCCAAAAATGTGTCTTGCAAAAATCCACCTGTAAGCTATAACAGGACAATGTGAAAAGGGTGGGGTATATTCCTCAGCCTAGTAGGAGAGTCCTTGAAAGATTTCACATAAACGCTGCCTTCATGATTTGAGGCTTTTTGTTCAAAACAGGCCAATCTTGCCAACTTTGAAAGCCAATGTTAGCCAATTAGGATGGAATATGAAATATTTTTGGACAGAATCTGGAGTAGAATTTGGACAGAATCTGGAGTAGTAATATCATGAATAGTGTTTTTCAAAAATGGGCCTCCGGGTGGCGCTATAACAGGCAGTTCTGGAAAATCTGGGGCAGAGGTTCATGTTGGCATCAAGTGAGTGTGTGCTAAATTTGACATTGACCGGGTTAACAGTGCCGGACGGACACACGCACGCGGACGGACGCACACACACAGACGGAGTGCAAAACATAATCTCTCCCCATGCCTTTGGCCTGGTGGAGACAAGGCAAATGGTCACATACAGTAATATAAGTAAAGACCACTGTAGGACACCAGATAAACATGAAACCCACACTGTAGCATCTGTCAAAAAACAACATGCTACCTAAATAATATTCTTTGGTCAACAGGTAACCAAAATATCTGCATAGTAAACTACCAGTTGCCATATCTTACTATACTACTAATATCTTGCAATGAAACATATAGTTCGTTGCTGTCGGGAGGAAACCACCTAACTCCATTTGAGGTTTTTGATAATTCTTTTCATAAATCAGTGCTATTGAACACCCTTTACGTGAACCAATGAAAAGTAGTAAAAACCGCTTCAGACAAAACCTCTTAACTCCATTGGACCCTCAAACTGTTTACTAACCAACTCCACCATGTAAATAATTGGCAATATATAAAGTCAACATGAGGCAGTATTGGCTTCATTTTCAAAATATTCTTTTGTTTCTTCCCGACAGCAGAGATATGATGGTTGGTAAATATATTCTTGTATTTAAAAATAAATAAAAACATTCTATTTATAAATGAAACGGTAACATCAGATCTAAAGCACATACGACAGTTGGCTTCGTCGCTGTCGTCCTTGCAGTCGGATTCACCGTCACACCTCCACTTCTTGTGAATGCACTCTCCAGAACGACACAGCATCTCACTGGACGAACACTTGGCCGGAGGGGTGGGGGGGCGACCGCAGCGAGACGGAGACTCATCCGACTGGTCCTGAGGGCAGAGAAGAGGAGTGGATGAATAATGAGGGAGAGCTGGAGAGAGACGAGGAGGAGTAAGAGTAAAAGAGACAAGAAGAGAGACAGGAGGAAGAGTGAGGGAAGAAGGGAATAAAGTGGAAATCAATGAACACTGTGGGAGGTCAGATACAACACGGATAGTGGATATGTACTGTATATACACAAACACACACACACACACACACACACACACTAGACATTTGTGATGCAGACACATTGACGAAGAAAAGTATGCAGTATGTGTCGGCTCATTCTTTTTTTTTTTTAAGATATTGTTTTTGCGGCTTACGCCTTTTATTGATTTTTGAAGGGACAGACAGTAGGCTGACAGGAAACGGGAGAGAGATGGGGGAAGACATGCAGTAGGCCGTGTCGGGTCCGGGAGTCGAACCCGCGGCACACTGCGACTGGATTACCAGTCCGGTGCCCAGACCGTTACGCTACGGCCTGGGCCTGTCGGCTCATTCTTTGACAATTCCTAGTCGTGTCTGTTCATATGAAGTTATAATTAATTTGTTGTCATAGTGAATTACTGCGCTGCTGAAGCATCGTCGAGCGGATAGAGCACCGCTCAAGTGCTTTAAATCATATGCTGACATTACACAGCCTCTGTGACTGTTTAAATGCTGCAGGGAGAAAGGCTTGTTCTTTCCTGCTCGACTCGCTCACCGGCAACGGACGCACTGGGGTGATGGCTTCCTAAATGGGTCATCATATTGGAAGTAGTGCATAAGCCTAACATGTTGCACAGTGCTTGGACACAGCCGCAGTTTTACCCACCATTGTTCCTTTTCATAGGTCCCATTCTTTCGGAGTTCGGCATGCCCCAGCCGGGAATCGAACCCTGACCTTCCAGTCTCAGGGTGGACACTCTAACCATCATCCCAACTGTAGACTACTTTGCCTTGTCCACTCCAACACTCATTCACAGCGCTGCACTCCACAATTCAACTGTGACAAATCAGAATTTTGACTGAGAAATGAAGGAGAGGCTCACCAAACCCAATAACTTTATTGAACTGAATAGTACATGCCCAGAACCGTGACTATCGAACAAACTGGATAGTACATGCCCAGAACCGTGACTATCGAACAAAATGAATAGTACATGCCCAGAACCGTGACTATCGAACAAACTGGATAGTACATGCCCAGAACCGTGACTATCAACATGTTTAACAGGCCATTACATCCAGTCGACAGAGAACCCTTTAATTAACAGACTTTCAACACTACTCTCGAACAAGATGGAGAGATCTTATAAAGCCAAGTTCCATTTCGCTACTATAAACAGACTACTGTATGAATATTATGATTGCATGTTGCTGGTATGACACACACACACACACACACACACACACACACACACACACACACACACACACACACACACACACACACACACACACACACACACACACACACACACACACACACACACACACACACACACACACACACACACACACACGATGTCCAAAAGTGCTTTTCAGGATTCAAATATCACAAAAATAGCAAATCGCAATGCGAAATGTTTTGAGCCTGTAGATCTGCTATTTTTGCTACTTTTGTGTGACACTGTAAGGTTTCGGCCCGACAGCCAACCATATACACACAGTACAGATATACACCAGGTTAGATGACACACCCAGATGGTCTGGTAAGGTGATGACCTCATCAGTTTCTGGGAAAAGCAGCAACAATCGTTGGCCAGGTTTGACAAGCTGAGACGGAAGACTTAAGACATCCCTCTCAGCTTGCCAACCTGGCAAGGATGATCCCTCGCAGCCTGGAAACAAGTGTATCATGCGAGCATAATTTCAGCTCTGCTGAGCATGTGACTTAGACCGGGGGGGGGGGGGGGGGGGGTAGACAATGGAACGAAGCAGGTGTCATAGCACATCTTAAAGGGATAGTTCACCCAGAGAGATTTTGGGGGTGAACTATCCCTTTAACCCATTAAAACCGGGAAACGTGTTTCTTAATTTTTAGCATTGGCTATTCAAATAGCAGATGTACGCAACTCATTCGCGGCCGCGATCGTCATTTGACGCCTTTACCTACTTGGGCCCTCGTTGTCGAAATCGTCTTTGGACGTCATTTTTAACAGTTTGACGGCCGCTAATTGTTTAATCCAGTGTTCCACCGCGCGTAAAACGCTATACCCGACATTTTTTTAATGCTTTTAATTTGCCGTTTTAAAATAATTAAAAGGAAAAAGCGGATTTATCCGGGACCTGATGAAATACAGAAGTGAAAAGTCAGCTGGCTTATGCCGTCTATGGGAACAGTTTTTAGAATTCCAATATCTCAGATTCTTCTTCTTCCAAGCTGCGTTTTTGATTAAAACAACATTGATTTGTTTTACATGAATTATATAAGATTTGCGCGAAATGTTACAGAGAAATATTTGAGGTTGTACAAGCCTATTTTTTAACCATCTTGAATGTGAGAACTACTGATTTAGAAGTCTCTCTCTCCCTCCATCCGACACGCAGATTATTAATGTTTTGCATTAATAATCCAAATCTGCAAACTAGTAACTCAAGCGGTCAAATAATTGTAATGAAGTAAAAGTACATGATTTGAGTCAACATACCAGTCAAAATTGGACATCTACTGTGTACAAGTACAATTCACTTGGTTACTTTCCACCACTCCCCCCCCCCCCCCCCCCCCCCCACTACAGTACCTGACAGTCAACGTCGTCGTCACAGACCCAGCTGGAGGGGATGCACGTGGAGTTCCCACACTGGAACTCGGTGGGACCGCAGGAGGACGGCGTGCAGTCCACCTCATCTGAGCCGTCGCCACAGTCGTCCTCCCCGTTGCACTGGAAGTTACGGGATATGCACCTGCCACTGGCGCAGGTGAACTCGTTGGGAGCACAGGTGATGTTGCCTAGGACAAGACGGAGAGGAGAGGAGGGAGAGATGAGAGATGGACTGTTAGGTAGGTTGGTTTTCTTGACCACAATGTTAACTAGATAAAGTGCCAATCGGCACAGGTCTCCACCAGGGCAGGTCAGGTTGTGGCCTCCTGGTGGCGCTATAATAGGCCAATGTGAAAAGGGTGCCATTTCTTCTTGCCTTGGATGGCAATTGGTTGATTTGAGGCTTTTTGTTCAAAACGGGCCAATCCTGCAAACGTTGAAAGCCAATGTTAGCCAATTAGAATGGAAAATGATATATCGGACAGATCCGTCTTGAACACATGACTATAGAGATCATGTGGACCGATTTGCGTGAGATTTGGATGAAATCTGTGCGACTAACATAAGCAAAGTGTTTTACAGAAATCGACCTCATGGTGGCACTATAACCGGCAGATGTGGAGGGATGCAGGGACAATGTTTTTCCATGGCCTCTAGGGAGTGCGCATACATAAGTTGTATACAGATCGATGCAGTTATAGCTAAAAACAGGAATTGGCCTGTTATAGCGCCACCGTGAGGCTGATTTGGGGGGGGAAATTGTGGCATGTCGTCCTCGGCCTAGTGGAAATGTGCGTGTATAATTTAACGGAAATTGCACACCGTTTGTGATTTGTGGCATTTTTTCGAAACAGACCAATCGTGTGAGCTTTGGAAGCCAATCTTAGCCAATCAGGATGGAAGATGGGAAATGGTGCCGCTCCGTGTTGATCACATGACTATGGAGATAGTGTATACCGAATTGTGTGATGTATGGATAAAATGTGTACGAGTAATCTACAGAAATGGTTTTTGCCTAAATCGGCCTCATGGTGGCGCTAGGAGGAATATTTGTCGTTGGCATCCAGGGAGTGTGTGTGCAAAGTTTGGCATGGATCGGGCCAACGGTGCCGGAGATTAGCTGGTAACGGACGGACGGAAGGACAGACGGACGGACACACGGACGGAGTGCAAAACATACTCTCCCCCCATGCCTTCGGCCAGGTGGAGACAAAAATGTAGATGGCATGTTATTTAACCACTTGAACCCTAGCTCTGTTTGGAACCTCATATCTACGCTTTATCTCCGGGAAGAGGTTCCGTGTCAGGATATCCCTGCATCGGTAGAACGTGGGTTAAGCCATCCAAAAACAGTGGCGAAAACCCATTTTGCAGTATCGTTTCCAAAAAGTAAAGGTATCAGAACCTAGCTGCAGATGATAAACGTATAGGCACGTAAATTTTTTAGATAGGGATGAAACAACAATGAATCAGGCTTAAATAAAAAAGCCTAGTACTGCTTCTGTAAAATTGCATTGGGAAAACATGGTACTGGCTAACTTCATAAGCTTTGTAAGCAGTTGTTTTGGTGTGTGTGTGTGTGGGGGGGGGGGGGCATGGAAATGTGGGTGATAGTGTTGTCAAAATATTACTTAAAAAAAAAGGAATAAAGGTACACTACTTATTACTCCCTGAGAAAAGTAACTAGTTAATTATTACTTTACTTGCATATTTTGTCCCCAAAAGTCTTACTTTACATTTTCAACATTAGCAGTCCCTCCCTCCCTCCCTCCCTCCTCTGTCTCCTCCACCTCCGTTTCCGTATCCGCTCTAGAGTCTAGATCTAGAGCGGATCAGCAGCCTGCAAAGCAACTTGACCCCTATCCAGTCTACCATTATAAATAAACACTTAAACCCACAGTTCCACCAAGGCTCGTGAAAATAGTAATATTACTTTTGGAAAAAAGTCAATGTAATATTATTACTCAAAATGTGAAAGTAACTAGTTAAGTTACATATTACTGGAAAAAGGAATAATATTACTGAAAGTAGTATATTACTTAAGTTACTTGACAACATATAAGATCAGAACGTATAATTCACCCTTGGTGGCAGGGATACAGTATGGAGGTTTGATAAAAAATAGTTTTCCTATTATCTGCTGTAGATGGTTTCTAAAGAGGGCTACAGTATATACAGTGAAACCCTCACTGTTCATTTATTCATTTTCAGTGAACAAATAAACATTGCGGGTTGATTTAGTTATTGTACACTCTGAGTTGAGTGAGTGAGTGAACTGCATCCGTGTTTGTGAGCATGTACAGTATTGTGTATATACATACATGTACATGTAAGTCGTTGCTGTCGGGTGTAATCCTTGTACTGTATGTCCAAGACGCTTCCTTTGATGTGAGCTTCATTAAATCCAGTAAAAAGTACAAAACTAGCCGATCTATGATCTGCCATTTTCAGTATTTGTAGGATATTAATTCACCAAAATAAATTTGAAATATAGAGATAAGAGCTTTCCAGCAGACAGTGACCAAGTGATACATTGAGAGAGAAACAGCTGATGTATATCGTTGCTGGTGGGTGTGGAAACCTTGTATGCCCAAAATCGTTCATTATAAAACAAATAAGGAAAATAGTGAAAATAGCCTATCTCTACAAGCTCACAACGTGAGCGCGAGAGCTGAAAAGACAGTGAGGAAGAGTGTGTGTGTGTGTGTGCACGAAAGTGTTGTATGTACTCACCACAGTTAAACTCATCCTCTCCGTTGTCACAGTCCCGCTCTCCATCACACTTCCAGAAGACAGGGATGCACTGGGTGGAGCCCACACCACAACTAAACTCATTCACACGACACGTACGCATGTCTGCACGCACACGCACACACACACATACACACACAATTATACATGAGGACATCAACATTTTATACTATTTTAAAGCTTACCCTAAAGCTGCAGTTATACTTGGATGTGCACGGCTGTGTGTAAAGACATGTGTGTCCATGAGAACAGTTCGGTGGAAAGTGTGTTCCTGGCATATCTCCCCAAGGTCATGTCACGTTGCCTCATTGTCCTGCGTTATCATGGCGGATTCAGTGGAGACGAACACGGCCCAGACGAAGACACAACAGGTGTCAGGGAGGGTGGGGGTTGAGGTGGGGGGGGGGGGCAGAGGATCTTGTCTTACGCTGTCTCTTCTTGTGGAGATTGTCAATTGGGGGGGGAAATCCAGATTCATGTTTAGAGCGAGGGATAGCAATATGGCTATTTCTCCTCTATGTCCGTTATGGCTCTCTGTCAGTCATGACACTCGGGCAAGATGCTACTCTACACTGTAGCCAAGCTCCTCTATGGTTTTAAAAGAGTCTAGTGAGACGGCATCTCAGATCAGAGCAGAGACATCAAAATCCTGCAGCCTGCCAATTTGCTGTTATAGTCGGATCTGCATTCTGGGGCCAAACAGCCCTCCGTGGTGTTTATGGAGTAATAGTTGAAAATCACCTCCGACATGGACTGGGAGCCAGTTAGCAGATAGGACAGCACAGTAGGGCTGACCTCGATTAGTCGAATAGTCGATTAATCGATCGGAACGGGTCTCAGTCGACTGACCACCTCTTAGTCGACTGAGCAAAAAAAACAAACAATATATATAATATGCACATATATATGTGCATGTGGAGTGTGTCTGCCTGTGTGGCAATGTGCCACTGCCTGTGACTTGAATCGCACAGTGCGCTGGCCTGATAAGACTCCAGAATCTCAATCTCACCTGCTGTGCTCAATCTGGCTAATGACAAGCCTCTCAGTTGTTCACAAAAAAAAAGGGGGGGGGGGGGGGGGGGGTGGGTGGGGGGGTATTCGCACTGTGCGATTCAAGTCACAGGCAGTGGCACATTGCCACACAGGCACACACTCCGCATGCACATTGGAGATTTGAACAGTCAGAATGTTCAAATGTGTTTATGTCCCCCACAGACCTAGTGGAATAATACAATATTTTTGTATATTTGTGTAAATATTGTATTTTCATATACAATGTTTTGAAAAAAAATAATATATATATATATTTTTTTTGCTCAGTCGACTAAGAGGTGGTCAGTCGACTGAGACCCGTTCCGATCGATTAGTCGACTATTCGAGGTCAGCCCTACTGTGCTGTCCTATCTGCACTGGACTTTTTTTGCTCAGTCGACTATTAGTCGACTAACAGCAAATGTATTCATCTATCAGTCGACTATACAAATCCTTAGTCGGGGAGAGCCCTACAGCACAGATATCAAGAGAACACTTTTTTTTCTTTTCACACAGACACACCATCGCTACTTGTGCGATGCTTCATTAAAATGATGCCTGGCTAATAAGCATTGTATGCCTTGATATGTTAGAATTGCCCTCATAACTACAAAAAAAAGGAACTACATTTTAGGCATTTAGCAGACGGTCTTTATCCAGAGAGATTTACAGGAAGCAGGGAAAACACGAAGATCACAGGTACTGTAAACCAATAACCATCATTAGTCTACTGTAAACAGTATGAGTATAATAAAATGTATAATCTGTACATTGAAACTATACACACACCGTTGCCAGGTCTACAAATGACCCGGCATCTGTCTACATGCAATCTAAATAACATTTTAGCCTTTGCATAAGCCTGCAAGGTCGGAAGATTGGGAGTGAGTCTGCAGTTCAAATTGCAATGTGGAGTTCGTTCCAGTTTGGGAGTCCGAAGGGAGAAGAGTCTGGGACATGTGGAGTGTTGTCCCGGATGTTTTAGGGAAGGTTCCCTACCTGTGTTAACTGATCTTGGTGACTGGATTCTAGGGTGACTGGATTCAGGCTTTTGAAATCGAATGCTTGGCAGTGCAAATCATACAATAAACCAACAAGAGGCAAAAGTCACCGCACAGCTCACCACTGTATAAACCGCGACTCAGTCATTCTAATACCAGTTGGCCGTGCATTCCCCCACGTCCGACAGGGGAGAGTTTCCCCAGCCGGATGTAGCTCGTGGATGTAACACGTTATTCCATCCAGTTCCTTTCTCCTCCATCGGGTGCCCCGACTGGCCAGGGGGAGGTAGTTTAGAGACCAGGATTACTGCATGTTTTTGTGAGGGTACGGGAAGAACATGCAAACTCCACACAGAAGGCCCTTTTGCCAATCCCCATTTTACAGTTTGTTTGTTTGTTTGTTGGGGGTGGGGGGGGTTACATCTTAATCCTTGCTTAGTGTGCTTGAAGTCTGCTTGTTTCGATGGGACCCCTCTTCATCAATAATGTTTTCTTTAATTTCAACATCCATCTATGAATAAATGCACCACGTCTCTGTCTGGACGTACGTATGTGTATAGTAGTACGCTGAAATGCACGTAAGTCAAGAACCGTTCGCGCCCCCTCAAATTCAACATGCGCGTTCCACACCCTCACAGGGAGTGCAGTGCACAGTGTCGAGTCGGTCGGATCCACAGTTGTCCAGAACCGCCAAAAAAGGCCCGGGCTCTGGGCTCACATCAACACTCCATATTTGGGAATGCCTGACATACCACTCCATATTTGGGCATAGGAAAAAAGGGACACAGACAGATGGTTGGAACAGCGGACCTATTGCATAGCCGGTTGGGGCATGGATTTCCAAAAATCCAAATGTTTCGGTCATGGGACCTTCATCGGCGCTATATGACAATCTAATGGAGAATTTTACAATGTACATTGGGGTACCAGAGATAAAAAATCCTATCAAATGGCGGTCCGTGAATTAATACACCAAACTGGGGGTTGTTAAAAAAAAGGGGGGTTGGTGATTCACTGGTAAAAACAATCAGCGTGCAGAATCAGGCACTTAATCAGACACAGATTAAAGACCTTACAAGAGCGGCTAAATGGAACACAGATGTAATGATTCAATGTTTCTGTAAGAACAACGACCCGAGAACAACAGCACAGCAACATTCGATCTGTGATTAAACTAATGTGATGCATTAAATAGATCAATTAAGTTGCAGCTGAACCCTAATGATGGAAGCATGTCCAATTAAACCTGATGTAATTGAGATTAGTGTTTCTGTAGTCTCGTTCTCCCCCGTCATCCCTCCATCTTAGTTCTCTACTGTTCAGGTCTCTACGGCTGCATCTATCCATTATCGTCTCCGCCAGGCCTTTTGCACCCCGTCCGTATCTGAAGCTTGTACAAATGTTGCCATTAATATACTAATTTCTCAACAGATTCCGAGCTTTGCTACTGAATCTGTCGGCAGGGGCATTCAGAACGTGTAAACATTAGGGATTAGTGGAAAGAAAACATGAGCGCCCGACCGGAAGAGAGGGCTGAGGGTGGACCAAATGGGCACAACCACATTGGTTCAAGGAAACAGCAGAGGGCACTGTGTACCCTTCCCTTTGAATTTTATTCAAAGGGCTGAGACTTCAACAACGTTTGCTGTAAAAAATAAACACTGTTCAGTAACAGGAGTCTCTCTGTCTCACTAGCAAACACTCTAGCAATGAGTACCATCACAATATAGAGCTATTTAACACATTTTAACCTCACTTACCCTTCGTTTAATAGACAGTAACAGACTTGCAGCCAAATGCCAACACAAAATGCACACTATGCTGTGCTGCCAAGCTATGTGTAACAGCTGGTCAAACAAGACAGTGATAGCAAGATTACAGTAGTTACAGTAGACTGACCCCCCCCCCCCCCCCCCCACACACACACACACTATTCAAGCTGCCCTGTTCTGCTGGCTTGTCTTTAGGCTACCAGACTTTTGATTGGCTGCCCCGAGTCTGAACCCATACTCTGAAACGCCGCCTAAGCCAATGGGAGTGCCTCCCAATACAAGCCCTGAAAGGCCGCAACGACGACCAAGGCTACAACCAAGGAAGCTTTGAGAAGGAAGAGAAGTGGTCACGTGACTGGGCTGCGCCATGACACTTTCATGGACGCTTTCATGGGAGCCAAACTACACGGAAGTTTGGCAGAATGCACTGGAGTCAATGAGAGCTCAGTGAACAGCTCATGAACAAACATTATTTATGAATGACAGACCTTTTTGTAAAGTGATCACTTCTGGAAAATAACAGAAGACATGCAACACATTATTGTCTGCTGTGTTGCTTTTCGATGTGTACACTGTGTAATATTTATAGAGGTATGGTATCTAAAGAGCACAAAGTACCTTTCTGAACGTACCAACGTGTATCGCGAGACTTCCCACTGTTTCCTGTCCGGAGCCAGAAACGATACCTGCTGCCGTTTAGATCCTCAGATAAAATTATATACTGTGCACATCGAAAAGTAAGTGATTAGAAATAATGTTTGTTATGAGCTGGTCCACCGGCTCCATTCACTGCCATGTATTCATTGCACTGTCGGTGTGAGTTTGGCTCCCATGAAAGTGTCCATGAAAGTGTCATGGCGCAGTCCAGTCACGTGACCACTTCTCTTCCTTCTCAAAGCTTCCTTGGCTACAACCAAGGACTGTCTAAAGAGGACGGGACGCGAAGACCGTAAGGGCGCCGCCATGTTGCTCACATGGTGCTCCATGGAAGGAAAGAAACATGCGCAGAACGAGGAAGTGTTGGCTGCATATAGTCCATTGCGCATGTTTCTTTCCTTCCATGGAGCACCATGTGAGCAATATGGTGGCGCCCTTACGGTCTTCGCATCCCGTCCTTGGCTACAACGAGGAAGTGTTAACCCAAAAGCGGCTAATGTTGTGAGCTAACTGGAGCTACACAACAAAACAGTGATTGAACTAACAAAAGCACGTCGGAAACGAACGCAAACGGCAGAGAGGTTGTCGCAGACAAACACGTAAAATAAATAAATATAATAGGGGGACAGATGCACAACGGAGACAGCACTTGGTTATCATTCATTCATTCTAATCAAAAGTTCGAAAGAAGTCGAACCCTAGGATCAGACACTCTACTTGGTCCACAGATGCATTTTGCCAGCTAGAAAGAAGCCACGAAGTTGCATTGTGCATAACCGATGCACAAGCTACGGTTAACCACAGACGACCACCACCAACCCAAAGTGTATGCACTACAGAGAAATGCCCGCACGTAAACACTGGATCCAAGCTGACCGGCATCACGTACACACACTGAAGCAGATTGTACCTACTGTACTGTACACCAATATAGTAACATGGAACATGACACAAGTTCCATCTATATAAAGTACATGCACATACTACATGCATTTCTGTAAGCACAATGTGTTCCTAAGCTGACATGCCACATAATTAAGATAACACACACACGAATGTGTGCGCAAACGTGTCCAATGTTATGGGATAGATCCACCTTACTTTTTTTTTTACTGAGGTTAGGTTTAGGCATAGTTGCAAATACGAGGACTGTCACAGCGACTACTGGCCAATCACAGCAGTGGTATCGATGCGTCCACACGTGTGCGTTTGTATGTGTGTTTGTATGTGCAGTGCATGAATATGTGTGCGCATACGCGTTTAATAATAAGCTCGACTTGTCTACAGTATGTGAAGAACGTGTGTGTGTGTGTGTGTGTGTGTGTGTGTGTGTGCGCGCGCACGTGCGGTAAAAGAGGACAACCTTGTGAGCATTCCGTTCTGGTCAGAGCCAGTGTAATGCCTGTGCGCGCGTGCGTGTGTAAACAGTGCTGGTTCAGTGCCACGTCCTCCATCGGCACAGCTGTTGCATTTAGATCTTGAACCCGCTGCAGCCAGGAACAGGCACTGAACGCAAACAAGTACTGTATGTCCGCCATTCATTTAAAATACAGCATCATGTATATGTAAATCATTCATTTAAATAATTTGAATTCACTGCAGGGTTTCACAACAAGTGGGGCAGAATCTGAAAGTGGGCCATAGTATATACTACAGTTATATACACACACAGGCAAATGACATTACCAGAACAAGAAAAAAACCGGGAACCCATTTGTGTTTTAAACGTTATAATTTAGCTATTGAAAAATATCAGACCTACAAGCTCATAGTAGAGTGGCGCGCTACGAGCTTGTAGGTCTGCCATTTTTTTAAAGAATCGTGAAAATGTGGCACAAATCCTGACATAAAACTGTCAGGATTTAGAAGACATTTTTGAAATTCCGACGTCAGGCCTAAAATGGGTTAAACCACCATGGAAGGGAATAATATTCAGTGAGGACAAATTATGCCAAAAAAGGCATATGAAATCCAGGTTCGAGGCAGTCAAATAAAATGCCTTCTTCACTACACCCTAAAGACACAGAAGCAGACATGCGTTAGTGTATTTTAATGTCTCTAGCCCAAATATAATAAAAGGCTTACTTATAAAATCCACCTCGAGAGCCTGGGACCTGGATTTTCTTTTATGCCTTTTTGACATGCCTTTACTTCTCTCCCGTTTACCAGAGCAAGGTTGTGTTTTCAAATACACTGGGTTCTGATTTAACAGTCAACATAATGGTTTCACAGTGTGTGAAAGCAGCCGACAACAAACTGGTTTAGTTAGTAGCATTATGCAACTCCATGTAGCAGATAATTTTAAATGCATATCACACCTCCATATGCGGTTCAAATCTACTGCCGAGCCCATCGAACAAAGCTATGGGAAAACTTACCAGAAAACATTATGCCACCTGCTGTAAACCCGCTTACAGTTATGCACACCACTATACACAGACTCAATTTGTAACAAGTAGTGTAGTGTAGTGTATAAAATAAACAAAATGGACCCATAAAGGGTCCATTGTACACTCTCAAGAGTTACAAATGGACAAATTAACACTAAAGATATTTACAGTGTATCATAAGGCATGGAAAGACAACACAGCAGACACCATTCTAAAAGGCAAATTTATAACCCAACCCACGAGAGAACAGACTTGTTCTTTGCTCTGTGATTCAATCACAGTGACACCAGCCGCGTTACATCTGTGAACTGTCATTTGATTTTATAACCCCTTTTACATCAATGCAAAGCAGTGTGGCCGTGGTATCTGTGATTTAATAATTAAGTCAAGAAGGTTCAACATCTTAAAAAGATTTGTATTTCCCATAACTACTGAAATATGAAAACAAAAAAGGTACATCTATTAACACATTTAGACCTGAGGACGCATCAGTGTCACTTCATAGCTTTGAACCACCACTTTAACCATTATTTTAAACTTCAGCTGTTAAACTTTAGTTGTTGAAAAATAGCAGAAAAATAGCAGATCTACAAGCTCATAGTGCAGCACTGAGTATGAGCTCCTGCTATTTTTGAAAGATCGTGAAAATGTGTGCAAATTTCTTTTCACTCATATGTTTGCTTCTGGGGAGTCTCTGGAATAACTTTTTCAGATGGGGGTCGGTGGCGAATTATAATTGTGGCCTGGGGCTCCTTCAGGGAATCTGGAGGCCTGTTTCAAGACCAAATATGAGGCCCCCAAATATAATCATTCTGTTGATACAGGTGTATTGATACAAACAGTACGTTTTGACTGTTCAATATCGCGCATTACTCTCAATTACGCACCAACAACACCTCTCCTCATCCTTCACAATAAAGTGTCTCCCCTTTACCTCCCAATGCCACCCATTTTACCCAGGTTATTAACAGGAAATAGGTGTCACTTAACATTGTGGGAGAGAGCAAGGCAGCGAGAGAGAGAGGGCCAAGGGTGGCGGGGGGTTGACTGACTGACGCCTGTAAAACTGGTGAAACATAGCCTCCTATGGGTTCCTTGACATGAAATAGTTTGATATAGAAACAGGAATGTTCTGAAAACGGTCATGATTTTAGAAGCCATTTTGTAAAATCTTGTCTCAGGTCTTCTGAATCATGTCACCCAGTAGATCAGTGGTTCACAACCTATTCTGGATCATGGACTTGTACCGGTAAATCTCAAAAGTGTTTGCCTATATAAGATAACTGAAATTGGTGAAAATAATGGATAATATTAAACAAGAACGTGTTAAAATCTGTGTCAAAATGTTGAAACCCAATTTTTCAAGACTTCTCATTTACTGAAACAATCATTCTATAAATGACAAAAACAACTAAGCAAGTGGTGCCTAATTTTGTAGCGCCGACTCTATTCTCCAAAACAAATTACAACAAAAATGCTAAAATGTGCAATGACCATCTGGTTGCTGCATTTGGTCACATTATTTGAAGAGGTTGTAAACTAAAGTACACAATTCCAAGTATGGAGACATGACAGCAGAATCCACATCAACAAATAAAATTTACGCAGACAATGTGGTTAAGTCTCAAAAGAGCATCCTTCCTTTGACTTGGGCTAAAAATGGAAATCATCTTTGTTCTAATTACTTGAAACAGTCATTGTTTCAAGTAAATTGTTTAAAGGTTGTTTGACACTGCACAAAGCTACACTTTCAGAATAGCATCAGACTGCCAAACTAAACAGGGTGTTGAATACTGTTGATGTATTAGTTTCTATCTTTAAAGGACAACATTAGTTTTTTTTCAACCAAGGTTCATGTTTTAGGTTATTAGAGAAAGTAAGTGTATTTTTTTTAATTCAAATGAAAAAATCTTTTACTTTCTCTAATAACCTAAAACATGAACCTTGCTTGAAAAAAACTAAAGTTGTCCTTTAAGATGTAACAAAATAAAAACTGAACTGAAGATAAATGCACATCACATCTCCTTAAGCGTGAAGGCCACCTTGTGAATAATGTGGTAGGCTTCCTTTTTAAACTACCATCATTAGTTGACAGGCCGACTTGCCTTAGGAAACAACCCCCACCCCTCCAATGTTTCTGAAGGCCTGAACATAATGGTTAGGGACCGGGTACTTGTGATGTTTGCTTGAAAAGAGTCAGCACTAACAAGATCTAACGTCATCAAATACCACTTTGTACGCACCTCGGCTGTCAGGCATCTAAAAGGAGTGCTTTTCTTTTTTTAAAGGTTTTTGTTGCTGCCTTTTGAAGTCACTTCCGTTTTGTCCTGTGAATCGACTTTGTGTTGCAGTTTAGGTCTGCGCATTGACTAGTGACAGGACCCCTGGGAATTCTTTTCAATCTTTGGCTTTATTCCAATTGCAGTAATATATACATTATGTTAGCATTTAAGAGTCCTCATTTATGCAGACTAAATTAAGCCAACGCCATTAAACACATTCAATGGAACATTAAATGGATTTGATGACTGGTGTCAGTTAAAATCTTCCAAAACAGCATCAAAGGTGTAATAGGTTAATTAAATGTAAGACCTCAGAAATACTACAAAGATGACTGGAATAACAAATCTAATTTGTTTATGCAGGCAGTCAGGGTCTACTTTATATGGCAGAAAATAATTATTGTAATGAAATTCATGGCAGAAAATATTCTAATGAAATGTATGTTAACGCCACATAACAAGATCTAAGGGCTTGACTTCATGGATCTCAGACTTCATGTAGCCAGAAATACAACATCTGTCATCTATGACGCTATGACTCCATATTTGGGCATGGTTTCAGCCAGATTGAAATTGACCAAAAATATAGCTGCAAGCAGATATAATACGGGGTAAAGGCCAAAAAGAAAATCACATTTGTGTGAAGTGAAGGGCGCCCTTATCAACATCACATTCATACATCACAATGCGTTCTCAGCCAAATGTCAACGCTGTAGTCCAGACTCCATTTGCATGAATGGAAATGCGATTTGAAATGGGAGTAATTCTTTGACGTGGCCCAAATAAAGGCCGAAAAGTGGATCAAGCAAATCTTAACAATTTTCTCATCGGGAGATCTAAAGGTCAGAGGTCTTTTGAGGAATGAGTGTGAGCTTCAGTTCCTGAAAGATTCTCACTGCCCTCTAACCGTATTGCTGAATTCATTCGGCAATATGGTTAAAGAGCCGTGAGAATCTTTCAGGAACTGCCAAAACGTTCTAAAAAAGTCCATGGACTTGGACTTTTTAAAGTATGTTTAGAGCACTCATGCCACATGACTTAATCTTCAAAAGCCATGGATTGGAGGGACTAGCGCCCCTCAAAAATAGCCGTACGGAATGAGACGTAGACCTAATGCATGTTAAAAGGCCCACATGTTTTATGGCCCAGAACTGCCCACACAATCACACATAGGACTGCAATTTAATGTATTGATATGATGCCATAGACGGCCAACCACCCACATTCCAAAGGTTACACCTTTGCAAAACTAGTCCAAATGCCCACCCCCAAGAGGTACAGTACTTACTGTACAGTAGGCCTCATACAGAGCCATGCCGTAAAACAAAAATAATTTCATTGCCTCTATGATGATCTCCATGTTTGGTGACCTTTTCATGAAAACGATAAGTCACTGCAGGCTATACTGGGACTGAATCACAGCTAAGGGGCAGTGTTTAACCGGACGTGGCGCTATGGCTTTATTCCACTTGTATTAACCCAGATGGAAGCGTAGGAGAGGGACCATAGACTGAGTGGGAAATGGCGTGGGAGAGACTGACAGTATGAATGCTTAGAGTGAGACAGTGTTGGAGAGACAGAGTCTATGAATGCTGAGAGGGAAACCATGTAGGATTGACAGTACAGACATAAGGAAAGCTGAGAGGGAGACAGTGTTGGAGAGAAAGACCATAGAAATGCTGAGAGGGAGAGAGTGTGTAGGTGGAATATAATATAGTTCGCTTTAGATCTATTTAACAACATTTTCTCCGCAATTTAGTAGTTATGCCAATTAATTCCTCCCCACACATATTTATGTGTTCACTGCCGCTGTATCGTACTTGGCTCACCTGCCAGTGAGGAGGCCCTACCAGGAGGACATCCAGCCCTACACTCCCTGCCGACAGGTGCCGCCCCCCAGCCCTTAGGAGTACCTGCTGTGACAAATATCACCCTCCATGCCAGGCTCCCCTCCCCCAAACACCGTCACCCTACATGCCAGGCCTATTGAGTTTGTATGATTCTTGACAAAGCCTTTACATCCTTAACCCATTCAAACCGGGAAAGCATCTGTGTCATTTTAGATTTGTTTGGCTATTCAAAAATAACAGATTTACAAGCTCACAGCATAGTTGCACAAATTGGCGCAATGAGCTTGTAGATAATTTTATTAACAATAAATTAAACTTATTTAACTCAAATCTTTGCTCTGGTCCCTGGAACAAAATAATTTGAGATGTGGTCTACGGCCAAATAAATTTTTTGGGGATCCTTGACATTTTGTAGAATCTTAACCTGAGAACAGCTCAGTGCAAACCAGTGTTCTACTCACGGCAGATGTCCGTGCTCTCGTCAGAACCGTCTTCACAGTCGGGTTCGCCATCACACTGCCACCGCTTGGGAACACACTGACCATTACGACAAACAAAGTCTACATCAGCACACGTGTTCTTATCTGTTGGGAAGAGAGTCAAGAGAGAAAGAGGTATAAAGAGAGGGAGAATTTCATTTTAAAGAGCCATTTTCACCACAAAGAAAGATGCAGAAACATTAGCAATTGCAAATGCAGTTATTACAGTACATCCGATCAATGAATCTAGTCAAAAAATAAAAAGTAGCTGGTCTACAAGCTCACACCGCTTTGCAATGAGACATGTGAGCCTTACGGGTCCCTTATGCTCCATTTGGTTACATTTTGTACACCGTTACAAATTAAAGCAATGAGTCACAGCTGATGCTGTGGTTTAGTGTGGGTTTTAGAAGAGCTAAGGGGGCTTTGTAAAACTCTGATACGCCCTAAAACAATCAATGAATAGTATGGTGAAATAGAACAGAACTATCATTTTAAAAATTAAACACTGCAGTCCGCACTTGAGAGCGCAAGAGACCCCACTCCCCCCCATCTCCCCGATATCCTCCCCCTCTCCCATCCGCCATTCTCGTTGGCATCTTCCCTCCCTCCTGGTACAACGTCTATCTGGGTCATCATGACAGACAGATGAGGGAGAGAAGATGAAGACAGGAGAGCCACAAGTTATTGGACCCCTCTCTCCCCCTTTCTAAAGGATGCTGGGTAAACACCCACTGGGGACCCATCTAACCAGGGTTGGACAGTGACTAGTGCACATGCATGCACGTGCGTCCATGCTTGCGTGTGTGGATGCGTGTGCTAAAGACAACCCACTGAGCAATAATCGGGTTATAACTGGTCTAAAAGTGAACGTTTTTTAGCGATCTAGGCTCAGCTTAGATGTTGATTTGCTGTTTAAGCGTCTATATACAGTATAGACCGTCTATATATTAGCAGTTTAAGCATCTATATATAGCTGTTGAAATGATGTTTCAATGTCTAATCTAAGCCTAGACAAAAAAAAAAAACATTCACTTTTAGACCAAATATAACTAATAGCCCAAAAAATGCTCAGTGGGGCAATAGCTGACTCAGTCAGTGAGTGAGGGTTTTGTGCAAGGATTAGGTTTTGACATGCTATGCACGCTAAATTATACACAAGAGATAGAGAGAGAAAGAGAGAGAGAGAGAGTGGGAGGAGTGAAGTCCCCTTACCACACGAGCTCTCGTCGCTGCCATCGGAACAGTCCTCATCTCGGTCACACTGCCACACAGATGGAATACAGCGACCGTTACCACACTGAAACTGATTGGGCTCACATTCTGTTGTAGCGCCTGGACACAGAGAGCAAAACGAAAGAGACGGAAGGAGAGATCAACTCACAGAAACAAACTGGATGCGTGTTACGGTTTCGATTAGAAGCTACGCAGAAAAACTTTCAGTGTGTACATAACAAGAGTACACTATCCTGTGGCCTACTACGTCCGAGGGTGAATCTCAAGTCTTGATTTCATTAAACAATTCAGAGAATGACATCACCACACAGACACTCACTTCCAGCATGGCGTGACTGTGCCAGTCCAGGTGGAAACATGGAGCAGACAGTGGTATGACCAAATAAGTAGCGACGACATCAGCGCAGATTACATATGCAGATTATAAATGACTGACAACGACTGCATGTGGATTTTGCCCATATGCATATGTAGAGATCTCCGACAGAATTGGTGTCATTACTAGGCAACAGGAAGACTTGCCCAGTGTGTGTGTCATTACTAGACAACAGGGAGACTTGCCCAGTGTGTGTTAGAGTGAGTGAGTGAGTCTCCAGTATTTCACCCATGTAATTTTGGTTTGTCTGCGTCACTTATCTGCCAAAATATGGAGATCCCCAAATACACACATGACTGACATCATAGAATCCCATTGATGAGTACGTGTAATATGTATATTTGGTCAGTTTGTATCGCATTGTAACCATTTATTTTGTATTTGTATGTCAGTTTGTTTTTCAAACAAGTAATGGGAAGCACTCTATACAGTTAAGGTGGTTGCACACCGGCCACGTTTTTCGGAAAACCGATGGAGAAAGGCCGCTTAAAAATCCGAATTCGCGCCCGGTATGTGGAGACCTTAAGTCAAGATTATATAAATTCATAACGCACAACAGGTTTGTGTGATGTATGAATTTACAGGAGACCAAGCAAGAGACTAATGGAAATGCAAACATAATAGAGCTCAGCATTATAAGCGGTATTAGACAAATTGATTTCCCCTAAACAAATAAACTGTCCTAGGCTTTAGCCAATATAGCCCAGTTCCCTCTAGGTTGACATTATACTTCACTTAATTATGCTACGTATGCACAAAGGAGCTGCGACCTGACTGGTCTTATTCACATACTCGTCTGGAGTTTAATATCCACTATACGTCTAGAGGATATTTAAACCTCCAGATTAATATGTATGACCTTTCCTCTGGAGACTATAAGGCAGGTCAAGGGTGGTTTGGATTGACAAGTGGGCCAAGTCAGGGGTTCTCAAACATTTTCATGTCAAGGACGCCCAAATTAATATGCATTAGCCCCTCCTGTGCCCAGCTTTTCATGCAACAAACATTGAAGACAAAAGTGAGTACAGAAAAGTACAAATTGTGATTCGCCGGAATGGCATTTGTGATGATTTGATTGGTTGAGCACGGAATGTGACGTATGATGATGGGTGATGATAAAAGCGGCCCTCACGCCCAGGCGGTGGTGTAACCGTCTGGGCACCCGACTGGTAATCCAGTCGCAGTGTGCCGCGGGTTCGACTCCCGAGCCCAACACGGCCTTTACTGCATGTCTTCCCAGCTTCCAGCTTTGAGGTTTGTGTAAACATAAATGTTATGTTTATCGATTTTGACATCACAAAAACAAGCACCCCGGCAGCATCTAACATTTGGGTCATCAGGGTAAGCAGTAAGCACCTTACATTTGTACATGTTCAAGAGTAGATTGAAAACGTCAAAATCGATAAAATACATCTACTCAAAGAGTCTAAATCTAAAGCCCAAACCACACCAAAGGGTCGGATTGGGAAAAAACGTTTTTTTTAAGGGTCAACCACACCAGATTCTACTGTGGTTTTGGCTTTAGGCTAAAACAAGATCATGATTGGGGCAACTATACTCAAACAGTACAATAATACTAACAGTTTGGTATACAGTCCACTGACTATGACTCACTATATACTTGACATTACTGCTGACCATTTTCAAAAGAGTACAGTACCATAGTTTTATCGACTTGACTGGCCTACACAAAGCCCTGATCTTAACCCTGTCAAACACCTCTGGAATGACATGTGAGCCAGGTCTATTCACCCAACATGAAGTGCCTGACCTCACAAACACTCTTGTGGCTGAATGGAAGAAAACTGCATTAGTGTTCCAACCAGTGAAAAGCCTTCCCAGAACAGTGGAGACTGTTCTATCGTAGCATAAAGGGGGATCAACACCATATCAATGCCTGTGATTTGCTTGCATTTGCCCACAAGACCATTAACCACATCAACCCTGGTGTCCCTATTGGGCATGTCATTGTAAAAAGATGAATCAAACCCGTCTGAACCGAGTGCTGCTTTATGTACGTGCGTGCGTGGCTGCGCAACAGTGACACTTGTTGGTGAAAAAAAAACGCTATTTCCGTGCTCGGGCCCAACCAGGAACCCAGCCAGGGACACACATTGCTGGGCAATGGAGTTGCCCAGCTGCACCACTCCAAAAAACGGCTCAGTGGTCTTGTCGTTAAGAGTGTCCACCCTGAGATTGAGAGGTCATGGTTCAATTCAATCCATGGCTAATAAATCATACCAAAGACATAAAAATGGTACCCTGCTTGGCACTCAACATCAAGGATTGGGCCATGTCCCTGAGACAGACTATAGCATCAAGTCCAGGGAGGTATGTTTGTTCATCAAGCCACCTCACACTACAGAAACAGGGGGTTGACCTATGGGCCACATGACACTACTAATATCTTACAGCAAGTGAAAAAGAAAAGACAAATAAACAAATTATAAAAACACCAGACAAGCTTGTAGATCAGCTATTTCTGCTATTCATTGCACAATGAAGTATATACAAGGGATCAATTAAATCAGTCAAACACTTTATGTTGGGTCGGGTGGGTGACTGGCGAGTAGTAGATCTGGCTCACACCCACTGTTTCAGTTAATTTCAAAAGGTGCATGATGGGGTTATAGTTCACCCCCAAAATGACTTATTTTCTACCAGTAAGACGCCTGAGGGTGTGCACACATCCAATAATAATCACACCTGTGTGAAGTGAGGGGCACTCTTATTGTACATCATCATGACGTAAAATAGACACTATGCTAAATTTGCTCAGACACGGACGTAAAATTCTCCATTCATTGTCAATGGGAATTTAATGTTTGTGTAAGACAAAAATCTACACCAATAGCTGAATATAGAAAAATAAGTATTATTTTGGTGGGGAACTACTGCTTTATGGTCAGGGCTCTGTACAGGCTGGTCACATTTCCTCACACTTCAACAAAACATTTCTGTATCAAGGGAGCGTGGGAGGGCACTGGGGGATTGTCATTCTGAAACAGGAAAAGGCCTTTCACAAGCTGATGCCACAAAAGTGGAAGCACACAACTGTATTGAACAGTAAGATTTAGCCATTTAGCAGATGCTCTTAATCCAGAGCGATTTACAGTAAGCAGGAACACATGGGAATACATAAAATACATAAAAATAGTAATCAAGAATCATGCGTAAGCTAAGAACCTAGTTAACATCCGTCTAAAAGTGGAATATCTACATAATGAAACTATGCATATACACTAGTGCTAGTAGGTCTACATAAAATACTATGTGCGATTGCGGCTTGTAAGGTCGTCAAGGCTAGGGCAAGTGCTACGGCATGTGCTAAAACGTTTTCATACTACGGTCTGCCGCTCTGATTGCAATATGAAGTGCGTTCCATAGTTTTGGAGCCAGAAGGGAGTTTGGGATGTGTGGAGCATTGTCTCGGAACGCGCTCAAGGAATCGAAAAAGTCCCTGCTTGATTGCCTAGAAGTGACACAGAGACAGAGAGACAGAGAGAGAGATGACGCCGTGACGGTTCCTCGAATGAACATAAAACTTAAGCTCAACACTTACACATTATGTGACATACAGTAGGCCACCGCCTATCTGTCTCAGAACTTCACTCGTTTGGGTTGTGCATGCACTGCAGCAGTAGCTCTCGTCGGCGGTACCGCACACAAAAAAAAAGTACACAAATTTGTAGGCCGTTTGTTTTTACGTCCGGAGACTAGTCCCGCCTAGGACAGGCTTCAGATGCGCCTCCTCTGGAAACTTTGCTCAGATCTGAACCCATTTCATTTGGCATGTCCCCTTGCCGACATCGACATCGACCCCAGGCAGGGTCTTCTGCACCACTGCGCACCACTACCACACAGTGTGGTAGTGTACAAATGGAACCAAATGTACCCTTATTTGGTTCCATTTGTAGACTTACACTCTTCATAGTTAAAGTAACACTGAGGATCTTACTATGCAGCATGCCTGTTAAAACACTTTTTTAAAGAGACACCGACATTGGTGAAATAAAGTCTGACTACCTGAATTAATTTGTCAACACCCCCATAAATATGAATATAAATAAGTACACAAATTTGTAGGCCGTTTGTTTTTACGTCCGGAGACTAGTCCCGCCTAGGACAGGCTACAGATGCGCCTCCTCTGGAAACTTTGCTCAGATCTGAACCCATTTCATTTGGCATGTCCCCTTGCCGACATCGACCCCAGGCAGGGTCTTCTGCATGTATAGCATGTATGCTCTAACCGCTGTAGTAGTTGTATAAAAGGCAATAAGCAATGTGACCAATGTGATAGCAAGAAGTCTGTTCAAAACATTGTTAAACAGGTAAGGCCTATAAAGACTTCTCTAGGTGATATGTCATCATTTGCTGAACCCATTGGTCTCACCGTGGCTGGTGCCATTGTAGTGCACTATGTTTGGTGCTAATGTGGAAAAATTGCTAATCCACCCGTCTTAAGGAGACAGGAGTGAAACAACCACACTATAGGGACACCTGGTGCACGTCAGTGTGTGCACGTGTGGAGGAGTAAAAGAGAAACAAAAAAGGTAATGGGAGGCTAAAAAGAATACATTGCCTAATTGCGATGTGACACGCCGTTAGCTTGAAAATGTGTTCTCGTCAGCGAGTGACACAGCCGTGTGACGGAGTATAAATTGAGCATAAGTTAAAGATAAAACGGAGGGCTACGAGAGGTACTATATGGAGGCTACTAAAGATTGCTTATAATTGCATTCTAAGATTTAAAAAAAAATTGCCCATGACGGACCCCACACAGTAGTGTTGCACGGGCTGGCTTTTTTGTATAACCCGCCTGTGCCGTCCCGCCACGGGAGCCAGCCCGCACCAACCTGCCCCGCAAAAAATATATATTAATCAACAACCCGCCCGCCCCGTGGCCCACAAAAACAAAAAAACTACTGGCTTTTCAACAGCAAGTTCAGTTGCTTTCGAGAGGAGAGGGGAGGAGGCAACTTTATTTTTCTTTTACATAGCCAGATTTAGAGGAATATCTAATTTTAAACACTATAGGAAATTGCCCAAACAGTCTGCCCTGCAGCCCAAAGTAATGGTTATCAAAGTAAAATGGGCAGTTGCTTGCTTTACCGCTATTAATATTAAGTAGGCTATCGCATCATTCGCATCACATGCATAATCGCATTTGCTTGATTGCCTAGAAGTGACAGAGAGAGAGAGAGAGAGAGAGAGAGGTGACGCCGTGACGGTCCCTCGAATGAACATAAAACTTAAGCCCAACACTTACACATATGTGACGTAGGCCGCCGCCTATCTGTCTCAGAACTTCAGACGTTTGGGTTGTGCATGCACTGCAGCAGTGTAGCTCTCGTCGGCGGTACCGCACACCAAAAATAGACGCTATACTACAAGCTCACAACCAGTCGCCTGCAACCTGCCCTGCCCGCCACGCGATAATTGCGGTGAAAACCTTGAACCGTCCGCCCACCCCGCGGTACAACCCGCAGAACCTGCGGGCAACGAGCCGGCCAGCGCACCACTACCACACAGTAACATTTGAGTGTACAAATGGAACCAAATGTACCCTTATTTGGTTCCATTTGTAGACTTACACTCTTCATAGTTAAAGTAACACTGAGGATCTTACTATGCAGCATGCCTGTTAAAACACTTTTTTAAAGAGACACTGACATTGGTGAAATAAAGTCTGACTACCTGAATTAATTTGTCAACACCCCCATAAATATGTATAAGTACACAAATGTGTAGGCCGTTTGTTTTTACGTCCGGAGACTAGTCCCGCCTAGGACAGGCTTCAGATGCGCCTTCTCTGGAAACTTGGCTCAGATCTGAACCCATTTCATTTGGCATTAGGAACCCCTTGCCGACATCGACCCCAGGCAGGGTTCGAACCCACAACCTTCCGCATGTATAGCATATCTAACCGCTGTAGTAGTTGTGGCATATAAGAGGCCATAATCAATGTTACAAGCCAAATTTAAGTGTATAACAGGCAATAAGCAATGTGACCATGTGATAGCAAGAAGTCAGTTCAAAACTAAACTAGTCTCCCCAGCATCACCCCAGAACAAATAAAACATGGTCAGACTGAGAGGGAAGAATATTCAGGAAAATAATTTATTGTCAGAAACCATATGCCTTTCCTTACAATTTGCAATTACAATTTCCTTGAGCAACAAAATGCAAAACATTTCCAGTTCCAAAGCACTTCCTCAGAGTGACTGCATCACTCTGGCACCATGAAGTGTCAGGACCAGACACTCTAAAAATAGTGTTTAGAGAAGTGGTTGAAAACCACATTCATCATGTTGATAAAGTTAAACAGTATGACTTAATATTATGTTATGATTCAAGGACTACATCTGGTGCAGGGGCTGTGCGCATCCACTGAATTGCTAACTGTCCACCATCAACAGTTGCCCATCCACTCTGTATGGGATCTGGTGCAGATGGGTGAGTCTGCAGAGAGCATCTCCAAATTCAAGTCTGGTATTGGCACATTGGGCATGGAGAAATAGACATTCTCTATATGGTGGGAGTTGACTGGAATCAGCCTCCCTTCTCCTGGCACAGAAACGCTTGTTTGAATGTCTCCTGAAAATCTAGGTTTTTCTTCAATAACCTCAGTGCATTCAGATTTCCATGACTACCAAAGGCACTCACAGTGTCAGATCCTACATGTGTGTAGTGTAACCAGACTCTCAGAGGTTTTCTCCCAAACCAAGGCCTAGATTGTGTATTTCTACAAACCATGTGCAGTTTTGTGTACCACGCTTCTGATATAGGACATGTGGATGTGTTTTTGAATGCTAAACAAAGAACTGAGTTCCTTCAAAGTGATGTCTAAATGGTTTCTACATCCTCATAAACCCATACAAAGATGTATCACTCATGATTCTATCATGTTTAATTCAGAAGTTTAAGATTGACCCCGTTTCAGAGAGGCAGCTATTGTGGACTTGGTCCAAGGACTATATGGACTAGAGTCACTAGACAAATGAAAAAAGTACCAAAAGCATGGATCTTTAAAGTAACACTCAGAGTTTATATAGTACATACTATAGCTACATGGTAAGCTAGCCTCAGGCACATGCCAAGTGCTTAGTCATCTGTTGATGGAAAAACAATCACATTTGATTAGGCAGAATAATGCAAGTGCAACAAGCTTACTTGGAAGCCGTTTTGAAGCAAATAGCAGTGTCAGCATTTCACACCTATGGTCTAATTTACTGATGACCCAGCCCACATCTATGCAACACATTAAAATCAGTGTTAAATTAAGCCTGGACATAGACGTGTACCCTTTTGCTGGGTATAAAGGCATGTATAGTAGCAATTCTAAACAGATTTTTGTGCTTATGCACACAGTTTCTATTGATCTCATGATTTCAGGGACCCAAACGTCAATATTCCTCTTCCAAACACTGTTCTTTCTCTCCACCATGCACACAGAACATCCTCAGTGTTAAGAGTGTAACAATGTACAATGTAATCAATATTTAAATTCACGAGTTAAACTGAGGATTGTGCTGTACAGTTGAGATTTTCATGACCCACTATTGGGGTTTTGACCCACTGAGATTTTACAATATACTAATGGATTTTGGAACCACTGCTGAAAGCGTCTTTATTAGAGAATTCAGACAAGATGACCAAACATTACTTAATGACAAATGCAGCCAAAGAATAGTTTAGAAAATAGTCTGCGGAGTGCGGACCAATCCTATTCAGTCTTTTGCATTGGTTTGGTTTGTATTATGTTCACAGACAAATTGGAAAGCTGAGGGGGAGACAGTGTAGGGCAGGCAATACAGACCGTAGGAAAGCTAAGAGACAGTGAACAGACGGAAGCTGAGAGGGAGACAGTCTACAACAGCTGAGACAGAGAGAGAGAGCGCAGGGAAGTTGAGTGAGCGCAGGAGACAGACAGCAGGAAAAGACAATTAGTAGGTAGGTAGTCAATGCAAGAGAGACCGATATTAGGAAAGCTGAGAGGGAGATGGTGTAGGACAGACAATAGGAATATTCTGAAAGACAGCGTAGGAAAGTTGAGGAGAGTGTAGGAGAGACAGGTGGCAGGGAAAGGTGAGAGATGGTCATTGCAGGAGAGACCGATATTAGGAAAGCTGAGAGGGAGATGGCGTAGGACAGACAGTAAGAATGCTTAGGGATAGAGGGAGATTGCAAGGAAGCTGAGAGGGAGACAGCATAAGAAACGCAGCAGGTAAGATTAGGGAGAAAGCATAGGAGAGGAGAGACAAAGTAGGGAAACCTGAAAGGGCCCAGGAGACAGGATCATAATATGGAAGATGAGAGGGAGATGGCATAGGAGAGAGACAGTAGGAAAGCAGACGGACACAGCATAGACAGCATGGGGAGAATGAGAGGGAGACAGCAATGCATAGTAGTGCAGGTCACAAAGCCGATACATAACATTACCATTTTGTTTAGATTAGACATGTAATGAACAAAACGTCAAAAGTAACATGGATTCAAACACACGCCACTGCTGTAATGAAAAGCCATTTGGGCCTTAAAATAGCAAGCCATTGGGCTTTGTATGAATTGTCACATTGGAGGTCATGGTGGTAATACAATTTGCCCCAGTAACAGAGACAGACACCATGCATTGCACTTGTCATGGAGCCTAACCTCCTCCCACCACCCCGCCCACTTAAAGACAGCAAGACTCCAGCGCACCCACACCCCCCATCCAACACCACCCCTCCCGCTTGAAAGACGGCGTGCACCCACCCCCGTCTCCCTCTCTCTCCTCACAGCTTAGGAACTGGGTCTAATAGTGCCAGTCACCATTGAGGGAAATTGCCTTCCATTTTAATTAGGCCAGCAGTTGCTGCAGGAAAATAGCCGATCTACAAGCCGATAGCTCACAACTACACATCACGAATGCATTGTGAGCGTGTAGAGCTATTCTTTATTATATTGTTCATGTTTAATACAATCAGTCAGCCACAAAGGCACAATAATAAAATGAAGCTTGTGCCATTTCTCTCTCCCTCTTCAAATTAGCCAACTAATTATTTAGCACATTTGCAAGGACGCCTCACAGTTCAACAGCAGCATCAGCATCAATTGACATTAACCTTGGTTCATAATTATTGGCATCACCTGCCGATGCTAATACCCCCCCCCCCACCACGGGGTTTATCCCTCCTGCCCGCATCTCTCTGCCTCCCTCCCTCTCCCGCTCATCCAATGGGGATTGCAGTGTTGCTACGCGCTGTACCGTGGACTGAATAAAGTGCTCCATATTATCAATAGAGCTACAGCTACACTTCTAGCTAGCCTTCAACACCCCCACCCTTCCCACCCCCTTCTCTGTCGGCCTCCACACTTCATGAATATATAAATTAATAAATCAGATCCATCAAGCCCACTGGGGAATAAGTCTGACTGACTGACACACGAGAAAAAAAATGAGTGCAAGTGTGAGCGCGTGCGTGTTTTCAATTTGACTGGTACACCAAGATCTCTAGGCTACACACCTTTTCAATAAACGTATATAACACGCTACATCTTAATACACTGGACTGGAAATGTGTAACAAATTGTCTACATAGCCTACATAAAAAAGTATTACATGAAGTGACCACAAGTGATATGAAACACACAAAGATAGATACATTGCCGTGTATGTAGACAAACTATTATAATGCAACAGCAACACAAACGGGAGTGTTATTTCCACCTCGTTTGAGGAATTCTGTGAATTTTTAACTCGCACGAGGCGTTAAACGGTGTGTGAATGAAACGCACTCCTTCCATAACGAAATAACAGGGAGCTATTTCTTTAAGCTTCGATTGAGCAATTTCATTCACACACGTGCAACTGTTAAATAATCAGTGTTAAACATTTGATAACTCAGAGGATACATGTAACCAAATGGTTACACCATCTTTATCCTCTCAGAGTAAGGTAGTGTGTCAAGGATTTGTTTAGCAAATCCAAGGTTGAACAAAAAGAATAACCCAGGTCTAGACCAAACCCACCGAAGAACAGGTGCACTGCACAGACACACACCTTGTCAGGCACACACACGTCAAATAAAGAAGCGACAATAGCGTTTTTAGTTCATCGTTTCAAGCCCATAACGCGTCCTCCCGCCTCCATATAAATAATCCGCAGTGTGTGTGTGTGTGTGTGTGTGTGTGTGTGTGTGTGTGTGTGTGTGTGTGTGTGTGTGTGTGTGTGTTTTTGTTTGGGGAAAACGTACCGTGTACAACATGTGTGCAGAAGATCAACTGAAGAAAGCCCAGCACCAGCAGCAGCAGCAACGGTATGGATGGGAGCATGAAGACCCTCGACTGGGACCACCTGGTCATTTCACAGTGGTGTGTGTGACTGTGTGTGTCGTTATTAAAACGCTGGAAGCTGCTGGTGACCGGGGCCTGGTGGAGTGGCGATCCTGGCTGGCTGCCCGGTTGTTGTAAATTACCCCCCCGGTTGTCTTCACACACACAAAAACACCCGAGAGACACACACAAGCGCGCACCGACACCGATCGACCGACCGACCAAACCCGACGCGCTACTGAGAAGCAGCGGCAGCAAACAGAAACCACCGCAAACCACGCGTGTTTTTGTATCCTCTCGTCGGGGTGGTGACCGAGATTAGCTTCATGTCTGGGTCCTCCTTTTTATTCTGATATGACCGATCGATCGATCAGATGATTTTCCTATTGATGTGTAATGTCAGCGATCATGTGTGGGCTGCCTTTGGTGACTCTGTGCTGTGTGTGCACAGAGCCTCACTGCTTGTGTTTTTTTCCCTTTCCTCCTTCAAGCACGTCTTATGGCACATTTGTTAACCCTTCCCTTCCCTGCCCATAGTCATAGAGATACAGTATAGCCTACATTCTAGGCCTAAATAGGTTACAGGGATATAGTTTATATATGCACAACAATGACGGGGGAAACCAATAATGTTAAGGCTAGACCTTAACATTATTATTATTATTAGTAGTAGTAGTTGCGAACGCAGTGATTGCGAACGCAATGAGCACTAACTATGAGACCCTGCAGATCATGTCTGTCTGTCTGTCTGTCTGTGTCCGTCTGTGTCTGTCCCACTGTGACACCACCCGCCCGCCACCAGAGGGCGCAGCTGTAGCACACACACACACACACACACACACACACAAACAACCACACGCACACACACACACACACACACACGCACACACACACAGTAGAAAACTTAAAAAAAATGACTAACTAAAAAGAAAAAAAAGTACGTAATTTATTCTAATTGTTGTTATTGCAATTTACGAGCTGCGTTCGCTTCACGCGTTTGCGCGTCTTACTTGTAGTAGTAGGCCTATTCTTATTATTAAGTAGATTGATCTCATTGTTTGCTTGTTAAGATTTATGGTTGTAAAATAAGTGCATGTATTGCATAGCCTACAGACAATATAGGCTAAGTTTGTTGACTACACTTATAGATAGGCTACAGGTGTCCTCAGCTAAATTACTTAATATAATTAATATCAAAATCCACTTTAATCCTATTTTATAGTAGGCTACTTCGGTCTTCGGTTATTCCAAAATAGCTGATGTTGCAAGTTCACAACGCATCACCACATCACAACGTTTTAAGCTTGTAGATGGGCTATTTTTGAAACATTTTGAAAAAGCTTGAATTGTGAAAAGCTTTGAATGATTATGAATACTAAAATGATCTTGCCGGGGTCCCTGGCACAATATATTTTCAGATGGACGGCTGAGGTTAAAATTTCTGAGAAGCACTGCTTTGGAATGTCTGGTTGCAGGGCCGGTTCTAACCTGCTACAGGTGGGCATGACTATGGGGGTGTGTCCGCGTAGCAGCACGGCCGAAGTTCTTTGGGGGGTCAAATCCCTGTGAACCCCCGAAATGCATAGAAAACTATATGCTATCTTCATATCAGTTTATATATCCATCTATCTATCTCCTCCTTATTTGACCAACAGTAACCCAATTTCCATCAGCACCCGGCAGTACTCGGGCACCGGCCCAGTCATTTGATCTTGCACCATGAAGTCTAGCTTCTGAAATACTGGGGCAAAAAAACAAGAAAACCAACAAAAGATAGCCTACATTGGCAGCAACCTCGGGTCACCAGACTTTCTATACCTCACCTCGGAATGTCCAAAATCACACCAACCACAGCAAGCCGCCTTTGTTTGAAATGGCAAGTCGTGCGTTCAGGTGGGTAAAAAAATCTTTCAAAATGCTGCCCACCCAATCATAAATGATAAATGGTACAGATATTTTGTTTGTGGTATTTCTTAGGTGTTTTCTTTATATTGGCTAAAATAAATTTGGGTGGGCGGACGGCCCTGTCACTGGAACTAATGTGTCTTTAATGCTCTAATCAATAATCATCATCCAAACTGAAAAGAAAAAGGAGCCAATCACTTTCATCAATCAGTGTGAAGCTGTGACCTCACATCCCGTGACCAAATTGTATTCAGTAAGTGTTAAGTAAGAGTTTTCAATTAATCTAAATATGGCTAAAATGGAGTTTAAAGTTACAGTGGGTATTTATAGGAAGAGGGGTGTCTAATAAAATTTAATTTCAAATAGTTAAATACTGAATCAAGCATCTTAAAAACTGCCTGGAGTGCTCACAAAAGTCAGAGAGTAGATGTTAAAATGAGGCCAAACATATTTGAAAGTGAATCCCTTTAACCTCAAATAATTGATGCTTTGCACTGATTGGGCAAGACTGAAAAACATGAAATGACACGTGTAGGCGGAGTTGATATCGAGCTAGCCGCCTAGCCCTGGTCCACTTCAGTGCTTTCTTTCTTCCAGGAAATAAAACGTCTGGGTTTCCGAGGCTGGCGAAAAATAAAACTTCTGTGAACTCAGATTACTCCAGTGCTAATATCGAGCCAGACTTCAGCCGGCAATGGCAATGGTACCGGTGGTGGTACCGGTGGTGACACCGGTGGTGATCGAGGCCCCCAAGACGCACCTGGTCCGCGGATCGATATCTATGCCCTCAGGTAAATCGGGGACTAAACTGTTATGAGTACATAATCCAGTCCAGGGTGGAAGTGGACTGGTGCATACTGAATACTAAGTTGTGTCAGCTCCATTATTCCTCAAAATTGGTCTGCCTCACGGCCGCCATTGCTTGGCTCATTATTGCTGCCATCACTGCCATGTGGGAGACGGGAGTGTTTTTTTTCCCAAGCACAATTCAATACAGACTGTTAACTGTGAGTGGACGACCGACGACCCAATAAATCATTACACTTGAAGTTGTTTACAAGAGGGTCCACCGTTCAAAAACGACAGCTATGCGGAAACGAGATCCTATAGCCTACGGCGCTATATTAAAATAAATGAACATTGGCCATAGCTGAGGGAAAACTATGGCCGAAAAGCTATAGAAAAAATAATTACGTTCTGGGAGGAAGTGAAGCAGAAGGTGGTTAACAACTGTAAGATCATGCCGATGACTTCTCGCAGTCTGAAAATATTGCTGAGCTGTAGATGCGCAGACGAAATGAAAGCCTGGGTATCGAGGCTAAGAAGACAATATGAAAACATTTGTATCTCTGTTGAGAGAGTGATTATTTTACAATATTGGTGAGGATCACACAGAGTGATATTCACTGATACAGTGATATACAAGGTTTTCCTCCTGCTTCTGTATAATCCGATCCAAGATGGATTGTTAGCTTGTTTCCTAGAATGACTGTGATATTACAAACATTTTATGTATTCCAAATTCGCAACCCCCCTAATTGTCTTTACATTTGTTTTTTTCAAGGAACATATCAGTTCGGCACCAAGGTGAGATCCAGTTCGTCACCAAGGTGAGATCCAGTTCGTCGTCCACGTCCAAGTGGTAGCTCGCGCTGGTGGCAATGGAGTAGTCGCGAGATTCGACAACACCACTCTACAATACTACGACCCCGACCCCGTGGTGGTGAAGGAGGACCAACATGTGACTTTCGGCTGGTTCCTCGAGAAGGTTATATTAAAGTCTACTCTCTTCTTCTGCGTTATGACAGACGTCAGACAAGCTCATCACTAGAAAGACCAAACTTCCTAAACAATCTCAGCAGGACGAGTGACACAAGTAAGTTGCTCGGTACCACGAGGTGGAATTTGTGTTTTTCGCTAGTGTAAAGCTAGCTCCAGGTAAGAACCAAGGTTATTATTAGGCCTATAGTTAACTAAAACTAATAAAAAAAATTAAAACTAGAATTTAGAAAACATTTAAGTTAACTAACTAAATTACAGACAAAATACAATGAGTTTTAGTTTTTATCAAGATTTATATGCCTTTTTGATATTTATAATATAAATCTTTTTAATTAATTTGATTAATTTCCTCATTTCTCTAACAAGTTTCCAGGCAGTTTTCAGCACCGCACGGCAGCATGTAGTCACGCTTTATGTCGCTTGTTTACATTCTGCTCCATGCTAGTGCTTGATTTTGATTTATTGAAGTATTTATTAAGTGTTTGGAGAATTACAGTACATTTCAAGCACAACTCAATACAAAACTGTTAACTGTGGATGACACCATAAAGCATTACACTTATTTACAATAGGGTCCACCATTTTCAATTCATCATAACATTTAGAGACGTACAAATATACACTTCTATATAGCCAAAAACAGGAAATCATCACAGAGGAGGTAAAAAGGGAAAAACATATAGTGAGGGGAAAAAGGGATGGGCGGGGCATTCAGATTTTACAGGGGCCAGTTTTGAATTGCAGCCATCCGTAGGTGCCCTTTGAGAGCGGTTTTGAAGAGTTGGGTTTTTAGGATGCCCAGTTGGGTTTGGAGATCACTGTCGAAGCGCTTGGCTTTGCTGCCAGAAACTAACTGCACGTTACTTGGAAAAAGTTGGAAAAAATGAGACACAGTCCAATATGGGATTACTTTGAACAAGTGCCTTGTGGAAAAGGATGATCGTAAAATATGTGGATCACGTCTGAATTTAGGCCTATTGTATAAGGATCGGGCATTTGTGGAAGGAGCAACAGCTAAATGCATGCGTAGCGCCTCCAAAAAGTTTGCCCTTGCTTCGAGTTGCTTAGTGGATTGGATGATTGCAAAATCTGGTTGAGGAATGGGATGCCGTCCCACAGCAAAATGTGTCTATGTTGGTGATCAGCAGGAGGAGGTGCCAGGTCACTGCCAAGATGTTGTGGCTGATTTTGGATCTTCTACCCACTACTGAGTTCCATAACACTGAGAAATTGTGTTGTTTTTTCCTTATTTATTTATTTTTGTCATCAAAGTTTTTTAATGATTTTAAATAAAGCATACAAAATCCACATGACTTACACAAAAGAAAAAGACAAGAAAAAACAAACACAGACAAAACACACCTAGCAGTAAAAAAAAAGAAAAGAAAACCCCTGGACAACACCCCTCCACACTCTGTTGTTGACACTCGTGGTTATATCATATGTAATGTACAAATACAAAATGTTACAACAATCCTTTGATATACAAATAAAAATAGTCCCATATCTCATGGAACTTCCCTTTGACGTTATTCCTCCTGGCAATTGAGTATTCAAAGGATGCCGCTTCAGTCATAAGTTGGGTCCAGTCTGTGATCTCTGGCGTAGCAGAGCTCTTCCAGTTTCTCAGTATCAACCTAGCTGCAGTAATAAGGCCTGCAGTCACCAATGCATGTTGTGCCTTGGTGACCCCCTGTGGCAGCACCGTGCGATCTCCCAAGAGACATAACCTTGGGCATTCTAGTAGTATTAGCCCCATCCAGTCTCCAAGTTTCCCCAGTACCTCTTTCCAGAAAGGCACAACCACAGGACATTCCCAAAATGCATGTAAAAATTTACCATCTTCCCCTTTACTTTTCCAACACCGTATGTCTTCCACCAAGCCCATCCTAAACAGTTTCACAGGGGTATAGTAGAATCTATGTATCATTTTGTAATGTGTAAATTTGCTTTTAATATCCCTAGTGGCCCACCCAACTTTGGAAATGATATTTGACCATTTCTCTTCACTTATTTCACATCCTAAATCCCTTTGCCATATTAATCTAAGATTTTCAGTCTTTGCACTTTGTAATTCCATTATATTTTTGTAAATTATTGAAGCCCTATGCATTGTCGGTGGCCAGTCAAAAATTGTTTTCAACATATTAGGTTCCTCTATACCCCTGTTAAGGTTGAACACACTTCCAACACTACTTCTTAGTTGAAGATATTTCCAAAATTCACCCTACCCATGTTTTTTCCTTATTACTGTTATGCCATATTGTGAGGTCCCTTTTCGTTCAGTTTCGTTCCCGCGTCATGGGCACTACACATTCAATGCATTTTTTCATAGATAATACCCTTCTGGACTTTGGGTTAAAAGTTCTACTCATAATATCCTGCAGTATTTTGTCACAAGCCAGAAATGTATATAACCAAAAAACGAAAATATTGTGCTGCTGTTTTGGTACTGCATGCCCTGCAATATAGACTATTCTTATAGTCTATATTTAGATTATACCGGTAATTGGTATAATATTAATCTACATACATGCATTGTGTCATCATCAGGGGCTCAATATAGCTGGAGGGGTGGAGCTTGGGGTAAAAGTTCAGAGTTCTCCCAACCAGAATAAACAGTGGGGTGTTGTGTTTTCAAAGCAGACGTTTGTCTATCTTCATGTGTATGTATTAAATGCCAAGAGATAACATGTAACATGAAATTGTCCTTTCTTCCACCAGATGGGTCCAAAGTCCAAATTGCCTGGGAACTGGATTGGACTCTACGAGTTCAGAGTCATCTATGAGTATGACACCAACGTGGAAGATCTCATCTTCGACTCCAGGGATCCCGGCAGCTTCATGCAGGATATTTTCCCTCGAAGACTCGAAGGTCTGGGGATGTTAAAATGTAGAGATTCGCACATCCGTGTGATACTTTCATGAATTAAATTAAATAATTGCGACCACAGGTCTTTGTGCAGGACGAAAATATATCAGATCTACATACTGTATGATGTAAATTCTCCAATGGGAATTTAAGATGGCGCCCCTCAAAAGATAATCCCTATAGCTATGTTAAAGCCCTACATGGACTAGCCCCCAGCTACATCACAGACATGCTAACACCCCACAGGCCGGTGCAGCCTCAGATCTCCTGATTGTGCCACCCAGAACTCACCTTGTCACCCATGGTGGCCGGGCTTTTGCGGCACGCACACGCTCTGGAATGCCCTCCCCTTGGCTCTCAGGCAAGCAGAGACAGTAACCGCTTTTAAACATCTTTTAAAAACACACCTGTATGTCAAATGCTTTTCTTAATTTCAGTTTTACTTTACTGGGCCTGCCAGTGCGTCGCTTCGCGACGCACCGGCAGGCCCAGTAAAGGCCCGCGGCGATATCGTCCTAGTTGTCGTTTTATTTTTTCTGCCCGGTTCTATAGCAGTTTCGTCCGGTCCTGTTAGAGCGTCCTAGAGCGAAGAAGTCATGTAGTGGTGTCGTCTGTAGACAGAGAAGCTAGAGAATTAATAGTAAAGTAAAGTAAAGTAAAATAAAATAGCCGGTCCGCCAGCGTGCGTGCGCAGAGAGTCTCGGATGGAGTTTAACAGGAGGTGGATGGAATTAAGTAATCTATCGGTATCATCATAGCTGTCGTGTTTTTGCCCCGTTTATAGCAGTTTCGTCCGGTCCTGTTAGGGCATCCTAGAGCGAAAAAATATCCTGTGGTAGTGTCGTTTTTAGACAGAGAAGTTTGAGAAATAAAATAGCCGATCCGCCAGTATAAGATGTTGTTATTTTTCTCACAGCTTTTAGCAGTTTTCTAGGAATCAAGCCGATGGGCAACATAGGGTGCTGTCGATATCAGTTCATAGAGTAGTTGTAATTTAATTGAGGTAGAGAACAGGATTATGTGACATTGACATCCTGGCACGTTTGAAAAACAGATAGTGGACCTGTGTCTATTGATTGAAAAACAAGGTCTGAGGTGGAATGTGTAGCCTTTCTTACGTTTGAGGTAGGTAGTGGTTGGGCAGTTGTAGTACGGACCCTTGTTTGGTCCTTCAGTGGAAAAGGAAAGAGAACGATAGTGCAGGAGAAATAAGAAAGGGAATAAGAAGAGAGAGGGGAGGGGGGGGGGCAGTTAAGGGGGTGAGAGTCCTGGTCATATGATGGTCTGTGGGAGTGTGGCGTTCATCCCCGGAGAGCGGTTTGCCACCACCGCCAAACGGCGTAGCCTGTGACAGGTTTCCACCGCGCGCTTCCTCTCTCCGTAAAGAGACGGTCTGTGGGGATAGCTGGTATGTGGTTGAAGTGGCTCATGAACTCGTTGGTCATGGCGATGGCCGACCGCGCGTCGCTGGAGAGGCTGTCGGGGCAGGGGGTGAGGGCGAAGAACAACGTGGCAAGAGGGAATTTTAATCGCGCGATCGACCACAGGCAACTGGTCATGAGGTCAGTGTCTCTCGTTGACAAGGTTTCGTAGGGGTCAGGCCCGAAGGCCAGTAATACCCGTTCCGTCTCCATACATGGGCCGGTCAACCAGCCTAGGATGCTGTGGGCGTGTGGCAGAGAGGATTCCAGGAATACCTCTATCTGGATGGATGGGTCAGACACCGTCGGGAGGCTGGTGAGGTTAGAATCCCCGATAATGAGGGTGGGTCTGGCGGGGATGAAGGACCTGAGCTCGGGTGGGTCGTGTGGCGAGTGAATGCGAAACAGGGACCGTGGTGGCGGGTCGACCGAGCTGACTTCGGAGGCGGTGGTGGTGGAACTGGTTGCCGCGGCGAGGTGGGCGGGGACCGGGAAGGCAGGGGGAGGGGGAAGAGGAGGGGCCGACGGTTCCACATGTTGCGAGGGAGGGGGAGGGGGAGGAGGAGGGGTCCAGAAGGCGGAGGGGACGTGCTGCTTGATCACATGAGCGGTGCCAGGGGATAGGGAGAATCCGAGGTCATGATGCGCTAGCGTACACGCCGCATCCCAATGGTCCTCGGGGTTCGGACAGGACTGGTGATGAAGCATCCCCAGGAGCGTGTTGAGTTGACCCTGTCTCGGTAGTGCATTTCCAATATTGGGTAACACCCGTAGAGCCACGTTCGGGCAGCCTCCTGCAACAGTAAGGCCGTGTGGTCGTTCGCGCTGCTGGGCGTCACTGAACGCGCGACCTCCTCCAGTCTAGACTGGGCGTCACTGGGGGGAATCTGTTGGTAGTTGAACCGCGCTACCGCCTCCATATGGTGGCTAGCCTTAATGAGGGAGGCTAAGGTGATCAAGACGTGTGGGTGTATGTGTTGAGCTCTAGGGGGAAGAGGGGGGGGCTGTGGGCTTGGGCGAGGGGAGTCTCGGGTGCGCGAAGGGCCCGGGACCTGAGGGGACATCCGTGGGCCCGGTGAAAACCTGTCACCGGTGCGGTTGGTCTTATTCAGTCGTTTTCTGAAAGGGGGCCAGTGAGGTGTTCCGGTGCCCAGTTCCGTGGGGCCTGACACGTGTGGGAGGGGGAGGGACCAGTGAATCTCGTGGGTCGCATTGATCCGCGAAGGTAAATGTAAAGGTATGTGTGTATATGTATGTAGGCCTATGTGTATGTATATGTATACATATATACGTATATGTGTACGTACGTATATATTTATTTAGTGTTCCTTGATGTTTGTTGTTATGATTCTATGTTTTGTTATTTCTGATGTTCTTGATGTTGTTTTTGATTGTTTTTAACCTGTAAAGCACTTTGTAACTTTATGTTTGGAAAGGTTCTATATAAATAAAATTCATTCATTCATTCATTGTCTTGTCTCCACCAGGCCGAAGGCATGGGGGGAGAGTATGTTTTGCACTCCGTCCGTCCGTCCGTGTGTGTGTCCGTGAGCAGCTAATCTCTGGCACCGTTAACCCGGTCGATGCCAAATTTTGCACACACACTCCCTGGATGCCAACGATGAACCTCTGCCCCAAAATGTCCAGAACGGCCTGTTATAGCGCCACCAGGAGGCCGCTTTGTGCAAAACAAGTTTTTGCACAGTACACCTACAGATTTTGTCCAAACATCGCGCAAATTGGTACACAGTCTCTCTAGTTTACTTTTGTTGCCCTTTTATCCAACCACCAGATGAAGGCAAGCTGCAATGTCCTACATTCCTATCCTGGTGGAGACCTGTGCCCAGAAGGGCACTTTTTCTAGTTCATTCATGTTGTTTGGGATCTGGGTTCTTTTCTGAATAAATGGCAAATATGTTGTTGGGTTTTTCTTTGGGGGGGGGGGGGGGGGGGGGGGGGGGGTTACTTAAACATGAATTAGGCCCATATTGACGTAATTTGTCATATGCATATCTCATATGGAGTGAGTTCATATCACAATATGTAGTTATGATGCATTTTGTAATTTTAACCATTAAGTTTGTGCAGGAATGTGTATAATTGTCTCCACCAGGCCGAAGGCCACGGACGGAGTGTTTTGCACTCCGTCCGTGTATGTGTGTGTGTGTGTCCATCCTTCTGTGTACAGCTAATCTCCAGCACTGTTAACACCCAAATTCCCCCAAAAATACATTTTCTTGGAACTTCATGGAAGCATATACTTAATCTACCTGCACCGCCAGGATTTTGGGAGTTACAAGTTACAAGGACAGGTTGGTGTAAAAATGTATAGCGTGAAGTTCACGCTATACATTTTTACACCTGGATGCTGTTCACGCCGTGAACAGCATCCAGGAATCCAATTCCACCACACTCAAATAGTATACGAAGGTCATTGGTTCTTAATTTTGAAGGTATTAAACTATTATGCTCTGGTCGCTGTCGAGATGGTTTGAGAAAGCTGGACAAAGCATGGACAAATCGACCCATTTGGATTCATTTTACTCTCAAAGATCTATTTTATTTTTTGTTTGATATAGTCATGATACAATTCATAAAAGAGCAGTACAGAATTATCAGGATTGCACAAAAAGTCACAGGACTTAATTCCATTGTGACCCAAATAAATAAATACACAGCAATACAATTACAGCATATGATAAGAAGAACGTGTGTACTAACATCACAATACTAATGACATTTACAACAGGCCATCATAGATCAGTAAACAAAAGACAATAAATAGATAAATACAGCACTATACTAACTTTTTCAACATATATTTTTTAAATGTTCAAAGACTGCTGGGCAAATGTAATTTCCCTTGGGATTTTTTTCCAATCTTCCACCCCTCTATAAGGGTCCATTTGGTTACCAACTCCATAGGTGGGTGGGAATTTGGGGACTACTGGTTGAAAGCCACTGGTTTAAATATCTATAGCCTATTGTATAGACATACATAATAAATAATATAAAGGTTTATTTAAATCAGAATTACTTCCACAAACCGGTATACAAATGGGATAAATATAGTAATATATACATTTTCTTATTGTCTTTTCTTATGTGTGACAGTATACACTATATAGTGCTATATCTATATAAAGTTGCATAAGTTGAGCCTATGTATACGCCTGTAGGAGGCCGAGGCCAGGGCATACCCAGGGGGCAAAGGGGGTTGACCTGCATTTGTCATAAAAGTTCATGGTTTCTGACCATGAGAGACTCAATTATTTTGTATTGGGTGTGTCTGGACCCTTATTGTGCATATTTACAAGATGGTGGCTACCTGAAATAGTGCTTTACCATGATTTCTACCATGATTGTTGACTGTTTTGGCAAACACAAGCAGTATTAATCCATTGGCTAAGATTCAAGGCACAGAAGGGACATATATTCTTGAGCTTGCATATTGTCAAAATGGCTGCAAACATGAAAAAGAAAAGAGACATTACATTTCCTGTCAGATGAGATCCTATTACCCAAACCACCACTTTTTCGCATACCTGCATTTGCCATAACATCAAAGGTTGTCCACCAGAAATAGCTATGACCCAATAGAATCACAACCTATACACCGGTCAATTTATTTTCTGGAAATCCAATATGGCCGCCACAATATTAGCCCCCATTAGCCTATAATGCGGGTGAATAGGGCAACATTTTTAACTGAGGGATATTTCCATGAAACTTCACAGGTTGATCAATGATATGAATACCATATTTGTTTGTATTGGAAGTTTCCATGATATCCAATATGGCCACCACAATACTAGCACCAAATACATATTATTTTGGAGGTCCTTGTCATGAAAAGGTTTGAGGAGTACTACTGCCTGGTTTAGAAGGCTAAACTATGTTTAAGCACGGGTCAAAGCAATTCACAATGTGCTTTAACAAATGAAATAAAAGGAAACAATTCATGATATCCACAGCAACTTCTGATCCTTCAAGGTCTCCTTGAAGGTTATTTTTGCAGGATATGAGGCTTATATTATGGACACAGGGTTTTGATGGAATCAATGTAATTACATTTTGGTTGAAGAACCAGGTCAATGACTCTAGCAGTGGTTCTCAAAGCGGGGTCCCTGAGGGGACTTTGCCGCACTGCGAGCATGTAATACTGTATGCTATTTTTGAACATTTTTGAAAGATATCGAAAATGTTTGGACATTTTTTATTTTTACGTATAAATCATCTTTTGTGGTATGGTGCACAATCTTTTCAGATGGGGGTCCACAGCCAAATAAATACACATATCAATCAGAAACTCAGTCATATAAATTATTTAATTTAGGCTACAGTTTAGTCTCACTTAACTTAATACATAAAGTATACAGTTGTGCAGAAATATTATTTACGTTGTATACAAAAACTTTAGATAAAATAGATTTTTAAAGATTCACAGTGGCAATAATAATGTCACAGTCCTACATATATCACCCCAACAAAATAAACATTTCTGGATCTGAAATCCAAAAGCTCAATGCATTTTTATTAGGCCTAAATAAGGGGTGATGCTGCCAGCTTTTCATTTAAAATGAAACCTAGAAACTGTGTCTGTGAGAGAGCTTTGAGAGGAAATTACACAGTGCAGCTTTAAGCTTCACCACACAAAACATAACTTTTAAATCACTGGGTTTGAAATATTCAGATTGCACAAATAATCAAATGGACCCTTACAGCTGACTATAGAGTATTTTACCTTACGAAATGGGGGTCTGTGTGGTAATGGTAATGCATATCAAAAGGTGTGAGAATCACTGATATAAACTATGTTTAAGCATAAAGGTTCATTACTCACCAAGTGAAATCCCTTACTTAAATGTTTGATATCTGTCAGTCAGTATGGCTATATTTTTTATTATTATTATTATTAAAGATTAGTTTTTGGGCTTTTCTGCCTTTATTTGGAGAGTGACAGGAAACAGGGGGAGAGACAGGGATGTTGTTTGATGTCACAGCACCCCCATGTGGGCTGTGGCCAATGCCACTTTGTTATTGAGTTGTGCTTGAATTGTAGGCCTACTGTCATTCTGCAAACTGTTAATAAATATTTCAATCAATCAATCAGTTCCGTACTTTTCAGTTGAGAAAAAACGACCTTTTTGTTTAGCAAAAAAATTGAAAATGGTTAGTTGTGCCAAAGTAGGCAACAAACAGGCACTTGAACATGCAGCAACGTCAGCTGCTACAGTACATTTACAGAGCAAGCGTGTAAATTAAGCGTTCAGATTTCAAATAGGCCTATAAAGTAGGCTACTCACCAAGGTGCCACGGATGTTAGATTATGCTGGGTCGGTTAAGCAGTGCATTCCGCGTTTAATATTCTGCTACAACTTATTTTCCCCAACCGCATTTGACAAATATGGTCTGCATTGCTCTCTAGTCTAGAGACATTCAGCCACTAGGTGTCAATGCACTCCACAAAGTCCACATCACAACCATAGACTGTACAATAAACACCCTGGCTCCTGCATAATGTTCCACATCCACACCTGCTTTCAGGCAGCAAGCACACACAGTTTGCAGCATTATAATGACAGAGTTAGAAAGAACCCTGTCCACCTAACATTTTACAGTTAAGAATTAGGTCAAACGTTTAAAAATAAAATAGCAATGGATTTTGGCACATCATCTGACAGAATAGTCTGTGTATTTGCATACTGGGCCCCGATTATAATCGTCGACAATGGCAATGTCTTTTTTCTTGACTTTTGACAATGAAAAAACTACACACTATAGTATATTTGTTTAATCATTTTAATCTTTTTTTTTTATCGTCGCAACGATTTAAAAAACAAATATGAAAATAATGAAAAAACGACATACTATGGTTCATGATTTTGGCCCATCATCTGACAGAATAGGCTTCGTATTTGCATACTGGGCCCAGATTGGTGGCCCAAAACTTGGTTGGAAAGTCCCTCTTTTATGTCTGGCTTCCAGGCCAGTTGGAAAAGGGCACACTGAGAGGTGGTAAGAGTATGTTAAATTGGACATTTTCATGGTAAAAGGTTAGCTAGACAGGGTTCTTTCAGACATAAGCCCCGATCTTTTGTTCGTTAGCCTTCAGTTAGTAAAGTTAAAATAACAGAATCATATTAATCAGATGTTTCTTAGCACTGTTGAGGTCTTCTTTTGTATGCTAGTGTAACAGCCGGGAATCGAACCCTGGTCTCCCACGTGGAAAGCCAACATCTTAACCACTACGACAATTAGAGTTTTGTGGTCGTCAGGCTGAGGCTGTGAGCCACTGCTAGAATAGCAGTAAATGAAGCTCAATAACTAGCATTAAACTTCAGGAAGAGTGGGATTTGAACATGAACTCTCTGTGCTGATCAACCCCTACTACACCATCACTCAGTAACAACTGCCTCTTCGTACTGTTGAAGCCATCTTTTGTATGTTAGCAAAGTTTTAAGAATTGAGAGTTGAACATAGAATCACTTTGATCAGATGCTTTGAGTGCTGTTTTGTATGTTAGTGTAACACCCAGGAATCAAACACAGGTCCACTGCACTGAAGGCCAACATCTTAACCACTAAGCCAAAGGAACTGCCTATGGCTCAGGGGAGATATGAGACTTTTGAGGTCATCAGGCTGAGGCTGTGAGCCACTGCTATACAATAGTTAATACACCTCTACATGTTCAAATCCCTGTTCTCCTATAGCTTAATGCTGGAGTGTTTCAACTTTACTAACTGAGGGCTAACACACACAACTAGAAAATTCGCAATTTAAAAAAATTGCAGAGTGTGGTTGCCGCAGTGGCTTACATATGCCCCTCCCACTAATATTGCCAGCCAATTACAATTTCAAGTCACGCCTTAGATCATGCGTAAGTAATTCAGAGGGGATTTAACCCCCGAAATTCATGTTTTTGCGACAAACGGTTACATTTCTCGCATTTGCGGCGCCCCCTATGGATGAAAATGGAATTGCTTTTAGAACTTGGTTGATTGAACCACCCCGGACATGTGATTAAAAATTTGGGATGGATTGGACATTCCGTTCGTGATTTATGGCATTTTTGTGATATAGGCCCCTCCTACTAACTTCGGAAGACGATTACGGCCGAACGATACGCACTACCAAAATTCTGCATTTGGTGTTTTAATCGGATATGTCCAGAGATCATGTGTGCCGATTTCTGTGAGATTTGGACAAAATATGTAGGAGGAAAAGCAAAAAGTTTGTTTTGGACAAAATTCAAAATGGCGGAAAATCTATCAATCAAAATTTTGATTTTACGACCTACGGTTCAAGAGTTATAAGCCAAAAGGTAAAGTGGGCTGTTATAGCGCCACCATGAGGCCGACCTATGAAATTATAATTTTAATTAATTTTAGTGATAATTATGAAATATCCCTAAAAGTTTTGTAACTATAGTGATTACAGTCTCCGAGGAAAAAATACTTGAATGTGATTTTTTGCCTTTTCCCATTCATGTCAATGGGGAAATTTAATTCACTAATAAATTCATATCAATTAAACTATACAACATTTCTCTTAACAAAATACAAGCACACGATTCAATTTGACATATGGCTCAAGTGCGTACAGCGTACAGTGTGGGAGGTATAAAGCGACAAAAAAAAGACTACTCCCGTGAAATAATAATAATAAAGTGTTACAATTACTAGAGTCTGGTTGCCCATTCGGGCAACCACACTAATAACAGCAGGAAGGCATGGGCCACAATCCACCGTCTTGGCAAAGACCACACCACCCATAATTCACAACGGTCACAGCAAACTCTATTGCATCACAACTGGTGTAGTTATTGGATGGAGCCCGCACACCACCAAAAAAAGAAAAACAACATACTATAGTATGCCCTCCGTGACCATGGACTTTAGCCTTTCGCTTTTCTGCGATTTAACCTTTTTTCAAATCCTCAACAATGATGAAGAATCGTGCACTATAGCGTGCCACTTAATGACCTTGACCAATATCAATGACCTTGAGCAGTATAAATTACCTTCAATAAGACTAGTAAATGACCTTGACCAGTATAAATGACCTTGACAAGTACAAATGACCTTGACCAGTATAAATGACCTTCACCAGTAGAAATGACCGTGACCAGTATATGACTGTGACCAGTATACATGACCTTCATGAGACTAGTAAATGACCTTGACCAGTATAAATGACCTTTATAAGACTAGTAAATGATCTTCACCAGTATAAATGACCTTGACCAGTATGCGGTCCGTGACCATGGACTATAGCCTTTTGCTTTTCCTTGATTTTCACCTTTAAAACATCCTCAACAATGATGAAGAATCGCGCACTATAGCGCGCCGCTCAATGACCTGAGACCATGGACCAATGAATGAAATACAACACATTGAGCAGGGCACTGCAGGGAGTTGAACCCCGTTCCGGTAAACCAGAAGTCCGACACCAGTGCCTTAGTTTTTGTGTTGTTCATTTAAAGGTCCAGGTGTGCATACGCATGTGCGCCTGTGCGTGTGTAGGTGCATGTGTGTGCACGCTTCAATGACCACTGTTGGACCCAATGGCGATCAAGGACCTCAGGGAGCCACCCATAATTCACAACGGTCACAGCAAACTCTGTTGCATCACAACTGGTGGCCAACAGTCGTAACCAACACCGCCGCCGACCCACAGGAGAATACCATCGCACAGTGGTATCAGACCAACCACAAACAGCCAGCCCTCAAACCAAACCATTCGACCTAGAAGAACTCGAAACCCGGAAAAGCAGCAGGGATTGATGACATACTGGCAAAAATTATACAGCACCTGGAACCTAACGCAAAGACCTGGCTCGTGGGGATGCTGAACACATGCATGGCACAGAAAACCATCCCTTCTGTCTGGAGAAAGGTCAAAGTGGTTGCAATCCCCAAACCTGGCAAAGACCCATCATCCTCAAAGAGCTACCGACCCATTTCCCTCCTCTGCATCACCTACAAGAGAGGCTGCTACTCCAACGCCTCATACCACTCATAGACACCAAGCTGACTAAAGACCAAGCTGGTTTCCGTCCCGTCCTGTGCTGGACAGAGCTCAACCTCACCCAACACATTGAGGATGGGTTTGAGGGAAAACAAATAACTGGAGCAGCAACTGGAGGGCGAAGCAAGCACGCAGGCAGCTTGTGCCTGCCTGCGTGCCTGCCTGCCTTCCTGCCTGCCTTCCTCATGTGGAAGCTGCATAGTTGACTTTGTGTGTGTCTTTCTTTTTCTGTCTGTCTTTCTTAGGATGAAGATCAAGGTAGACGCCGTTGGAAGGCTCAACACAAGCCGATGCCCCTAGAGATCCATCCCAAAGCTTCCCTCAGGGAGTCCAGCAAGCCAGCTAGCCAGCAAGCCCGCCCAGTCAGCCAACGCAGCCAGCCAGCTCCGTCAGTCAGCCAGTGTAGAAAGTCAGGCTGACAAGCCAGAGCATATCAGTCCTTGCAGTCCGCCATTGCAGCCATACCAGCCTTGCTCAGTCAGCTCAGCCAGGCCTCTCTCGAGGCCTGGCTCTCTGTCTGCCTGGCCCGGTCTGCCCTGCCCTGCCTTGCAGCAACAGAACCAGCCTTGCTAGCAAGCCAGCCAGCTCAGAATACGAGCTCAGCAAGCCAGCGCAGCTGGCAAGCACGCAGTTAGTCTTAACCAGTTTCAGACAGGCAGGCCAAGGCAGACAGACAGGAAGACCGAGGCGCCTAGGCAGGCAGACAGGCCAGGAAGGCAACAAAGTGCAGGCAGGGGGACTATCCGGCCTAAGGCTGCGCTGCAAGGGTTGGAGCCTGGCCAGCTCCTGCTGATCTCCGCTGAGTGGCTGTGGCTGCACAGTAAGGCTGCAGTAACCTAGTCTGGGCTTGTTGCTGCACTGGCTTGCTCAGCTCGCATTCTGAGCTGGCTGGCTTGCCAGAAAGGCTGGTTCTGTTGCTGCAAGGCAGGGCGGGGCAGACCGGGCCAGGCAGACAGAGAGCCAGGCCTCGAGAGAGGCCTGGCTGAGCTGACTGAGCAAGGCTGGCATGGCTGCAGTGGCTGACTGCAAGGGCTGATATGCTCTGGCTTGGCAGCCTGACTTTCTACACTGGCTGACTGGCGGAGCTGACTGGCTGCGTTCGCTGACTGGGCAGGCTTGCTGGCTAGCTGGCTTGCTGGGCTCCCTGAGGGAAGCTTTGGGATGGATCTCTAGGGGCATCGGCTTGTGTTGAGCCTTCCAACGGCGTCTACCTTGATCTCCGTCCTAAGAAAGAAAGACAGAAAAAGAAAGACACACACAAACACAACTATGCAGCTTCCACCTGAGGAACCGAGACGCGAAAAAAGAACTGAGCGTCACTTGGGATGGTCACAAACTCTCCAACCATACCCACCCCATGTATCTTGGAGTTACACTGGACAGGACACTCTTCTTCAAAAAACACCTGGAGAACACAAAAGCCACGGTCAACACCCACAATAACATCCTGTGAAAACTAGTGAACTCCAAGAGGGGCGCAGACCCACAAACAATCTGTGCAACTGCCATGGCCCTGTCTTTCTCTACAGCAGAGTATGCCTGCTCAAGCTGGAGCCGATCACGTCACACCAAATTGGTCGACACAGCCCTAAATGACACCTGTCGCATCAACACGGGATGCGTCAAGACAACACCTGTCCCGTGCCTTTATGCGCTAGCCGGCACCTCCCCCCGCACATCAGACAACTGTGTATCGCTCAAGATGAATGGAGAACACAGGAGATAGACAGTGAAGTTGGGAATGAACGAAGGAAAGTCTGGAATGAAATGATAGAGAACACCTCACACACACATAGTTTCCTTTTGTGGCTGTTTACATTCGAGGGTCGCCGGTCCTCTCGAACGGAACAGTTTAACGTCATGCCCAGGACGAAAAGATATAGAGAACACCAACATGACAAATAACAGCAGGAAGGCATGGGCCACAATCCACCGTCTTGGCAAAGACCACACCACCCATAATTCACAACGGTCACAGCAAACTCTATTGCATCACAACTGGTGTAGTTATTGGATGGAGCCCGCACACCACCAAAAAATGAAAAACAACATACTATAGTATGCCCTCCGTGACCATGGACTTTAGCCTTTCGCTTTTCTGCGATTTAACCTTTTTTCAAATCCTCAACAATGATGAAGAATCGCGCACTATAGCGTGCCACTTAATGACCTTGACCAATATCGCATTTATGTTGGCTTAGATAGCATTTGACACAGACTTATAGCATGTTATGTAGACAGCACTATAATTGTATTGTATATAGTCATAGCACGCCATAGTACATATGTATAGCATAGTAGTGAATATGTATAGTTTATTATGTATAGTGTATGTATAGTTTCATCATATAGATATTCCGCTGTTACCTTCTTAGCTTACGCATGTTTCATGATAAATGCTTTTATGTGATGTATTCCCATGATTTTGTTCTTGCTTAAATGTAAGTCGCTCTGGATTAAGAGCGTCTGCTAAATGCCTAAATTGTAAAATTGTAAATTGTAAATTGTAATATCAATGACCTTGAGCAGTATAAATTACCTTCAATAAGGCTAGTAAATGACCGTGACCAGTATAAATGACCTTGACAAGTACAAATGACCTTGACCAGTATAAATGACCTTCACCAGTAGAAATGACCGTGACCAGTATATGACTGTGACCAGTATAAATTACCTTCATGAGACTAGTAAATGACCTTGACCAGTGTAAATGACCTTTATAAGACTAGTAAATGATCTTCCCCAGTATAAATGACCTTGACCAGTATGCGGTCCGTGACCATGGACTATAGCCTTTTGCTTTTCCTTGATTTTCACCTTTAAAAAATCCTCAAAAATGATGAAGAATCGCGCACAATAGCGCGCCGCTCAATGACCTGAGACCATGGACCAATGAATGAAATACAACACATTTGAGCAGGGCACTGCAGGGAGTTGAACCCCGTTCCGGTAAACCAGAAGTCCGACACCAGTGCCTTAGTTTTTGTGTTGTTGTTCATTTAAAGGTCCAGGTGTGCATACGCATGTGCGCCTGTGCGTGTGTAGGTGCATGTGTGCATGTGTGTGTGCACGCTTCACCACTGTTGGACCCCATGGGGATCAAGGACCTCAGGGAGCCACCCATAATTCACAACGGTCACAGCGAACTCTGTTGCATCACAACTGGTGGCCAACAGTCGTAACCAACACCGCCGCCGACCCAAAGGAGAATACAATCGCACAGTGGTATCAGACCAACCACAATCAGCCAGCTCTCAAACCAAACCCTTCGACCTAGAAGAACTCGAAACTGCAATGGGAAAGTTGAAACCCGGAAAAGCAGCAGGGATTGATGACATACTGGCAGAAATGATACAGCACCTGGAGCCTAACGCAAAGACCTGGCTCGTGGGGATGCTGAACACATGCATGGCACAGAAAACCATCCCTTCTGTCTGGAGAAAGGCCAAAGTGGTTGCAATCCCCAAACCTGGCAAAGACCCATCATCCTCAAAGAGCTACCGACCCATTTCCCTCCTCTGCATCACCTACAAGAGAGGCTGCTACTCCAACGCCTCATACCACTCATAGACACCAAGCTGACTAAAGACCAAGGTGGTTTCCGTCCCGTCCTGTGCTGGACAGAGCTCAACCTCACCCAACACATTGAGGATGGGTTTGAGGGAAAACAAATAACTGGAGCAGCAACTGGAGGGCGAAGCAAGCACGCAGGCAGCTTGTGCCTGCGTGCCTGCCTTCCTGCCTGCCTTCCTCATGTGGAAGCTGCATAGTTGACTTTGTGTGTGTCTTTCTTTTTCTGTCTGTCTTTCTTAGGATGAAGATCAAGGTAGACGCCGTTGGAAGGCTCAACACAAGCCGATGCCCCTAGAGATCCATCCCAAAGCTTCCCTCAGGGAGTCCAGCAAGCCAGCTAGCCAGCAAGCCCGCCCAGTCAGCCAACGCAGCCAGCCAGCTCCGTCAGTCAGCCAGTGTAGAAAGTCAGGCTGACAAGCCAGAGCATATCAGCCCTTGCAGTCCGCCATTGCAGCCATACCAGCCTTGCTCAGTCAGCTCAGCCAGGCCTCTCTCGAGGCCTGGCTCTCTGTCTGCCTGGCCCGGTCTGCCCTGCCCTGCCTTGCAGCAACGGAACCAGCCTTGCTAGCAAGCCAGCCAGCTCAGAATACGAGCTCAGCAAGCCAGCGCAGCTGGCAAGCACGCAGTTAGTCTTAACCAGTTTCAGACAGGCAGGCCAAGGCAGACAGACAGGAAGACCGAGGCGCCTAGGCAGGCAGACAGGCCAGGAAGGCAACAAAGTGCAGGCAGGGGGACTATCCGGCCTAAGGCTGCGCTGCAAGGGTTGGAGCCTGGCCAGCTCCTGCTGATCTCCGCTGAGTGGCTGTGGCTGCACAGTAAGGCTGCAGTAACCTAGTCTGGGCTTGTTGCTGCACTGGCTTGCTCAGCTCGCATTCTGAGCTGGCTGGCTTGCCAGAAAGGCTGGTTCTGTTGCTGCAAGGCAGGGCGGGGCAGACCGGGCCAGGCAGACAGAGAGCCAGGCCTCGAGAGAGGCCTGGCTGAGCTGACTGAGCAAGGCTGGCATGGCTGCAGTGGCTGACTGCAAGGGCTGATATGCTCTGGCTTGGCAGCCTGACTTTCTACACTGGCTGACTGGCGGAGCTGACTGGCTGCGTTCGCTGACTGGGCAGGCTTGCTGGCTAGCTGGCTTGCTGGGCTCCCTGAGGGAAGCTTTGGGATGGATCTCTAGGGGCATCGGCTTGTGTTGAGCCTTCCAACGGCGTCTACCTTGATCTCCGTCCTAAGAAAGAAAGACAGAAAAAGAAAGACACACACAAACACAACTATGCAGCTTCCACCTGAGGAACCGAGACGCGAAAAAAGAACTGAGCGTCACTTGGGATGGTCACAAACTCTCCAACCATACCCACCCCATGTATCTTGGAGTTACACTGGACAGGACACTCTTCTTCAAAAAACACCTGGAGAACACAAAAGCCACGGTCAACACCCACAATAACATCCTGTGAAAACTAGTGAACTCCAAGAGGGGCGCAGACCCACAAACAATCTGTGCAACTGCCATGGCCCTGTCTTTCTCTACAGCAGAGTATGCCTGCTCAAGCTGGAGCCGATCACGTCACACTAAATTGGTCGACACAGCCCTAAATGACACCTGTCGCATCAACACGGGATGCGTCAAGACGACACCTGTCCCGTGCCTTTATGCGCTAGCCGGCACCTCCCCCCGCACATCAGACAACTGTGTATCGCTCAAGATGAATGGAGAACACAGGAGATAGACAGTGAAGTTGGGAATGAACGAAGGAAAGTCTGGAATGAAATGATAGAGAACACCTCACACACACATAGTTTCCTTTTGTGGCTGTTTACATTCGAGGGTCGCCGGTCCTCTCGAACGGAACAGTTTAACGTCATGCCCAGGACGAAAAGATATAGAGAACACCAACATGACAAATAACAGCAGGAAGGCATGGGCCACAATCCACCGTCTTGGCAAAGACCACACCACCCATAATTCACAACGGTCACAGCAAACTCTATTGCGTCACAACTGGTGTAGTTATTGGATGGAGATGAAGAATCGCGCACTATAGCGCGCCGCTCAATGACCTGAGACCATGGACCAATGAATGAAATACAACACATTGAGCAGGGCACTGCAGGGAGTTGAACCCCGTTCCGGTAAACCAGAAGTCCGACACCAGCGCCTTAGTTTTTGTGTTGTTGTTCATTTAAAGGTCCATGTGTGCATGTGTGTGTGCACGCTTCAATGGCCACTGTTGGACCCCATGGGGATCAAGGACCTCAGGGAGCCACCCATAATTCACAACGGTCACAGCGAACTCTGTTGCATCACAACTGGTGGCCAACAGTCGTAACCAACACCGCCGCCGACACACAGGAGATTACCATTGCACAGTGGCATCAGACCAACCACAATCAGCCAGCCCTCAAACCAAACCCTTCGACCTAGAAGAACTCGAAACCGCAATGGGAAAGTTGAAACCCGGAAAAGCAGCAGGGATTGATGACACACTGGCAGAAATTATACAGCACCTGGAACCTAACGCAAACACCTGGCTCGTAGGGATGCTGAATACATGCATGGCACAGAAAACCATCCCTTCTGTCTGGAGAAAGGCCAAAGTGGTTGCAATCCCCAAACCTGGCAAAGACCCATCATCCCCAAAGAGCTACCGACCCATTTCCCTCCTCTGCATCACCTACAAGAGAGGCTGCTACTCCTGTTTACATTCGAGGGTCGCCGGTCCTCTCGAACGGAACAGTTTAACGTCATGCCCAGGACGAAAAGATATAGAGAACACCAACATGACAAATAACAGCAGGAAGGCATGAGCCACAATCCACCGTCTTGGCAAAGACCACACCACCCATAATTCACACCAGTCACAGCAAACTATGTTGCAACACAACTGGTGTAGGTATTGGATGGAGCCCGCACATCACAGGTATAAAAAAAACGTTCTGTATTGAAATACTGACAACGTTTCGATCTATTTGATCTTCATCAGGTCATGTGTACACAAAACATACACTTTTATACTAAGGGAGTGCCCCCATCAACCAATCAAAACACCACATTTTGGTGCCCCTCCCATCACTGCAGGTGTGACACGTCAACCCTGAGTGAGTAGGTGGGGACCCAGACATATTGATGTAAATATAGTCTGTTCAGAAATGTTAGTGCCTCTCATAGAGCTTGTAGGTGATGCAGAGGAAGGAAATGGATCGGTAGCTCTTCGGGGATAATGGGTCTTTGCCAGGTTTATGGATTGCAACCACTTTGGCCTTTCTCCAGACAGAAGGGATGGTTTTCTGTGCCATGCACGTGTTCAGCATCCCCACAAGCCAGGTCTTTGCGCTAGGTCCCAGGTAATGTATCATTTCTTCCAGCATGTCATCAATCCCTGCTGCTTTTCCGGGTTTCAACTTTCCCATTGCAGTTTCAAGTTCTTCTAGGTCGAAGGGTTTGGTTTGAGGACTGGCTGATTGTGGTTGGTCTGATACCACTGTGCGATGGTATTCTATGTGGGTCGGTGGCGGTGTTGGTTACGACTGTTGGCCACCAGTTGTGACCAAGACCGCCACCGATCCACAGGAGAATACCATCACACAGTGGTATCAGACCAACCTCAATCAGCCAGCCCTCAAACCAAACCCTTCGACCTAGAAGAACTCGAAACTGCAATGGGAAAGTTGAAACCCGGAAAAGCAGCAGGGATTGATGACATACTGGCAGAAATGATACAGCACCTGGGACCTAGCACAAAGACCTGGCTCGTGGGGATACTGAATAAATGCATGGCACAGAAAACCATCCCTTCTGTCTAGAGAAAGGCCAAAGTGGTTGCAATCCCCAAACCTGGCAAAGACCCATCATCCTCAAAGAGCTACCGACACATTTCCCTTCTCTGCATCACCTACAAGAGAGGCTGCTACTCCAACGCCTCATACCACTCATAGACACCAAGCTGACTAAAGACCAAGCTGGTTTCCGTCCAGGCCGCTCCTGTGCTGGACAGAGCTCAACCTCACCCAACACATTGAGGATGGGTTTGAGGGAAAACAAATAACTGGAGCAGCATTCAGAGATCTCTCTGCTGCCTACGACACTGTCCAACACCGCACAATGGTCAGGAAAGGCCTCAACAACAGGCGCTTCTATGTCCAGTTAAATGACCAGAGGAGTAAATGGAAAGCCCAAAAGAACGGCCTACCACAAGGTAGCCTGCTCGCCCCCTCCTTTTCAATATCTACACAAACGACCAGCCACTACCCAAAGTAGTAGTACTGGAATGAAATGATAGAGAACACCTCACACACACATAGTTTCCTTTCGTGGCTGTTTACATTCGAAGGTCGCCGGTCCTCTCGAACGGAACAGTTTAACGTCATGCCCAGGACGAAAAGATATAGAGAACACCAACATGACAAATAACAGCAGGAAGGCATGAGCCACAATCCACCGTCTTGACAAAGACCACACCACCCATAATTCACAACGGTCACAGCAAACTCTGTTGCATCACAACTGGTGTAGGTATTGGATGGAGCCCGCACATCACAGGTATAAAAAAAACGTTTTGTATTGAAATAATGACAACGTTTCGATCTATTTGATCTTCATCAGGTCATGTGTACACAAAACATACACTTTTATACTAAGGGAGTGCCCCCATCAACCAATCAAAACACCACATTTTGGTGCCCCTCCCATCACTGCAGGTGTTACACGTCAACCCTGAGTGAGTAGGTGGGGACCCAGACATATTGATGTAAATATAGTCTGTTCAGAAATGTTAGTGCCTCTCATAGAGCTTGTAAGTGATGCAGAGGAAGGAAATGGGTCGGTAGCTCTTCGGGGATAATGGGTCTTTGCCAGGTTTATGGATTGCAACCACTTTGGCCTTTTTCCAGACAGAAGGGATGGTTTTCTGTGCCATGCATGTGTTCAGCATCCCCACAAGCCAGGTCTTTGCGTTAGGTCCCAGGTGCTGTATCATTTCTTCCAGCATGTCATCAATCCCTGCTGCTTTTCCGGGTTTCAACTTTCCCATTGCAGTTTCAAGTTCTTCTAGGTCGAAGGGTTTGGTTTGAGGGCTGGCTGATTGAGGTTGGGCTGATACCACTGTGAGATGGTATTCTATGTGGGTCGGTGGCGGTGTTGGTTACGACTGTTGGCCACCAGTTGTGACCAACACCGCCACCGACCCACAGGAGAATACCATCGCACAGTGGTATCAGACCAACCTCAATCAGCCAGCCCTCAAACCAAACCCTTCGACCTAGAAGAACTCGAAACTGCAATGGGAAAGTTGAAACCCGGAAAAGCAGCAGGGATTGATGACATACTGGCAGAAATGATACAGCACCTGGGACCTAACGTAAAGACCTGGCTTGTGGGGATGCTGAATACATGCATAGCACAGAAAACCATCCCTTCTGTCTGGAAAAAGGCCAAAGTGGTTGCAATCCCTAAACCTGGCAAAGACCCATCATCCTCAAAGAGCTACCGACCCATTTCCCTCCTCTGCATAACCTACAAGAGAGGCTGCTACTCCAACGCCTCATGCCACTCATAGACACCAAGCTGACTAAAGACCAAGCTGGTTTCTGTCCCGGCCGCTCCTGTGCTGGACAGAGCTCAACCTCACCCAACACATTGAGGATGTGTTGGGCAAGGTAGCCTGCTCGCCCCCTCCTTTTCAATATCTACACAAACGTCCAGCCACTACCCAAAGTAGTAGTACTGGAATGAAATGATAGAGAACACCTCACACACACAGTTTCCTTTCGTGGCTGTTTACATTCGAGGGTCGCCGGTCCTCTCGAACGGAACAGTTTAACGTCATGCCCAGGACGAAAAGATATAGACAACACCAACATGACAAATAACAGCAGGAAGGCATGGGCCACAATCCACCGTCTGGGGAAAAAAAATAGCTGATCAATAAGCCCCAAACGCGCTGCACTGCGAGTCTGCGACGCGTTTTGAGCTTGTACATCGGCTATTTTTGCTACAACAGTAATATGCAACGTGGCCCTCTGGAGTGAGAGTGGAAATATAGTCTCTATCGTCAAAGTTGCCCACCCCCATTCTAAACACTACAACATGCAGAGGAGAAGTCATAACAGAACCATCTAAACACTACAACATGCAGAGGAGAAGTCATAACAGAACCATCTAAACACTACAACATGCAGAGGAGAAGTCATAACAGAACCATCTAAACACTACAGCATGCAGAGGAGAAGTCATAACAGAACCATCTAAACACTACAGCATGCAGAGGAGAAGTCATAACAGAACCATCTTAAACACTACAACATGCAGAGGAGAAGTCATAACAGAACCATCTAAACACTACAGCATGCAGAGGAGAAGTCATAACAGAACCATCTAAACACTACAGCATGCAGAGGAGAAGTCATAACAGAACCATCTTAAACACTACAACATGCAGAGGAGAAGTCATAACAGAACCATCTAAACACTACAACATGCAGAGGAGAAGTCATAACAGAACCATCTAAACACTACAACATGCAGAGGAGAAGTCATAACAGAACCATCTAAATACTACAGCATGTAGAGGAGAAGTCATAACAGAACCATCTAAATACTACAGCATGCAGAGGAGAAGTCATAACAGAACCATCTAAACACTACAACATGCAGAGGAGAAGTCATAACAGAACCATCTAAATACTACAGCATGCAGAGGAGAAGTCATAACAGAACCATCTTAAACACTACAACATGCAGAGGAGAAGTCATAACAGAACCATCTAAACACTACAGCATGCAGAGGAGAAGTCATAACAGAACCATCTAAACACTACAGCATGCAGAGGAGAAGTCATAACAGAACCATCTTAAACACTACAACATGCAGAGGAGAAGTCATAACAGAACCATCTAAACACTACAACATGCAGAGGAGAAGTCATAACAGAACCATCTAAACACTACAACATGCAGAGGAGAAGTCATAACAGAACCATCTAAATACTACAGCATGTAGAGGAGAAGTCATAACAGAACCATCTAAATACTACAGCATGCAGAGGAGAAGTCATAACAGAACCATCTAAACACTACAACATGCAGAGGAGAAGTCATAACAGAACCATCTAAATACTACAGCATGCAGAGGAGAAGTCATAAGAGAACCATCTAAACACTACAGCATGCAGAGGGGAAGTCATAACAGAACCATCTAAACACTACAACATGCAGAGGAGAAGTCATAACAGAACCATCTGAATACTACAGCATGTAGAGGAGAAGTCATAACAGAACCATCTAAATACTACAGCATGCAGAGGAGAAGTCATAACAGAACCATCTAAACACTACAACATGCAGAGGAGAAGTCATAACAGAACCATCTAAATACTACAGCATGCAGAGGAGAAGTCATAAGAGAACCATCTAAATACTACAACATGCAGAGGGGAAGTCATAACAGAACCATCTAAACACTACAGCATGCAGAGGGGAAGTCATAACAGAACCATCTAAACACTACAACATGCAGAGGAGAAGTCATAACAGAACCATCTAAATACTACAGCATGCAGAGGAGAAGTCATAAGAGAACCATCTAAATACTACAACATGCAGAGGGGAAGTCATAACAGAACCATCTAAACACTACAGCATGCAGAGGGGAAGTCATAACAGAACCATCTAAACACTACAACATGCAGAGGAGAAGTCATAACAGAACCATCTAAATACTACAACATGCAGTCATAACAGAACCATCTAAATTCTAAACACTACAGCATGCAGTCATAACAGAACCATCTAAACACTACTCTGTTCACCTCTAGTCGATTATTTATTCAGCCACGGACCACCATTTGAGGCCATTTAGCCTCTCAGACCCATTTGAGCCACTGACCACCATTGTGAGCGTAGAGTATATTATGAATAGAGTAGAGAAGGCACCCAGAGGAAACCCTGAGGCGAAATGGACATAGTGGCCGAATGAAGGTATTGCAGCCTGGCCCCAAACACATGAACGCGCTGGTCCGTTGACTATCATTGTGCACGTTCACGACGGCAGCACGCTAGCTAGCCATAAAGTTAAGTAGCTAGCTAACGAACTAGCGTGCATCCCAGAATGCTCTGTTCCTACTGTGTTGTGTTCATATATGTTACTACCACTTTATAAAACTAAGATCCAGTAGCCGAATGGTTAAGTCGATGGCCCGGGTCGGGTTCACTTCCCAGTCGATGACCGAGTTTCTTTTCTTCTTAACAAACACAACACTGTTTGTTTGCGTCAAGTCGAGGTCCTTTATTCATTCAGTATCTGAGCCACGGGACCACCATTTTTAAGCTCAAATACTGAATGAATAATGGACCTCGACGAGAAAAGCTAAAACAATTGTGCTAGTTTGGTAAGAATGTAGCTAACTCTCAGTCCTCGAACCCGGGCCCTGTTATCTACTAAGCGCCGAGACTAACCATTCGGCTACTGGAACACGGTTTTACATAGCGGCACGAACATAATATATAAACATCACAACAAGTTAACATCATATAAAGTGATCACAGATGTTTGAACAACAACAACGTTAAGTATTAAATAACATTGAACGTACCTGCTTGCTGCGGACACGACGACGACCGACATGGTGACGTGGCAAAACAACACTGAGCAAAACCCCCTCCACGCGTCTCTTCCGTATTTGAGGGGGGGCGGCACTTCCTTCCGGGTGTGACGTGAGGCCACGCCCGCGAGGACGTGGAGCTTCCTTGAATAAGACCCGGAAGCGGGTTACGTCACGGCTTATAAATAGTCAATACAGACATGTGTCCCCTTCCTGGCAGCGTCCTCAGTGGTCTAGCGGTTTAGACACCCGACTTTGAATTAAACTTTATATAACTTCACGGGTTCAAACCCCTCTGATGTTTTTCTCAATCATTGATTCACAATACCAGAATGCACGTTTAATCATAGTAGCCTACATAAAGCAGACAGCCCTGTGATTAAACCTTCAGCATTACACTGCAACCCCACTGTGGCTATTTCAAGCACAAACTCAATACAAAGACTTAACTGTGAGTGGACGACCCAATTAAGCATTACACTTGTTTACAACAGGGTCCACATTGTTCAATTCATCAAAACATTTAGAGACATACAAATAGACACTTCTATGTAGTTTAAAGAACAGAACAGGAATTCATCATATAGGAAGCAAAAAGGGAAAAGATACATATACAGTGAGGGGAAAGGGGGGGGGGGGGGCGGTGGTCCATAGCTCAATGGGCATTAGAACTATATATGGACCTGCTGTAGCAGTCAGCACAGTAGATTCATATTTCAATGGATCTGGGATGTTAAAATTGTGCCAAACTGTGTTCAATTAATTGCCTCTTCTGCTACAATAAACAGCAGTTATACTTATTATTGAGACTCAGAGAGCATGTTGACATGAATAGCTTAGCATATCTGTGTTATAATGAATGGGTTTGATTGATTGATTAAATTAATATTTTATAAAAAAAATGTAGAAGTAGGCCTACCGTCAAAACAAAATAATTCACATGCAAGTAAAGGCATGGTGTTGCAGAGGCAAAAAAGCACTGGTAGGTACTTACTAGCCTGGTTAATAAACCAGACCGAATCAGCCGTTAGGTACTTACTGCATGTTGTACCATATTATACACTGGTAGGTACTTACTGCATGTTGTACCATATTATACACTGGTAGGTACTTACTGCATGTTGTACCATATTATACACTGGTAGGTACTTACTGCATGTTGTACCATATTATACACTGGTAGGTACTTACTGCATGCTGTACCATATTATACACTGGTAGGTACTTACTGCATGTTGTACCATATTATACACTGGTAGGTACTTACTGCATGCTGTACCATATTATACACTGGTAGGTACTTACTGCATGCTCAGGGTGGAAGACAGAGCGCAGGCTTGTTGTTTCATTCTCATACTGCTGACAGAGAGGTAATAAACATATCGTACGGCATACTATAGCACGCCGTTTTTCATCATTTTTGAGGATTTGAAAAAAAATCAAAAATGCACTATATTCACACTATATTTCTAAAACTATGAAACATTTCAAAGATTCCTTTTCAGGCAAACATGTCCACCGTGATGAACCTAAGTAGGCTAGAATGGGGTTGGTAGGTTTACATACTTACACCTAGAAACCCCATTCCAACCTATATACATGTTTGCCTGATAAGGAATCTTTGAAATGTTTCATAGTTTTAGAAATATAAGGCTTATATTTATAAATGTCTCAAATTTGAAAGCCTTGTATTTCTGAAACTATGAAACATTTCAAAGATTCCTTTTCAGGCAAACGTCATTGTTTATCTAGGCTACAGTACCAAGTCCGCCATACCACCCATGACCGAAATGATCATTTTTAAACAAAATGACACTAGGGGGGTTTAATAACAAAATGATAGATAATAGGCCTATGGTAGAATATGACATCAAAGCATTGAAGTAATATGTTGCTAACACCGTCCCATCCCACTTGTCCCACACAAGTGATACTTCTGTCCCTCAAATGGACAGTTTTTGATCTGGTCACCCTACACAAATACCTCTGTAAGATATAGTGGTTGCATCACTCAAAAAGGATAATAGAAATGACAACCATGAAAAACGACATACAAACAACATAGTATGTTATCGAAAACCATTTATCTCGTAGTTTATCGTCTACTCTAAAACTATGAAAAACAATGTTGTTTTTCATCATTTATTTTTATGGTCGAAAGCCATGAAAAACAACATACTATATGGCAGTGTTTCCCAACTTTTTTGTCCCAGGGCACACTTTTTTAAACCATGAAAGACAACATACCATATAGTATATGGTATGTATGTATGGTATTTTTTGCTTTTATCGCCTTTCTAAATGCAATGGGATATACACATTTTTATATTTGAATTTTGACTTGTGGTTTTGAAGGCCAGCACAGAAAATATGCTATACACTGAATCTGACATTTGTCAATACAATAAAACAAAGACACAAAGTAACATACTTTATTTTCCATATCAGCTTCCAGGTTTCCAGATACAAAATACAAAAAAGATTGATGCACTCTCAAAAGAGATACATACATCAGGTATAAAGTGTACAGCATGAACTCCTTTCTCAGTTTGTAACATTTCTTCTAGCAGATTCAGCTAGGCTGGTAACAGATTCATTTTACATTGATTAGTGCCGTTGTGAAAGTGCAGCCATCACAAACATTCTACCAAAGTAAATGTACAATCAGATTCAGTAGTTATTAATAACAGACAGAATTATTGATCAGCTAGCAGGGTTACTGCTAGTGGGAGGACTTTCAAGGGGCTACAAATTAGATGGGGCCTTCAGAGACAAGTTCATTCTTGGCTATGATGAGAGCTGTTCTCTTTATAGGAAAAGATCATTATGTCAAAATTCATACTAAAATCTGTCAGTTTAACCGTATGAAATCTGGTATAATATTCTGGGATAAACATTGTGCTATTTTCGGTGAAGAGATTTGGGGTAGATTTCTTGCATATTGTACCGTAGTGGGGCTTTCTGTAGTTGCGTTTGCAGTCTCTAGTTATGGTACGGTGGGGGGGAGTGGGGAAGAGGAGACAGTCTCTAGTTATGGTACGGTGGGGGGGGGAGTGGGGAAGAGGAGACAGTCTCTAGTTATGGTACGGTGGGGGGGAGTGGGGAAGAGGAGACAGTCTCTAGTTATGGTACGGTGGGGGGGGGAGTGGGGAAGAGGAGACAGTCTCTAGTTATGGTACGGTGGGGGGGGAGTGGGGAAGAGGAGAGCCTAGCAGAAGGGTGAAATTAGCCATCTATCCCATTGGTCGTATAGGGCTAGTCTCCCATTGGCTTATAGGCTAGCCAATCATGAAAATCTCGCTACTACATGGCTACTAGAGATTTTTATCAGCTCTGCAAGCTGATTAAAAAAAAGGAGAATTAGAGCCCTTGAGACCCCAAGTCAACCTATTTTTATGTATTTTAAAAAATTTAAAAATACATTGAAAGAATCATTTTGGTCTACTTTTAAATTCAGATTACATTATGGGTCACGGCCACCAATTTTTCTCCTGTCCTCATCAAAAGACTGTGGTGGTAACCACTAACCACGATTAAAAATATATATTTATTTAAAATAAAATCTTATCAGTTGATCAAATTAACAACAACCTTTCTATAAATGGCTACAGTGGCGGTTACAGTCAAAATGTTCATATGCATATACAGCTTTTCTTCTTTTTTTAACCCAGAAGTATTTGGTCACATCGGTCCTGTTTTAAAGTGAAATTAATTGTTCACTCAGTCACACAACACTTTGAAGTATCAAGATAGCTTATAAAATGATTGCATTGTTACATACTGTATAATAAAACCGCACAGTATAATATATTTAACTAAATGTACCATTATTGTACCATATTCCATTTGTTTTGACAGCTCAAGATTGACATGGTAAATTCTGAATAAGTAAAAGGTGTTATTGTCCTGAAAACAATACACTCATAATTTAAATACAGCAGTAAACATTTCTAGTAATTATTATACCTTTATACTTTGTTGTCTCATTCCAAATTATTGTTATCTCTCAGAGGATATTGCAGGACGTAAAACGTGTTTAACATTAGCTAGTAAAGAATGAGCTACAAATGGAATGTGCAAAATTGTGGAAAATATATTTCGACATTCTTAAAATTAGCATGAAAAGTACACATATACAGTATACACTTTAAGATCAATATTCCTGCTGTAACACTGTATAGAATTATTCCAAGTGTATTCAGTGTTTCAATGTACATAACAATAGAGTAATACGGTATATGTCAACTGTTACCTGAGAAAGGTAAGTCTACCTCAAAATATATCTTTGCTGTTGAGAGTGAATACGGTTAGAAAAGTTGCTTTCACAATTATGATCTACTTGCATCAAGTAATAATTAATGTGTTGGATTACATTAACAAACTATCCTCAGCACGGTACTTAAAGTGTGTTTTGAATTACGGTTTTGTATAAAATATGAAGTGAAATGAATGATATAGTCTGATTTGATCACTATTACTGTATCTAATATCTAGTCAGTATTTTAACTCAGGCCCGCCATTAGCGTGAATTTGCGTCATTGGCGTTAGTCTGGCCCAACGCCATTGGCGTAGATTCACGGCGCAATGGTCTTTTTTAGTGCTTTTGATCGAGATGCTACTCACATTAGCATTGGGTTGCTAGCTGATGATGTCAACAACAATGGAGTGCACCATCTTGAATTTCGGATCCGTTTCTTTCAAACGCCTTTATCTCCAATTAGCGTCACGTCACGGCTTAAATAGTCAATACAGACATGAGTCCCTTTCCTGGCAGCGTCCTCAGTGGTCTAGCGGTCTAGACGCCCGACTTCTTAATACAACTTTATAGAACTTCACAGGTTCAAACCCCTTTGATGTTTTTCTCAATCATTGATTCACAATATACCAGAATGCACGTTTAATCATAATACATAAAGCAGACAGCCCTGTGATTAAACCTTCAGCATTACATTACACTGCAACCCCACTGTGGCTAATACCTTTTTATTCACAATGCCAAGTTATTGTACTCCTAATAATATATCATGGTGTAGTCTAGCTCTGGTTTGATTGATTGATTTAAATATTTTATTAATAGTTTGTAGAATTACAGTACATTTCAAGCACAAACTCAATACAAAGACTGTTAACTGTGAGTGGACGACCCAATTAAGCATTACACTTGTTTTAGAGGGTCCACATTGTTCAATTCATCAAAAGTCCACATTGTTCAATTCATCAAAAAAACAACATTATTACAAACCTACATTATGTGGGATCCTTTAGCTTACAAACGGAGTGACATTTCTGGCCACAACGTGGGTGTCGCTGGGCTGTGGCGCTGCCAACTGACTTTTGTGTTTCCCTCTGCTTCATGATCACCTTTTAGTTCCTTTATTACAGCGAATCAAAGGTGTGTGAAATACTTCTGTAATTAATGACTTGCTGACTATCTCGCGATTTTAGCCTGGATTTAGTGTTCACGCCACATAGGCTATACATTGAAGACCACATAGGCTATAGCCTACATGAAGACCCGACTCCAGCAGCAGAACTGACAGGTAGGCTACAGTACCAAAAAAAAAGCCCTATCTTGACCACAGAAACGCCCCTAAAAGACACGGTATCCTACCGTCGGTATACGTGTAACATAGTGTGTATAAATTGGCAGATTTTATTTTTTATTTTGCACGTCACTTTCTGACTTTCCAAAGGAAACGTTTTAATGCCTTATTGCTGTGTTGTTGGTGATTTGTGGATTCGTTTTAGATCAATCAGGGATCTGTTAATAACTTAATACTGTACTGCAGTCTGCAGTTGTTCCCAAATCCACATTTGTTGAGCCCCCATTAGACCCCCATTAGACACTACTTGATATGTATCAAACAAATTTGGCTAATAATAAATTAATTAACATAATTTCAAACATTAAACCATTTAAACTTCTTCACCTGAACTGACCAGCTCGGTGAAATAACTCAGTACTCAAAACATGTTAATTTATATCAATTTTATTTATAACTGCCAATGTCATGTAAATGTACAACGCACAAAATGTATGTCACCATAACCAAACATGTATTTCTACTTGATAAACCTTATTTATTGGAAGACGGAGCACTTGCAGCATGTATAGATTTTGAGTCTATAATTTTGTTCTAAATACCTGCAAATTGACAAATTGTACATAACTCCTGTACTGGACGCTTTATCGTATAAAGTAAAGAAAATAAAGAACCAGACCACGTGATTAGACAAAAAGTCTCTGCAAGCTGATAAAAAAAAAACAGTTTCTTACCCAAACTTACAAGTGAAACTTCAGTAGTATTTAACCCATTCTGACCTGAGATCAGATTCATACGAGGTTTCCACATGGACACACACTGGTCTGATTAACCCATTCTGACCTGAGATCAGATTCATACGAGGTTTCCACATGGACACACACTGGTCTGATTAACACGGTTCTGAATGTGAAAATCTGACATAACATTTCTATGTTCCGCATCTAGAGCCATACTGTAAAATAGATTCCAGCCTCACAAGAACTATATGCATACATTTCACCTGGGCTGGTGGTGATTCACATTAAATGCCGGCAAAGCCATCCATCCTTTAATCACTTGAAACATGTGAAATTATCCTTTACAAATGTTCAAAAACAGCCTCACAATGCTGTGTTGTGAGTTTGTAGATCAGCCATTTTTACAATTGAACATTGTTGTGCGACTAAGTGTATATATTATGTAGGACTTAAGAGGTTAATTACAAAATGATGTAACAATAACTGAACGACTTCTACAAACATCTGTCAAAGGCATCACAAATTGGCCCAGGCCGTAGCGTAACGGTCTGGGCACCGGACTGGTAATCCAGTCGCAGTGTGCCGCGGGTTCGACTCCCGGACCCGACACGGCCTTTACTGCATGTCTTCCCCCCATCTCTCTCCCGTTTCCTGTCAGCCTACTGTCTGTCCCTTCAAAAATCAATAAAAGGCGTAAGCCGCAAAAAAATATCTTAAAAAAAAAAAAAAAAAAAGGCATCACAAATTTAAAAAAATTGCAGAGTGTGGTTGCCGCAGTGGCTTACATATGCCCCTCCCACTAGTATTGCCAGCCAATTACAATTTCAAGTCACGCCTTAGATCATGCGTAAGTAATTCGGAGGGGATTTAACCCCCGAAATTCATGTTTTTGCGACAAACGGTTACATTTCTCGCATTTGCGGCGCCCCCTATGGATGAAAATGCTTTTAGAACTTGGTTGATTGAACCACCCCGGACATGTGATTGAAATGTGGGATGGATTGGACATTCCGTTCGTGATTTATGTCATTTTTTGTGATATAGGCCCCTCCTACTAACTTCGGAAGACGATTACGGCCGAACGATACGCACTTTCAAAATTCTGCAGTTCAGTTTTAATTGGATGGGTCCAGAGATCACGTGTGCCGATTTCTGTGAGATTTGGACAAAATCTGTAGGAGGAAAAGCAAAAAGTGTGTTTTGGACAAAATTCAAAATGGCGGAAAATCTATCATGGCGGAAATGGGCGTGGCCTATATGGGGAGATGCGTCATGACCCAAGGAATCCAGGGAAAAAAAAATTATTTTACGACCTATGGTTCAAGAGTTATAAGCCAAAAGGTAAAGTGGGCTGTTATAGCGCCACCATGAGGCCGACCGATAACATTTTAGGGTTAAATAATTTTAGGGATAATGTTGAATTATCCCTAAAAGTTTTGTAACTATAGTGATTACAGTCTCCGAGGAACAAATACTTGAATGTGAATTTTTGCCTTTTCCCATTCATGTCAATGGGGAAATTTAATTCACTAATAAATTCATATCAATTAAACTATACAACATTTCTCTTAACAAAATACAAGCACACGATTCCCGATTTTTCCGGTCAATTTGACATATGGCTCAAGTGCGTACAGCGTACAGTGTGGGAGGTATAAAGCGTCAAAATAAAGACTACTCCAGTGAAATAATAAAGTGTCACAGTTACAAGAGTCTGGTTGCAACCACACTAATTACCAGGAGATGTTCACTGTGTGTCTGACTGATGGTGCAATGGTCTAATGATCAGTCTCTCTGTACGGAAATTCCATGTTCAAGTCCCATTGCTCCTATATAGCACACTGCTCGAGTACTTTGAACTTTTCAAGGCTTGAATAAAAAATAAAAACTCAAAAGCACCAGGAGACATCTGCTGAATGCCCTAAGGTGCCTTGGCTCAATGGTGTGGTGTGCTTGATCGGTTGCCTCTGCTACAGACAGTTGGCAGGTTCAAGTCCCATGTCAATGTCGTCGACAATGGCAATGTCATTTTTCTTGACTTTTGACAATGAAAAAACTACACACTATAGTATATTTGTTTAATCATTTTCATCTTTTTTTTTATCGTCGCAAAAACCATGAACTATAGTTCATGGTTTTCGCAACGATTTAAAAAACAAATATGAAAATGATGAAAAACGACATACTATAGTTCATGGTTTTGGCCCATCATCTGACAGAATAGGCTGTGTATTTGCATACTGGGCCCAGATTGGTGGCCCAAAACTTGGTTGGAAAGTCCCTCTTTTATGTCTGGCTTCCAGTGTGATGTGTCAAACTAGGGGGTTTTCATGATGCTGAATCCATTCCAAGCATTAGTTTTGCAAAAAAAACACTCATTGGGCTAAAAATGGCCAATGCTGTCATCACAAATTGATGATGTCAGCACATTTGGGCATTGCCGTTCTAAGCAAAACTAATGCTTGGAATGGATTCAGCATCATGAAAACCCCCTGGTCTCTAAGTATGATGGTGTCATTATTCTGGTGTCACAAAAATATATGAAACAATTTAAATATATTAAAAACGCATTTTTGAATTCCCATTTTGTGCTAAGTCGACTAATTAGATTTACAGTAGGAGAAATGTACGTGACTGCAAAGATGAAACTTTTTTAAACCCAGTATTTGTATCAAAATATTGTATTTTCGCCCATCTCTGGCACCGTGAGAGATTTCTGACCTAAGCACAAAAGCTTAGATCCTCAAAGCATTTCCCCTAAAAGTGGACACCATACTGTATGTCTTTCACGAACTGCCTCCCTCACATTACAGCGTGACCTTTGTCCCATAATGTTGGACTTACAGTCACGATCTCTGGAGGGACGGTGACAGAGTGGCCTCTATGTAGCTTCTACACCCAGAGCCAGTGACAGGAGGAGGATGGTATAACCAGAAGTAGGGGGGTGGCGAGGATGAATAAGCTGTATGGACAGTATGGGCTCTCAGCTGATGCCTCTCATAATGAGCGCACATATCACTACACTAAAATCCTCAGTGTTAATTAGTAGGGAGGCAAACATTGTTGAAAAACGTGGGTATTATTTTACAAAGATTCATAAAAGACAAAAAAGAATAATGGAGCTTCTCCTTTGGTCCACCCATTCCTGGGAGTGGGTGTATCATGGGAAACATACCTTCTATGATGTCACTGAGCATCATGAAGGTGAAAGACCCACCCACCTCAGACATCAGCAACATTATGAAAATTACAAAAATATAATTGTCCGGGTGAAAATCACCGTGTTTACTGTAGTGTTCTAGGGTTAACACACACATTTTGTTTTGAGGGTAATTGAGTAATATAAACAAACATAAACAAAGTGCTGCTGGGTTCTGTAGACTTTATTAAGTGTTAGATAGATATTCTGATAATAATCAATGCTATAGCATTTGCTCAGAGGTCTCCCAGTCACTTAATAAATAGAAAATACAATTTCAGGTCGGGATATCAATTCCATCAATCAGGAAAGAGAACTCCCACAGGACACAGGATAAACAGATGAAATTGGAAGTGATTAATCAAAAAATGAAGCTGATCAATAATCTTTGCGGGATCTTCTCTCCTATAGTCCTGATTGGATAAAATTGGTATTTGGTATTTAGTAAAAAATCTATTTATTTAGTACATATTTGGAGATATGAGGAGCCCCGTCTTACTTAACAAACACTTTTTGAGCGGTGGCACACCATATCCAATGCCCATGCTTCAAGGTGTGTCTGTCTATCCGTCCTGAGTAGGACCTTTGACCCCTAGCTGTCTGTGTCAACAACTGTGCATGGCTCCAAGGCACCACACACACACTATAACACAATATTATAACACACAGTCACAATGTAACTATAACACACAGTAACTATAACAATAAACAAAAGTATAGTTCCACCGCTAAGTTCACACGGGTGTGATTTGTGTAGCAATGAACATAGAGATGAATACTTTGTTGTTGTTTTTATAAAAACATATCACATATCAAAAACATATCACTTTTCGGTGGTGAGGTGACCACCGGAGCTGAAATAACGTTGAGCGGTGGTGAGTAAAAACAGAGAGAAGGGCTGGAGCGGTGGCGGTGGTTTGCTCTTCACCGCGGCTTGTAATGTCATGTTGTAGTTCGTCGTCACCTAACCACCGAAAATCCAGACTATGTATGAGCCTTCAGCCTATATATTTTTGGTCTTGGGTGGTATGGCCAATTTAGAAGGATTAACTCAACGCTAAAGCCCACAGATAAATTCTCTCATCAAAGCTATTTGAAATATAAGTACTGAAGAAGCTGAAGTACAGAATTGACTAGCTGTATCAGTGAGGAGTTTGGCATCTTTGGATGCATACACAATGCGACTGAATGTGGGATGGACATGTCGGAAGTTGTTCTGCAGTGGATTCATATCCTCTGCATCCTCCTCTGTGGCGAATATTCCAGAGGCAAACTGGTCAAACTGAAGAAATAAAGAACATGTTCTTAGGACAGATAAATAAATGTAAGCTTCATAATAACAATGCTAAAAGTATGATGTGCTAGCCTACTAATCAATAAGTCTATTGAAGGCTTATGAAATAATTCAGAGAATGTCTATTAGAGGTACGTGGCACTGAAGGCCCAAAAGAAAGTTTTGATTACATCAGATCAATTTAGGAGATAAGCCGCATGGAAATGGTCCATCCATGGTTTCTCCCGTTTCTCCAGTCGTAGCCTACTCGCAACCACTGGCAAGTATTTCCTACAGCTTTAAGTAAAAGAAATCTGAACTAACCCGTTTAGGGCAATGTCTTGATTAGCCCCTTGTATAGATGTTGCTCAGTTGTTTATAGGGCGAGGTACCCACCTGAGTCCATGAGATGTACGTGGGTACTTCATAGATGGTCCACAAGACCACTTGAGAACAAGGTGGAATGGTCAGGCTACCATGATAACGGTAATACTGGGACATATTATGCTCAGGCAAAAGGCTAATTAGTGGAAATGGCTTGATCGAAGTTGCTTGACCTTGTGAAAAAGGTACAAAAACACAAATAGCCCGAGTTACAAATAAGCAATAAAACCAGTTTTGATTATTTGTGTTATAGTGTTTCTTCTGACCTTTGTAGGTAACAGAAGAAAGTTTTCGGGCTATGTGTCCAAAGTGTGAATTCTCCGCATAAGCAAGCTGCAAGAAAAGTAGAAAGGTAAAGATTTGTATGCAGAATGATGTGCCAACACACACACACACACACACACACACACACACAAGCACACACACACACACACACACACACACACACACACACACACACACACACACACCATACCTTACCTTGAAGTGGTTAGATAAAAATATTTTAACTTACATCAATAAAGAATCCAAGAACTGCAAGGCCAGTTGGGTCATCTAAGGCAGCTGACAAATTGGGATGAATGGCCTTCATGTTGATTATATGCATCTGTCAGTGACAATTAGAGGCATAGGTCACAGGGAAGTGAAGTCACATCTGTAGTTTTCAAAAGGAGAACTTTGTCGATCGATAAAAAGCACCTGGTGGCCGTGTAGAGACCACCATACCACCATACCGTACCTCCATTGGGTATCTGTGTCTGTCCACTGTGTGCTCTGAGCCGTTAGTGGACGGGCTTCCCCAGTGGAAGTGCAGCTGGATGGTGTGATACACGCCAGGGAGACCTCCACCACTTACTGACATGCCACTGCCAACCTCCAGAACCACTGTGCACATGTGTGTGTACGTACGCGTGCGCACACACACACACACACACACACACACACACACACACACACACACACACACAAGATTGTAAATGCCATTTAACCAAACTCAACATACTTTTGAGGATATTTGGCCCTCACAATCCAAGTGCACAGACTGCACACACATCCACGCACATCACGTGCACACATGCATGACACACACATAAACATGCATGCACGCACGCACACAGGCCAACCTTCTATAAAATACACAGCTTACCAGAGTGTCCATTGTTTTTAAGCGTCCATTGACCTTTCTGGGCAGTATCAAATCCCTCTAGATGCAATACTTCCAACGAATCATTTCTAGTCATGTGATAGTCCAGGTTGATGGGAGAGTGATGCTCTTCAAGCAAGGGGTGACAGGATGGAAAGCTATCTCCCCATGCATAAGGACCTGAAGATATGATAGAAAAAAGAAAACATTGTCTTTTATACATTCTGTATTAAAGGAAATGAGGCAGTAGTTAAAAGCTAGTTACTTACCACAATGGCTCCCATTATAACAGAAGTCTTCTGAAATAGCATCTAAATTGAATTAGTGGATAAAGATCAGTCATGTTACATCATTTGTTTACTCACTCACATGTTGAGTTTACAAAAATGATCAGATCAAACCATTGTACTTACAAGCAACGTTGTTGTTACCTGACTCAGAGAAGGCAATGGCAATCATCAAAATAGCAGCTGTCAAAATCATCTTTGAAATTACTCCACAGACCCACAAGTCCAGGTGAGTCTTACTAGGCAGCTGAGGTAGACAAAGCACAGTGAAAGTGTCAGGCTTAAATAGGAATGGGAATGAATGCTGAGCGTTTTCTTCTTTCTTTCTTTTTTTTCTTCTGGGATGATCAGTGAAGTGTGTCATTGCCTGTATAGTGATCTTTTCTGTTCAACAGGCTCATTGATGCAAGGAGAGGGAGAGCACCCCACCCCACAACCCCCATCATCACAGATGTCCAGTGACAAGTGCTACTAACCCATTCAGCTCATGGGGAAGGGTGGATGTCCAAGTTGTTAAATTAGTAAGGGCCTAAATAACACAACTTATAATGTAATATTGGCCTACATCACAGAATGGACAAGATATGAAAAATATCTCTAGCTCCCTTACATTAGACGACCAAAATATGTATTTAAAAAGCAGTCTTTACAAGTGAACAGATGTATTACATTAAAAACTTCAAAATAACACACTACAGTAATATAAATTCAAAGCTACATGGTCATTCCGTGCTGCTGCAAGTGACCATTACTAAGCATTAGTTACTTGTCTACAATCCAGGGATGAATGATGTGATAGAGTCAATACGTCACTTTGGCCTGCACGGACAAAGAAGCTTTATTTCTGAACAATAGCCTCCAAAAAGGATATCACTATCTCTGTTAAAGTTAATATGTCATGAGTCATTGTAAGATATATCAATTTTCTTGAAATCATCTTTGAACGTATCTAATAAGTTCCAGGAATTAAACTTTCTCCCTATGGGGGTCAATGGCCACTGTTGGGGATTTCCCACATTGGTCACTTAAGACTGAGGGATTTCCTTTGAAGTCAAATGGCTCACAGACACTTGACACTAAATCCATGTAGGTTTCAACATACTTAATCACTTAAACACTATAAACTTTGTTGACCGGGGTCTATCCTTCCTTTTTTCACCCGACACAATCTCTAGACCGAAAATAGCCAATCTACAAGCTCACAAATGTGTCACGTTGTTGCATGGTGTAAGCTTGTAGATCTTCTTTTCGCGGGATATTAGCAAATTACGACAGAAGATAGTTGGTATAGGGTTGAGGTTCATGTGAGACACTAGTGGTGTTGCTTCCTGCATACCAGTGACATACGGTGAGACACCTTGTTTGATAGTTGTATAGGTATATACTGTTGTTCCATTTCAATGCAGGATAGTTGTATAGGTATATAGTACTGTTGTTCAATTTCCGGTACTTCTTTTTCTTCCCTTGTATAGCTGTATACGACAATTAAACAGCCAAAATGTCGATATGATACCAATGTATGTTCCATTCCTGCTGACACAGATGTTGTCCATGGTCAAATTTATTTGGCATTTGATTAGATGTACATCTACCTCAGAAAAATACAAGTCCCCCCCCTCCCCCTTCGATCAAAACATTGTACAATTTAAAAGCTATGAAATAAAGGACAATCACTCACATCATTTGTTGTATTGTACATAAACACAAAAATTGATGTTGCACCACCATAGTCTATGATAAAACTCAAGTGTAAGTGCTGCAGTTTAAGTTGTGAGTGGTTTTCAATGCATGGAGTTATTACACTAAGTATTTGAGAGCTACTCCTGAAACTAGATGAATTATTTTTAATAAAAAATAAATCCCACAGCATGCCCAAAGATAAATACATGCGCCATAGATCATGTTGTAAAAAAAATTAAAATAAATAAAAAAAGAAAAAGTAACTAACAAAAAACACAATCCACACCAGTAGACAAGCTCCCATACACACATGCACACATTACATAACGATTCATTAGACTTGCTTTCCTTGGGTAATCCACAATGGATTGTCTATGCCAAAAATATGAACTAATTCTGAACAATATGCAAAAAATAATAATGGTACATACCGTTATGGAAGTTTTTGATTTTACTATAAGTAGGTAAACAGATCAGGAAGATGCAGGACTCAACCGCTGCCAGGATTCAAACTTCATTCATTATTGTAGGTCTCATTACAACCCAGCTTTTTGTTTGTACATTTATTGCATTTGTCCTATTATTCTATGAATTCTCTGATATATACACACACACACACACACACACACACACACACACACACACACACACTAAACCGAGGTTTCAGATCATTTAACGTCATCAGCTAATCATCCCCTGTTCGATTCCTGTTGACGACTCACCCCAATCAATTTACAAATATCTTAAACTAAGCAAAGTCACTAATGGGACTTGCACCTAAACTAGGCCCATGTCCATGTTAGGAGAGAGCCTAGTGACCATCTGCTGTTACTGTTGTGGACATTGCCCGTCAATATAAGTGTGTGTGGGACATTGATGTACAGTAGGTGGGACGCGGAGATGCTGTTACACTGTGTTGTAATGACACCTACAATAAATAATGAAGTTTGAATCCTGACTGTTGAGTCCTGCATCTTCCTGATCTATTTACTTACTTATAGTAGCATCAAAGAATGCTATAACAATACACTACAGTAGTACATTCAAACATGGGGGACACTGTCCAGCACAGTTTAACTCTAGAGGAGTGTCAACTTATGGGTCACTTAACACTCCCAGAGTGGCATTCCCGAACACTGGGGATTTTCTCACAAGCACACATGCTGCTTTTTCTCAAGGTAGATCATAAGCCACTTCAGTGCTGGTGGTGATCAATTTAACCACATAAACCTCATCACGTCAGGTGGAAACCTTATGTCAGGAAATGGAACAACATTGTTCAGAAATACCTAAAATAACAAGCTTAAAAAACTTTTACATGACACTCAAAGTAGGACATAAATTTATGTGAAAAAACAAAACAAAAGATACAGGGGTTTTTTGCCTGACAGTGGACGAATCTTTGCCAAAAATAGGCGATCTACAACTTGCAAATTGTCGCTGAATGTTCGCTCTAGAATAGGGACGCCAGGCTTCAAGTGGTTAACTAAGGTTTCCACAGAAGTGACTCAAGCGCGGAGTCAGTGTGCATCTTGACAAGAGGGTCAGTATACATTTGGCAGCGGGGTGACCAACCTCAGAGGAGCATTTGTGCTTTGCTTTTACACACCAGTCAATAAATCCTTTTCAATTATTTGGCCGAAAGGTGAACAAATATAACGGCTTAAAACTTTATTCCACGTGTTGAGTGAATCACATCTGATTGTCGCAATGGAGTCTAATTTGTTTTTAAATATCATTAAAACATATGTCATGATAGGTCGTTCCCATGAACAGACTAGAAAGATCCCATCAACACCAAACATAAATGGTATACAGCTAATATCCAGTACAGTAATCTTCACCACATACACTACCCAAGTAACTGAGATGAGAAATATACCATCATACACAAACAATGCATCATAGATTAATGGGCAGCATCAAAAAAAAAAAAAAAAAAAAAAATCAGATAGTTGTAAAATAGGCTAAATTTGTTCAGCAATATTAGTAAAGGCATACACCCCCTGCCGCCGGAAGAATAAACAAAAGTAAAGAAAACCTAATGAAGGGGTGTGCATCTCAAAGATTTCATGTTGAAATATTAAAGATGGCTATTAAGTAAAGACTTACAATGTAAAATAACAAAAGGTAGACTAACTGCATATATCTCATTGAGTGAAACAGTTATTGTGTAAGTGGTTATTTAAAATCTTATAATGGGATACAATCCCTTTTCTAAAATGTGGGACAAACTACAACGGACATCAATTCCTAACAGCTTTTGCCCAAGTTTACAGCCTAAAAGTCATAAATGATCAGCAAAGAAATAAAAACATTGACCATGGGAAGGAGGGGGGGAAGCAACATTCTTTAAATCATTTTAGCAAAAGAGAAGTAAGCTTGGACCAGTACTAACCATACCTCATGTGTGCAAGTTTAACAAACCTCTCACTTGAAGTCTCAAAACTACAAAACCTTTGTCCCCCACTGCAAATGTGGGCTATAAACCCCAAACGCGGCTTGATGTATCACACTGATAAGAAAGTGAGAGAAAAAAGTACTTCATTCGGGGCGTAGAAATCCTGATCTCAAGACACACTGCAGCACGGAGGGCTAATGAGTGGGCCTTACATGATATAACGGGGAGTCGAAAATGCATGTTCTTTTCAACAGTGGCAAGACGCAGACAAAAATCACAAGGAACAAATGCTGGTGTGAATGTTGCGCCTTCATTATTACCTTGTATTGGGACCTGACAAACAAGTACAACAAAATCAACAGGCACAGACCTGGAGGAGTATTTACATGATCAGGGCATCTTGAACATGAGTCTGAATCGCAGACATTTCAAAAGCACAAAAGCTTTGTCCAATGGAAACTAGAAGCAAATGTGCAGTCTTGCCCCTCGTAGTGTTAAGTCTTCTTTGTACAGAAATAGTCCTTTACGCTCCCTCAGATTGCCATGTCGTCCCTACCACCAGGCAGAAAAACTGTCTTGTTCTGACTCACTCACCATGTCTCCGAGGCCAACTGGTCAGTACTGTAGGTTGCATCATCAGTACAAGTACAGACTCTTGATTGGACAGCTAAGGTACAAAGCTATTCCTTTCTGCTAACATGATATGTACAAACTGTATAAAAATCCTCTCATTTGCAGTCAACCCATTGCCCAAATCTTTACCCAGCCTTACCCAGCCGTAAGTTCAGAATGCAGATTTATTTTCTGCCCATCCACAGTTCCTATACCACAGTGCTGAGGGAGGAGCTGCTACTGCGGTCTGCAGGCGTGGAGTCGGTGGGGTTGGGGGGCCCACCGGTGGGGGTATCAGGTCCCACCAGTAGGGTGCTGCTGTCGATGGAGTCCTCGCGCTGCTGACAAGATGGCACTGAGTCTGTCACAGGGACAGTGGTGTCTGGGTTGACTACCTGGATCCCATCCACCATGGCAATCATCTGGCTTGGCATCATTGCCACTCCATTACGCCCTGAATGAACCAAGAGAGGACACGTATCAGTGATAGCTAAATGACTCCCCGCAAGCCAAATAACGTCATGACGACGTTATGATGACGTCCCCCAGTGACTCTGGTGACGTTCAGGACTAGGCCAGATCACAGCCCATATGGGGACGTTCTTTACGTCATTTCCAGGACATTGAAATAATATAGCTTATTCTAGGCCAGATCTGACCAGTTATGATATGACTTAAGTTGATCTGGCCTCGATCTGACTCTCTCTGATTCATCCAGGATTCCAGGGACATCTGTCTTAGTGAGCAGAATTTATGTTGGTTGAAATCAGGTGATATTCTGGGCCAGATCTGACTAGTCTTGGTTTGACTTGATCTGGCCCCAATAGAGACATCACTAATTGGTCCAGGTCCTGACCGTGCTTGCTGGGCTAGCTATCCTAGGGCCAGGCAATACTGTTACCTTTCAGGAAAAAGAAGGAAAGAAAACTACCCATGTTCCAACTGATCCAATGTAGTTATTTTTACTCATAAGCTCTTGTTTGTACTTTTAACACTTACGACTGCGTTGATTAAACTGTCGTGTTTCAAGCCTCCCTGCTTAGGTTTAAAGTGACCTTTGAACAGCCACTGCACCGACCACTGATTTGCTTGTCATGAAAATCCACTTTAAAACGGTGTAATCGCTTGTTGTAGTGTAGAAAAGTATGACTTAAAACTGAATACAAACGTGGATTAAACAATGAAAACATAACTCGCAGTGAAGCTATTCTACAATTAATTAACTCAGGCAAGTCGTGTTTAGAAGTTAGTGTTAATTGGTCTTCTATGACAATGTAGTGCATTCATTGATGAACAAAGCCAAAATAAGGAGATACAAGGTTTCTGCCCGACAGCAACAATGTCAATATTGTGATCTTCAATATATCACCCAGCTCTAAAGTATGCCTTATGAATCAACACCCACAAGGAAACTTCCCTTTGTATTTATCATATTTGTAAATAATACTACTTCGTTTAGTCACATTAAACCCTAGTGTAACTATTTTTCATCAACGTTTCACACATTTTCAAGATTTCTTGAAACTCAAGAAACACAATTATTGGAAAATCGCTGATTTACAAGCTCACTCTCAAGTTGTGAGATTGTAGAATGGCTATATTGGAATAGCCCAAATATAAAATGGTGTTTAAACAGGAATTTGGGCCTACCCAGGTCCACATAGAGGAGGCTGTCTGGGTTAATGGAGGCTTCATACGGAGGAGGGGGGTCATCAGGGTGTTGGATGTCTGGGTATTTATAGGCTGCGTATGGCGGTGGAGGCTCTTGGAAATGAAAAGCGCCCCCTTCTCCATCGTCGGACAGGTGCAGTGGAGTGAGGCCAGTGCCAAATGCATCCGGGCCATAGTCGAAGCCTGGGACTCGTCTCCCAAGGTTGAAATGATGCACTGAGGAATGAGAGCAGATGAAAAAGGCACAGCAGATGAGGAAGATACAGCAATGTTGAAGGACATTTATTAAATATAATTTCTCCTCGCAAGAAGAGAGGCAGGAAAGGCATTTGGCATTTGGAATAACGTATTTTACGCCCATGCACCGTTTGGCTATTGGGTGTCCCAGCATAATTATTGTTATTGATTATTTTTGCTCCATTTGACAGCAGATATGTAGGAAAGAAAGGATGGAGAAAATTAACTGTATTAAACTTGTGGTGTTTGCTAAGGCCAGTCTGGAATGAGGTGTCTACATAAACAGCTGCTGACAGGCTGAAATCTCTCATTTACATGCCATAGAAATGTGAGGTTTGTGTGAGTCTGCAAGAGGCTCCATGCTCACAGTTTCCTCCGATGAGCGTTTCAATGCGTTCGCGTCTCCGCTGGCGGAGCCTGTGCACCATGAACAGCAGCAGAGACAGAATGAGGAAGGAGGAAATACAGCTGACAATCAGCCTCATCCCACTAGCCATGGAGTCAAACAAACTGTTTCCATCTGGAGAAGAGAAAAGGCACACAAACTTTCTTAATCTTAATTCAGATGCCTACTGCATTTACAGCAATTACAAAACAATCCCATGTTAACCAAATGAGTACATTTCAGATTCTTCATAATGATTAATTTAATTTTGTCTCTGAATGCATGAAACATTTTGTTTCATGACACGTTTTAATCAGATTTTCCACTCAGCAGCACAGGTTTGTTTCTGTCATTTTCTATCATTAATTCAATTCATAATCAAGTAATTAATTTCACATAATGTTTACAGGTGTAAACTAGAAAAAGTGCCCTTCTGGGCACAGGTCTCCACCAGGTTATCCACAGATCCGTGCAGTTAGAGGTAAAAACACTTTTCGGCCAGTTATAGCGCCACCTTGAGGCTGAGTTGAAATTGTTCATGTGGCATTTTGTCCTCGGCCTAGTGGGAATGTGGGTGCACAATTTCACGGAAATCACGCGATGTGTTCATGATTTGCAGCATTTTGTTTGAAACTGAGCACTCCTGTGAACTTTGGAAGCCAATCTTAACCAATCAGGATGGAGTCTGAGAAATCTGAAAGACCGGTTTGGTTGAATGGCTCTAGAGAGACTGTGTACCAATTTGCGTGATGTTTGGACAAAATCTGTAGGTGTACTGTGCAAAAACTTGTTTTGCACAAAGCGGCCTCCTGGTGGCGCTATAACAGGCCGTTGTGGAAAGTTTGGGGCAGAGGTTCATCGTTGGCATCCAGGGAGTGTGTGTACCAATTTGCGTGATGTTTGGACAAAATCTGTAGGTGTACTGTGCAAAAACTTGTTTTGCACAAAGCGGCCTCCTGGTGGCGCTATAACAGGCCGTTCTGGAAAGTTTGGGGCAGAGATTCATCGTTGGCATCCAGGGAGTGTGTGTGCAAAATTTGCCATCGACCGGGTTAACGGTGGCCGAGATTAGCTACTAACGGACACACGGACGGACGGACGGACACACAAACGGACGGACGGAGTGCAAAACATACTCTCCCCACATGCCTTCGGCCTGGTGGAGACAATGAGTAAAATTATTGTCTGTACACTACCCACAATTGCAAGAAAACAAATATCAAATATACACAAAGTGATCTGTAATCTGTAATTCTTTAGCATAAATGCAGTTAACCAAAATACATTTTGTTAGTGCACAGATAAAAGAAGAATGTAGTAATAATGTAGTTTTACTGAACTACATTCACTAAATAAATTCTCAAATGTCATAGCACAAAGAAACTAAAATATAACAGCTATTAGTGAAAGAAATATTCATTTGTGAGCTCCACCTTGTGATTTGCACAAGATTAGCTCATTATTAATTACCGGTATTTTTTTTACTTGGAAAAACTATGTCCCATCTTTTTCTAACTTTTGTAAACTACTAACATCCAGCATTAGCAACCAAAAGGACCCACAATCCCCTCTGTTTAGCCAATACCACTCACTCGAACCCTGGCATGGCAAAAAGTCATGCCAATAGGCAAATCTTGAAAGAACAGGTAAAACCACTGTGACAGAGAAAGAGATTCCTAGGAGCACAGGCCAGGTAGGTTGTTAATTAACTGTCAATAATGTGAAATACAGTTTTAACCCATTTTGGTGTTAGCATTACGTTATGCTTTAGCCATTTAAAAATAGCAGATCTACAAGCTCATAGCGCGCACACCGAGTGTCGCGCTAAGAGCTTGTAGGTCTGCTATTTTTGAAAAATCAAAGAACGACTGACACAGAAACATAGCTTTTTCAGAAAACTGTGGAAGACATTTTTAGAATCTGATCTCAGGTCAGAATGGGTCAAGCTGTGGAAGTACCTGGGTCTAGACAGGTGAACTTGCAGCATTCCTTGGGGTCCTTGCGGAAGTGCTGGCAGCCCTGCGGCCGCTCACACAGCGCTGCCACACACATCTCTGGCTCGCCATCATGACACGTGCAGCTCAGACACGGGTCGTCACCCTTCGGGGTGAAGTAATAGCCCTCGACGACGACGTTGTCTTTTATGTCCACACATGTCTGCCCTGTTAGAGAAAATAAATGTCAAGTGATAGAAATAAATGTCAAGTGTAAGACAAAAGAACTATGAAAAAACATAACGCTGACTCAAGCCCAAGTTATACTTAGTTGCGCACTAGAAATATCTGATCTACAAGCTCGCAGGGTGCCGTGTCGAGAGCTTGTAGATCGGGCAATTCTGGTGGGCAACACACGTACTGGACTAAGTATAAAGCCTGATTCATCGAAAATAGCTGAAAAGCTCACAACGTTACACGGATGCGACACTTTGTGAGCTTGTATGTCTGCTATTTCCGGCACTTGGTGGAGCATAAATTAGGTTAAACTCAGGCTTAAGTCTAGATAACTGCCTTCTGAGGTTTGAGTTGAAGGCCAAAACACATACTCCTCTTGCAAAGAAAGGGGAACTTCTTGTGGCAGTTCTCAGCATGCCAACTGTGCAGGCCACGCTCATTCATGTTTTTGATCTGGAAACGCTGGAGCTGTGCACAGAAGACAGTGTCCTGTGTAGGGGATGCCTCCCCAAATTTAGGAAGGCCCTCGGGTGGCAGGAACACTTGCATTGGCCCTTTTAAGAAAAGGATAACAACATAAGCAATATATTTTAAAAAATTTATAATTAATGCAAACTGACTACAGGCACACAAAACCAGTGACATTAAATCAGTACAGTGCAATATCCAGAAACAATAACATATGAATTAAAACGCGATGTAGGGAGGAATTAATGTATTTATGGCCCCGTTCAGAAATACTCCAAATAATGAACATTTTGTTTTTAGATGGCAGATTTTCTTGGAACCAGCTTGAAACCCCTCAAGGACTTTGAGAACCACTGAACTGAGGAGGAGTGAGGCTACTGGTTTGAGTGGTTTTGAGTGCCCTCCTGTCTTGAAATAAGCACATTGAGTCCTCGCTTGTGTGCTACAGTATATAAATAAACTTGACTTGACTTGAAATACCTTTATATGCGACCTCCCAGCGACCCTCAAGGGAGTGGTTCTGATTGGTGATCACGTATTGGTAGCCAACCCAAAACCTAAAGAATCACATCATAACATGATCATCTTATAAATCATCACGTAAACATATCACCACTTAATTTGCTTAGAGGGGGTGGGGGGGGTCAAGGATGGCTATGTATTAACGCTCTTGTAGGCTACAACAGAGTTCTGACCGTGTCAGACATTTTGTGCCATGGTCATGCAGTGTGACTCGGTACTGATGATTGTCAACAGTTAGCTTACAGTGTTAAGAGAAACCAAGAACAATGCAACTGGTTTCCTCATCTTGGGAATCAATCACTATCTTTTAGTCTCATGACAAAATGGCGTGTAGGTATTACGAGCTCTCATTGCAGAATTGCCCACCCATGTCCTATTCTGCCAAATCAATAGTCATCCTTCAATTTATCTATTTTGATTGATAGCATGTGACCTTGATTTCAGGAGTTCAGGCTATGGGATTACAGATGCTGCAAACGTATATGCGGGGGGGCTTTCTAAGTAAGTAACTAAGTAAATTTGATTTATAGAGCACCTTTCGAAACAATGTTTCAAAGTGCTGTACAGTGGTCAACAAGGTAAAACAATCAGAAAAAGCAAGGTTAAAACAACACAAAAACAACAATAGAAAAGCAAAACAATGATGTGCGAATATAAGTAAAACACGTCATAATATATAATGCTTACGAAATAAGTATGTTTTTAAAACGACAGTTCTTTTAATCCAAATGGCAGGGCGGTGGCTCTGGGGTAGAGTGGCTGGATGGCAACTACAAGGTCGCCTGTTCGAACCCGGGCTCCCCCAGAGTTAGTGTCGAAGTGTCCTTGAGCAAGACACTGAACCCAAATTGCTCCTGATGTGCTGGCTAGTGCCTTGCATGTTTTCCGCCGCCATCGGTGAATGTGTGTGTGAATGGGTGAATTGATGCACAATCTATGTAAAGCGCCTTGGATAAAGGCGCTATATAAATTTACCATTTACCAGGTGTTCCACAAAGTGGGAGCAACCACTGCTTTGGACTATCATCTCCATAGCACACTAGCATGCGCACTGTTCTAATCCACTTTGTGTTATTAGCACGCCATTACGATTAAATCACTGTCCAAAACTGTGTGTGTGTGTGTGTGTGTGTGTGTGTGTGTGTTTCTGTCAACATTAATTCCTCTACACCTGTCCTGTGGCATATAAATTATATGATATATATACTAATAAAATCATCTCTTTTATTAAACTTAACCACATATTGACATCAATGGATTGCAGATGAAAGCATGAAGACTTACTTGCACTGGTCTCTGCGCTCGCAGACCTTATCATCAAAGTCCACCTCTATCTTCAAGATGAACTGCAACTCCTCATTGGTAACAAAGGTAGCCAGTGAGCCGTTGACTTTCTGACAAGTATCCACAGCCTGCCAGTAGTCCTCCTTCCTTAGGTACACTTTGTAGCAGCTGGCTGTCTTCTCATAGTGGTGCCACCCACTGGGACACTTCTCTGTAAAGAGATTAGGACGATGTGTTTGCAGTCTGCCAAATCAATATAGAGTGAAAAAGAAATACTGTATATATCTCTGCGCTGTCGGGCGGAAAACGTCCAAAATAGTTACTTTTCACGTAATGGAAAAATAACCTGTGTTCCAATGACAAAATGTAGTTGCATATCATTCTTTCTCAAGCTATTCTTAATATTTATATATTTATAAAACCCACAGACAGACTAATTTTTATATTCATTACAAGGTTTTTTCTTTTTCTTTTTAAAGCAAATTTAGCCAATATACAATCTCTGCATCGCTACAGTGTGACACTGTCATACGATATAAAATAGGGCAGAAAAGAATCATAATCATAAAAACATGAAATATGGGTACGGTTGCGGCGTGACAGCGACAATATTATACTTTCAAGGGAAAGTATAATATTGACCTCAACAGTACACTGTAATGTTTGTGAAGTAAAATTAACAATTGGAGAATGTTTTGGGTACATTCTTACTGTTAAAGCGCACAGGCTGTGCCACACCAATGACATCTTCAACTGGGTCATAGCCATTGCCAAAGCGAACCCTCTCCTCCTTCATAGCTGTGAAAGAATAGGTTGAGAAGTGGACAAAATTTAGTTGGCACGCTCAGAACTTTTGGGCAGAGGATTTCCCCAAACTAAACAGCTCTACAAGAAAGTGGCTAGTAGACAGAAGTCACAGACTGTACTCAACGGTGCTGGCTACTCTCTTGTTTCTCCTTGTCAGTCGTGCACATTCTGCACAATATAAAGCAAACCACACAATGAAATATTCACCTCATTCAAGTCTATTTGCATTGTCTCAAATCTTAAAAGCAAGGAAGCCTGCACGACTCCAATCCGTCTCAATATCACTTTTAGGTTCTTGTTGGCTAAATGTTGTTTATCGACACAAACAGGGGAAGGTGTCGCACCTACGGACACTATAAATGTGACACTTCCGTTGATTACAGCATGCAACGCTGACGAAGGCTATACACCGAAACGCGTACGTTGTGCTGTCTGCTCTGCAGCATACTACTGTGCATTATAAAAGAATAAAGTTCCTTAAACTAAAAGGACAGTTCCATGAGTGCTGGTATTCTCTTCTTAGAGATTTCTTGAAAGATTGTCACAAATCTAACATGATCTAACGGATCTATTTCTGCACGTGTCAAAGTTACCACTAGCCTACTTGTCTTGTACAGACTTTGACAGAGAGCGTATGACAGAACCTTTCCAGGCTAAAGAAATGAGCGACAAACCCTGTGGTGAGAGCAGAAGTGAAAGGAGAACATTCCAGTGTGGATTTACAAGGAGTCATAACTTGCAAGCAGTGCTCAGTTCGGTGGCTTTGTGGTCAGTGTGTTGAACTGTGTTCACCCTGAGATTTGGAGGTCATAGGCTTAATCCCCAGCCGAGTCATACCAAAGACCATACAACTTGTACCCCAATGCCTGCTTGGCACTCAGTATCAAATGTTGGATTGGGGGTAAGACCCTGCAACATACAGTACTATCATTGTCATTGTCACTGTCATTCATGTCCAGGGGATGCACCTTATGTTTACCGTAAGACTAAAAGTGCAATAAATGTTTTACTGAAAAAATAAGAATTGTGTGAGAGAATTGTGTCTCAATTCTTAGTGAGTAAAATTGTGATTTTAGATAGAACCATGCAGCCCTACTGTCTGTCAAGCCCTGTTTTAGATTATTTAAATGACAAATTTGTTACCAACTGTCTAGCTATGGGCAAAACAATCAAAACATATAAAATATATCACTTGTATCTACAGGAGTGTGCAGCTTCTCCCTTTATTCATTTAATTTCCAGCTAACAGCACCCATGCTGTGCATGTTCTCCCATCCATCTGTATCCTCTCATAAGCACAAAAAAAAAGGAAGATGCCATAGTTATGAGGAAGAATAAAGCAGAACCATATCCTATTCTCATCCATCAGCAAACAATATTGTTTGTCTTAAATAGTTTAGGAATCCTTAGTACTAGTACCATCTTGGATGTAAATGAATGCCATAGATACATTCTACACAAGTAATTTGGACAGTACTCCATTTGGTGGCATAGTACTGTGATGCAGGCATTCTTTGTTAATATGGGTGAAAAACAAACAAACAGTGATAATCTTGACTAGATGCTATAATTTTAACGGTCTGTAATTTAATGTTGATTAAAGGTTATGTTACAGCAACAATTATTTCCTATAATGTAATCAATGGTGTTTTTTGTATATTTCTAGGCGAGAATGCGATATGCAGTACTATGTTCATGTTGTGTTTACATGTTACATGTTTAGATGTTATTAATAATCAGGGGGGCACACAACCGATGCCCCAGTGCGCATACGTCGTCAAAATGTTTCCCCCCCCCCCCCCCCCCCCCCCCCATTTTCTCAAAACTTAAGCAACTGATAACATAGTTCTGTCAACTCTGATGGGTACTCAAAACATGGACAAAACTTAACTCTGAACATTAAAGCCCAATCCTCTAATTATAAATACACTACATTGCATGCCTGTGTCACAAAACAAAACTAGCAGATTTGTAGGTTGAGAATCAGTTCTTTTTGGCAAGCGACACGGTAACACAACAACGTACATAAATTAGGTGCAATATTGACACATGCTGCTGCTGCTGTATGGAGGTCACATGGTGTTCTCAATCCTCTCATTCCCATTATGTGGTCACGGATCCAGGGATAAGTTCTCACTGGATTTAACCCATTAAGACCTGTCCTGAGGCCGATTCTACAAATTCTACAAAGGAAATAGCAGATGTACAAGCTTGCAACGTGGCAGGAAGTGAGCTTGTATATCTGCTATTTGGAATAGCCAACGCAAAAATCTAAAATGAGATCATGCTTTCCCGGTTTTAATGAGAAACAATAGGATTTCCATCACTGGCAGCAACACACAACTGCAATATCTAAGCTCACCTCAAATGGACCACCAATAACTACATAAAATCAGGAACAGAACGCCTCATAATACATTCGAGTGTCTAGACATATTATGTCCATGACTGATTTGATTCACTTTTTCAATTGATCATCGTCATGGTTTCAGAATATTTCCTATTGGAATCGTTTCAATGAATCAATCAATCAATTTAGGTAATCAATGTCTTAAATGTGTTGTACTCACGGGGACAGTCCATCTCATCACTCTTGTCTTCACACATTGTCCAGCCATCACACTTCCAGGACATTGGGATACATTGCATTGTCCCACTGCGGCAGGCAAACTCCCCAGGGTTGCAGCGCCGCCCTAAAACACAACATATGATGTTGGTATGTAGACTTTCTGACATCATTATGCTTTACCTCTACAGAAAGCAAATACAAATACAAATTCTGCAGATGCCTGAATAAGGGAAAGGGAAAACATGGTTGTGTTCATGTACTATTTTCCTAAACACCAAAGTACAATGAATAGATAATCCTAGAGAAAACAAAACAAGCACATCCAGTCATCCACGCTAACAAATGACCTTTGAGCTACAACAGCAACAGGGCTTTGCTAGCCATAGACCAATAATGGTTGACCAATATGCCCCTATATAGGCTGATCTGTTTATTTGTATATGCCTTAGTAAGGCAGAGTCTGTGTTAAGTGGGTCAACATCTCTGTGCCATGTGTGATTAACATAAGACATGCCACAGAATCACAATGTCTGTGTCAAGCCTCACATGATAAGTGATCTGGTATAAGAGTCTCAAACTGATATATCTAATATTGTGTCCGCTTTAGTTGTTGAGGTATTTGCTAGTTAAAATTATAGCTTGTGTTAATAAAATGTGATGTTACGCATTTGTGTTATTTTTATGCTATGTTGATGAATTGAATCTAGGACCACAATGAAAAGTTGAAAACAAGTCCCCGGAACTTTTTTGTGTTAACCTTTTAGCCTAAATGTCTGACTGTACCTCATGCTGTTTGCATTTCTGTCTAAAGTATTCAATCAATCAATAAATTAGGTGCTCCAGTGGATGTTTGTCTACAGATGGCGAACAAACATTTTGGAAACTCAAAGAAAGAGTGAACTGCTGAATCAAAGTTATTATAATTCAATGACACGTCAATAATATGGTAATATAAATTATGTTATTATCCTAATAACTTTTTTTTTTTAAACACAGGATTTAACATTGCCTCACATTTCAAACCATGGTCAGAGAGTTCTTGTGGCTGGGGGCCCAAACAGAGATGGTAGACTAGAACAATCACAGCTGTTTCAATGAATACCATTTGACTCTTTATCTCACTAAATAAACTGTGTGACCATTGCAAAAAAGCGGAGGGAAAAAAACAAACAAAATAAAAAGCCGTTACCAACGACTGTTCAAGCTGAAGGGACGAGTATGCAGGGTACACTCTACAGACATGGAATTGAAAATTGTACTATATACAAATAAATTTGCAATGGACACTAACTACAAGGATACTGCTTACCTGACAATAATCTTGCCAGAGTTAGCCGTGGACCTGTAACAAATAAGATAGATAGAATAGGATGAACTACCCTGATTTCAATGGGTCCCCTTTCTAGATGAATTAACAATACAACCTGTGTCAAACTGAAGGCCTGAGTGGAAGATTTTGCTACTGTGCTACTGACCAAGTAATTATGTGCCAAGTCAAGAGATTCAACCCTACAATGAATGTGTCTCTGCAATTTTGTCACTGTTCTTATTAGGGAGTATACTTAGTTGACCGTAGTCCCATGGGCACATTAAATAGCTTTGCTGAAAATAGCTGATCTACAAGCTCACAACCTGTCGCGACACCTTGGATCTGCCATTTTGGCAAAATAATGTTCCCACCAGAATAGATACTCAAGGATTCAAGTGGCTAAACCATCTGTTCAAGGGATTCAGGTGGTAATTTTTACTCTGGACCACACAGACTCATTCGATAATGCCCTTACTTACTGATTAGACGGAAAGGCATATACTTCACTAAAAGAAAATAGATTATAAGTATTTCAATGCCTTTGTTTGCTTAAACAGAAGGCCTAATAGACTACACTTAGAATATAATAGGTTTAAACTATTTCAAGACTGTGATTGTTGTTCCATCTGTGTACCAAACAACACTGTTGACGATCCAAGCAGAAACATTTGGGCACCGATAGTTTTGTGACAGTCTGTACCATAAAGGAGTTAAATCCAAGACAAGAGCCTGTCTTATTTAGACCCACTAAGACAGCTTAATCTCCTGTTTATCAGCTAGACCTACTTCTCAGGTATTTGTATGGAAGTAAAGGCTTGCAGCTGCCTGGTCGGTCCTCATTTCATATCTGCTCAAAACGTGTAGAAGCACACAAGACAACCCATATCATTGAGAATACCTCACATAGATTAGATTGCAATATCATAGTGGTGGTAGGGTAGATTTTTTGTTTTTTCACTGTGGCTGCTGAACTGACAGGACCATGCCAAGAGGCATTGCCTGAACAGCCAGACCCATCACCCAAGGCAGGGCAGAGCAGATCTAGAAACAGTTGAATTGATGGGAATAGCAATGACCTAGGTTTGATTTCCAATTCCAATGTTTCCCGTGTTGCCAGGCCAACAAACCTTTTACATAATTTTCAAATGTCAACATTAGAACCAAAATGGCCTACCCGCACCCAATCATTCATAAATTGATATATAATTATTTGTGCACTACTAGAACACTAGAAGTTTCTTTACTCTGAAAGCCAGAGCAGTATATATCCAAACACCAGGCAGTGGAGTTTCAAAACACAGGCCACACAACAGGTCATGTTCAGCCAAGCAACTCAAATATATTAAGCCTGGGATAGGTCCACTAAGAGGTTATCATTCATCCCAGCTACTGTAAATGAACTTGATTTATGCCTGGTGTTCTCAACAATCCTTACATCACTGCAAACAGGTTCAAAGGAGTAATGTATTAGTGCTGACTGCCTTCTGTAGAAGAGTAAAGAATAAACTAAAGAGCATGTTGGCATGCATCATGATGATGCATGTATTGTAGAATCATCCTATCCGAGCCAAACAAATTGGTACAATGACAATCCAATGACTCAAATTGGGTAGCATTTGGAAGGTTAAACATCAGGGAAATGTGTCGATTAATAGCCTAATGACGTATCGTTATCTTAGGCTAATCTTTCTGCCAGGTAATCTATCTTTTTTAATGGGGGCATTTCAAGATCTCAATTGGTTCAAGGAAAGGTTTTCACTGAGAATGCAACTGGCTAGAAATCAAAGTGCTCTGCACAGGCGGGATGTTAGTGGCTGCCACATGACATGAATTGCGTCATTAAGTCACCTTAGATAACATTGTACTGTATATACTGTGTATGACACTGGTTCTCAGTGTAGGGTCTGGGCCCCCCCAGGGCTTTTGGGGGGATTCCAGGGGGGGCCCCAGCTAAATTATTTGATTATGAACCAAATGGACCCTTACGGGTCTGTAACTCAGGAATCCATTTCTATGCTCTCTATTTACACAGATTTTACGTTGTAGATTGGGGTCCCACAGCTGGCTCTCATAGATGATGGATTGATTGTATGACATGGGGGTCTGTGTCCTAATAATGCATTGGTTGACAAATTAAGCACTGGTCTACGAGACCAATCATGTTTGGATCTATGACATCTGAAATTGAAGCATAATTTTAAATTCGAGCATGGATTGCATGCATCTGAATTTGTGGAGCATGGATTTCAGAATTTCAGATGCATTGCATATTATGTCAAATCGGAGCATACATTTCAGATGCAAACATCTCAAATTGGAGCATGGATTTCAGATGCATATACCTCACACTGGAGCTCGTCTCTGAGTCTGACCACTCACTCACCATGCACTGTAGGATTGATACCTGACTGACTGTACTGATCTGGTATCACTGTGCACAGGCATAACAGCAACTTGAGCACCGAGGCTTTAATGAACGGGCCTCGCCTGCAGCTGCTGTTCTTATGTGTAAATAATCTCTCTTGCATACATATTAGGGAAGTAGTCCTATGTGCAGACAGTACCTGTCCGTGGTGGGTCCGTCAACGTGAGGACGAAGAGAAGAGAGAGGAGGACGAAACTGCTGTTGTCAGCCTTCGGAAACATTTATCCTCCATTCATATTAACTCCTCTACTTAGAAATAAAAAACAAATACCGAGGTCTGCACCGCACCGCACGTCGTCCGATGTGGCTCTACAAACCTCCACGCCAAGTAAAACGTAGATCCATTCATAAAGACATCCAATCCAGTGTAAAACGTGCTATTATTACCAGGTAGCGACACACATTGTTTATGAAATGAATGTAGCCATAAGGTTGTTAACTGTTAACTGGCTGCTTTACGCCGTCCGTCCTCTTGCTGAACGTTGGCCAGTCTGGATTCTGGAACCAAGATGGCTGCGTCCTCCCATCACAACAATCCCAAACACGCAACACAGCCTCAGCCAGGCTACACACTCAAACACCGAGTGTTCTTTTAACCAAATGGATCCTTTACACTCTCTCAGATTTACCGTACAAATGGTTGAATTGACACTGCAGGTTTTACTGTGTATCAACTGGAGGAGTTCAGTTCAACTAGATCCACTCCTCCACCACTGTACCACATGATCCGAAAAAGCAATGTCTCCGCCAGGCTGAAAGCACGGACGGACACCGACAACTGCTTTCTGTCTGTGTTGTCTGAGTGTCTGCAGGCTGCTAAATGCTGCTAAATCAAATCGGCCTATGATGGCTTTATACGTTTTCGCCTTTTTTTTCTTAGTCTGTTTTTGAGTGGTGCAACCACTCCTATAGACAGCCTATGTGGGTCCCTCGGTCCCTGGGTCTATCCCTGGCTGGCTGCGTCGGTCCGAGCACGAAAATAGCTTTTGCTTGCTTTTCACAACCAAGTGTCACTTGTGTCCTTTTTAACACACACACTCCAACTGTAGGGCCTATGATGATTTCGGGTGTGACAGACAAGTACAGTACAGTAGAGTGACCCCCTGGCCCTGGGGACCCCCACACAGTAAAGGTGGTTGCACACCGGCCGCGTTTTTCGGAAAACCGATGGAGAAATGCCACTTAAAAATCCGAATTCGCACCCCGGTGTGGAGACTCAACCATTTCGGACGCAGGGTGGCTCACCAGAACCGGTGCCGGCCCCTGGCCACATTCCTGGGTCAATGGTTGACGATGGTCTGTCTATCTAATCTATATCTTAGTGGCAAGGGACTTGTTATTACAAACATCACACCTGTGTGAACTATTCTGGACAAATAGGCCTTCAAACACACATAGGCATTATGTAACAACCAGGGTTGCCAACATTGGAGTGTCAGAATTCACATTTGGGGGGGGGGGGGGGGTGGTCTGGGGTAGCCACACTCCCTTTGTATAGCTTCACTGTGCACAGGTGCATGATGGTAAGCTGAGTTTTTAGCAGCCAGGTGGCGCTGTTGAGCTTCACACTGCACAGCTGCATGACAGGAAGCTGAGTTTTTAGCAGCCATTGCATGATTTTGGGTGACAGTACAATACAGGGACCCCCTGGGGACCCCCACACGGTATAACTGTCATTTCTCAACCGCGGTCCTGGGGTCTGGATGTTCTGGGGACCCCCACACGGTAAAGGTCCCTGCACACAGAGCACGTTTCTTCTGATTTTTAGCTGCGTTTCTCCATCGGTTTTCCGAAAAACGCGTCCAGTGTGCCTTAACCTTAACTGTGGGGGGATCAAAGGTATAAAAATGGTACAATGTATGTGATGACATCATCACGTCGCACATGCGCAGTTTAATACGGACACGGGTTGCCATCCAAAGCCACGGATATCCCCCAATCCAGGAGAAATTAAGGAGAAATGACAATTCAGGAGCACAGTTCGAGATTAAGGATAGTTTTTCTTCTTCAACTTAAATCACTCAAACTGTTTTAACAGGCTGTATCATAGTGTATAAAATGATGGTTAACAATGAGAATAAAAGTACCTAGTGAAGGGACTATACTGTAAATCAAATCTTTGCCAATACCAAGCCCCTATAACTTTGTCGATCAACTAAAATCAGTACAAGGGAAACAAACCCCCTGGGGCTTTTTATCCTTTTTGATTGTACTAGGCTGTACTGTTTAACAAACTTGTTAATAAAGTAGTCAATCAATCAATCAGTGAACTGAGGTTGAGGACTGTATACTGAAGAGTATATGCAAAAAAGAATGCACTGCAACTATGGCATCTTATAAACATAATGGTGTCTTTATAATTTCTGACAAATGTAAAACATTCAGCTTTGTGTTTGCACATTCTATGTATGATTCCAAGACCTAAAAAGATTAGTAAGAATTAAAACAAAATTACAATAAAATAAAAAATATGTATTTCACAGAGGCCTACTTTTAAGCATCAGAGCAATAACATAAATAAGTACACAGTTTCAGATTTCCCTGTTCAATTACATATCCCATCCAACCGAACAAAGATGTGCTTCTAAGTTTTGGGCAAAGGTGGATCACACCATAACAAGTCATTTAGTCCAGAGACTTCAGAGTATAGGTAAACTCTTATTAGAAAAAGTCTGAGGCTTTTCGTCTCTTGGGAATCTGCAGTAGGTTGTCTGTGATGGAGGCTGGGTCTTGAGAGGAAGGGGTACCCGTTTTGGTCGGTGTTGGCGTGCCTGTGGGTGTGGATGGGCCACCAAATGGAGTCGCGGCTCTATGTGAGGGGGATGGGGTGTAACTTGCCCTTAGTGCTTTGTCTGTGTATTTACTAGATGTCCGATTTACAAGCTTCTGCAGGGCAGGGGTGAGGGCTGGGCTCAGGCCCTTTGGAGTGAGACTGCAAAACAGAGTTTATTGGTCTGTTAGTTTAAATCATTATGAAACAACATTTGTGCTATAACAAATGCTATAACAACTAATACTAACAACATTATTATTATTTTGCCAAATCACATAAATACTTACAATATATGTAGTAATAAAGTAATAAATGAATACATAGAATTAATTTATTCAACAATGACAGTTTCAAAATAACAACGCTGCATCAATGCTAGACAATAATTAATTACTAAATTGCAGAGGATATAAACATGAAATGGCAAATTTCCATAATGATCCTATAACACAGGGGTTCTCAACCTTTTGGGCTGGGGATCCCCAAATATACTTTGGCCTCGTCTCAAACAGTTTGAATCAACATAGACGACGCGACAGACAATACAGTTATGACAAGACAAGCAGCATACAGGCAGAATAGCAGGGTATAGATATTCCTGGAAAGATACATTATTATCTTGTATGGACACAAGAGGGCAGTGTATTACATTCACTATTCATGAAAGAGCAGTGACAGTAGTGTGTCTAGGAGAGGAAGATAAGTTAACCCACAACAACAGCAGAAGAGCGAGCCATGGCAACACTACATTATACTAGCTATTCTCAATTTATCGACAGAAAACAAGCAACAGCTGAAATCTGGTTTAGCCTCTATAGCAAAGCAACAACTGAAATCTGGTTTAGCCCCTATAGCAAATAAAGATAATGTTTCAAAGGTTTGGACATTAAGTCATCTTGAGAAGCATTTATAAGCATTTCCTCATTTGAGCTGGGTGATAGAGAAGAAGTGCATTTAACAGAGATGTTCTTATTAAGCAAAACTTAGTTTAACCCATTTTGGGCGGGAAACCCTTTTGGTGTTTCAAGCATTCTGTTATACTTTAGCTATTGGAAAATAGCAGATCTACAAGCTCATAGCGCGCTGGCTAGCTATGAACTTGTAGGTCTGCTATTTTTGAAAAATCGTAAAAATGCGGCACAAATCGGTATATATTCTTTCAGAGCGAACGTTTTTTTTATTTCGACGTCAGGCTAAATGGGTTAAAGACAAAAACATCACTTTAATCACTTTGAATTCTGAGATATAAAGTGTAGCACTGAGATCTTGAGAACACTAAAATTAGTGACTTTTAAGGCATCTCCCGTCCTCAGGAGCAAGTTTTGTCTTTTGGAGGAAGGTTTCTACAAAACATTATGTCAGACTGTAGATGATGGAAGAAGGGCATTCTCTGAAGAAGGGCATTCTCTGTGTTACTACTTGTGACACCTTAGAACACCCAAAACAATGCTATAGGTGGTGTCGGTATAAAGGTCTACACTTTTGTATGACTACATTATTTGTACTTCAAAACTATTTACCTTGCAAGGTTCTCTGTGACCTTTCGCAGTGCATCTTGTTTCTTTGCACGGTTTTTGGCAGCAGCTTCATTGGCCATCTTTAAACCCAATCTCTCTCTTCTTCCTGGCTCTGGAATCTTTTACAAATATTATCTCAATGTTAGTTTATGAATTTGACAATTCACATTAAATTAATGTTTGATGAATCAACCACCACTAGTTTAATACCTTAAATGACGGGCCATGGTTCCTCTCAGCATATGGGGTGTCCGACCCATCGAGACGGAAAGGGGTACTTTCTATCTCACCCCAGGTCATTAAAGGGGAATCTGCGCCTACACCTGTGGAAACATAATTGGGAACATATTTTAGTCTTAAAAAGCACAAGCAAGACCTACAAAGAAGTACTAGTGCTGCACAAATATTCCTTTTAAAACACACATGTGTGTTCGACTCATTCAAACCGAATCGAACTGCAAATGTATATAATTTTAATATAAAATATTGTAGCCTAATATGTAATAAAACTTTTGCTCTTTCGTTCTCTATATGCGCCAGCCGCGGTTGGTGCTGAGAAATGCGCTCTTTTGCAAGATCAAATGAATGAGTCATACTTATTAATCTTACAGCGTGATCCTAATTTTTGTAATGGTTTAGTTTAAGCCTGGGACTATCTGGGGAACAGAGACACATCACTCCAACTATGTGCTCATTGTGCTGCCTGTTATAGAAGTTAGAACAATCCTTACATCGACATGAAAATGAAATGGGAAATAATCTAAGCAATGCATTTGTTTTTGGTTTAAATCAAATTAAGGTAGGCTACAAGATAATTGTGTCACAGAAGGGAGCTTTAACACGAGAGACAAGAATCCATGCATAGTTTTTACATTGCGTTTTCAGTCACTGGCTGCGGTTACATGAGGGCTTTTTCATTCAGAATGAAAACTTCAGAATTAATTAATTCAGAAGTAATGTTTTTTGCTGTGTTTACATGGGAAAGGTCATTCCAAATGAGTGTTTACATGGACAATACTTTTAAATCCCATGATTTCATTCCACATCAGGTTTGGGGCTGGGAAGGCTTCTGATTGGATAGGGGGCGGGGGGGATATGTTTACGTCCAGTGGTGGAAAGTAAGTAAGTACATTTACTTTATTACTAAAGTACAATTTTGAGGTATTTCTACTTTACTTGATTATTTTCAATTTCCAATACTTTTACTTTTACTCCACTACATTTCAGTAAAACAAAATAATAATAAAAAAACACTTTTATGCCGTATAACTTTATATTTGATGTATCCTGTAGCGGCCTCTCATAGGCTACAGTGTAGCCTATGAGAGGCTTCTCTCAGAGATGTGAAATTAAACATGTCTAGTTTCTTAATATAATTAATCGCAAAACAAGAGCATAATATAGCCATACCAATTACATGGAAACAAGCATGCACAGAAAGACCAGAATGAACTTCAATCCGAATGAGTGTTTACATGACAACTTTTAATAGGATTTAACCTTTATTCTGAATGAAAAGGGGATTTAACTGTCCGTGTAAACGTAGCCATTGAGTCTCACTGTAAACTGTCTGCCTTCACTACCAAATGAATCACCGTTTCAGCTTGATCAGTTATAATTTTTTTATCAATTAAAGTGACATTGTGTGATTAACCAAAATGTGTTATACGTCAATCATTCTTTTATATTCAAATATTCCTTCGAATATGGAATATTCGTTTGCAGCCCTATTAGTACAGTATTGGATATAATGTTTAAAGCACACTTACCCGGAGAAGGGGAGGGTGCTCCTTCAAAGCCATATCCATTCACTGTTGGGGATTCATGTGGGATTAGTTCTTTCCCATCTGGCCCTACTTTACCCTGTTTGAACTGTGCACAAAACATGGTAAAATAGATTCAGTTAGGATTTACCTATTCTTTTGTATTCATAGCATACAAATTAAAATACCAATATACAGGAAGTTTTATCCAAGCACTTCCAAAACTTCCAAAACAGGTCTGCAACAATTAAAGGCAATTGTAAATGTTGCACTCTCCTTTCAAAAGACTAAGAGAATATATTTGCATTTACATTGCAATATGTATTCATTAAAATATAATATTAGGAAAGCTCAAGCTTAAATCCATCTTACTTTATATGCCCTCGTACATCATTATGGCTCATGAGAATTACCTGTGCATTAAGGGCTGCAGCCTGTTGAATCTGGCTTTTGTTGAGGGCTTTGCTGAACGGGTCTACAACAAAACGTGTGTTCTTGTGGACTACCTCCCTTGGCTTCTTGAAGAGAGCATCGTCATCTTTCACTCCTATTGTTAAGATTGTTAAATAAATAAATAAAGTTTACAGATTGCTTTTGGATCCTGCCATGAACAAGCATTTGTGTAAAACAGTGTACCAAGTCTCCTTACCCTCTGGATAATACATCAGAGCATTTTTTGCTTTATACTCCCAGGTCTCTAGTCCGGCTTTGACACAATCAATGGCTGCCTTCTCTGCTGATGGCAAGGCAAGATTTTCCTCGCGGCGCTAGGAGGAAAAACAAAGCTTAATTAGCTTTGGTGAAAAGATATATGACAAAATGTGCATTGTGCTACTATCTTGCATTGCAATGCATATATACCTGTTTGTATTCTGCCTCCGCATCATATAACCATGAATGTCTCAACTTCTCCTTGTCTTCTGCCAGCACCATTATTTGCTCAAATGAGGCATTATCTTCACTGGTATTCTTGGCAAGGAAACGATCCAGACCAGGCAGTTCTTTCTCTTCCTCGTCATCCTTCTTTTCTAAAAGTACACAATCAATGAAAATATAAGGAATACTGTAAAGCTTTTTGCTTACTTATCCTAAATGCAATGACTTTATGACTGTAAAATCATAAAGAAATTTATTATTTCCGATGAAGATAAACACTAAACAGAATCATTATGTGAAATGGACTAGACCAGTTCGTAAGCTGTTGGGGTGCGTGCACCCCCCCCATAAAACAGCTACATTCAGATCTTTTCCAACAGTGAGTTGCAATTTCTCAGGACCAGACAAATTTGGATCGTGTTGTATTTTGTCAGAACAAGTCTTATAAATGGGGTAATTTACCCATTTTGGGCGGGAACCCCTTTTGGTATTAGCATTATGTTATGCTTTAGCTATTGAAAAATAGCAGATGAGTGGCGCGCTACGAGCTTGTAGGTCTGCTATTTGTTTTTAATCGAAGAACGACTGACATAGAAAAATAGCTTTTTCAGAAAACTCTCAGGATGTAGAAGACATTTTTAGAATCTGATCTCAGGTCAAAATGGGTTAACATATCCCCATATATACCTTTTACGCCAGCAGCTTTTCGGCCAGGTGTGGAGGAGGGTGTGGATCCTGCACGCCCTTCTGGAGTCTCAAAACTAGCTGGAGTCACATCTGATAGACAGGAAACAGGAAAAGATATGCACTCACCAAAAAGCCACAAAACATATCTGGCCTATTATTTGGTTGAAACATTTGATTATCGTCAAAAACACATTTTGAGCAACAGTGAGTGATGTCATGTTTATTTATCTAATTAAACATTAACATTTCATCATATAATGGTGTTGTATGGTGAAAATAGTCTAAATACAATACAACAGGTTGTGAGCTTGTAGATTTGCTATTTTCTTTCCATTTCTTTTTCATGTTTGAATATAAATGACATTGATTGGTTGGTAGGTTGAAATTGTTTATGGCGGATGTGTGCCTTGTGGTGAAGCTAGTTAGTGCACTGACCACATGATACGTGTGAGTAACTATTACCAAAGATTGTTAATTTAGGAAGATAGTCCATCCCGATTGGAGCCACTAATGGCGACATGCAAAACCTACAAATTATCTCCCAAGTGGGTGCCGGCTTCAGACTGTAAATCTCACAAACGTCTGACTCCTATCCCACGATAGGAAAATCTCCTGATTTGTCTCTCTGAATTAAGCCATTTAGTATGAAATTCTTGGGAATATTGTGTGGCTTGTTACGATCAGGTCCAATATTTTGTTTAGTGACCATGGGGCGAAAGAATGGTTCAGAAGCTGTGTTCACGTGCACTCTTCCATTGCGATGAATAGACTCCAACCTGCTACCCATCTCCAGTAAAAAGGCGTCCGCCCACTTCACGCAGATACGGAAAGTAAATCGGAGATGGCGAGTCTTGCAATTTTTATTACCAGGCATTGGCATAACAGAATGCTGAAAAGCCCCAGTAAACACATCTGAAACAGATGTTAAAAAAGATAATACATTTTTAAAGCTCACCCTTCACCTTACTTACATGGTACTGAAGCTCGTGGTGTAGATTTCGTCAGAGATGAGCCATATCTGATGGATATCTCTCTCATCCTTGAAAGGTCACCAGTTTCTTCTGCATCTAGGTAATCCTTTTGTGCTTGCAGTTTTGTTACATCAGGGAAGAAATCACGTTGAATGATTTTCTCTAAACTCTGTTAGAAACAAATAAGTACAAAAACTTGGATTATGGATTGCGTTATATATACCATGTGTGACATTGTAGTGCATTTCTCACTGTTTACTTTTTCTTTTCTTTTGATAGATCACAGTAAGTTGACAGTAAACAGGAAGAAAGATGAGGGTGTGTACACGCAGCAAAGGTCATCAGGATCGGGACTTTTTCTCAAAGTATTAATTATACCCTGTTGTTTTAATCTGTGGAGACTGCACATACTCATAAATGATAAATAATATCTGTGTATACTGTAAAAGCGAAATGCACAATTTCAGCACCAGCAAGCATTTAGCAACCAAATAGACCCTTACTGTATGTGTCTGCAACTCCTAGACCTAGATGTACTGTAATCTGTAAATCAAGCAAAATGGTTCCATTTTCTTTTTCCATTGGTTCCTCGGAGTGTGCAGGGTCCAATTAGTACACTCATTTGTACACTTTAATAGAGACGTTTACAGTGCGTGTGTGTGTGTGTGTGTGTGTGTGTGTGTGTGTGTGTGTGTGTGTGTGTGTGTGTGTGTGTGTGTGTGTGTGTCTGTGTGTGTGTGTGTGTAATCGTACAGTATCTCCTTGAAATAATGTAATCAATGTTTATTATTCTGTCTTTAGTTAAAATGTTTTTATGAATTGAATACACGGGACCACCAGTCCACAATGGAAACCAGCCTTTTTGTGAACTTAATCTTTTAACAATCTTTGTAAACCGTACCCCAATACAATTTCCAAACTATTAATAAAGTATTCAATAGATATTTAATCAATCAAAATATGATTTGAGAAGCACTCCTAAATAACAGCAATCTAGCAACAAAGTGCCATTCATTGCTCAAAGGAAAGGAAAAGCCACTTTCAACAGGCATACCTCTATGTAGTCCTCTTCGTCCAGAACCTTTCTCTTGTACGTCCCAGCGCTCTCCTCTTCAGGTTGCTGTCGAAGGGCGACAGTGGCACAAGTTGCAGGGACAAGTGTCCCAGACTGTAACGATCTTCTGACGCTGGCACTCCCTTCCATGGTACAGTACTGATGCTATTTACACTAATACCTTATTAATTAATATGCGACGTTGTTGTTAGCAGTTAGCACACTAGCTAGCTCGGTGGGGTACTGGGGTCCCTCTTGAATGCCGAATAGAAAACAATTACCAATCGATACGATTCTCAGACTTAACTATGCCCTTAACTGGAATATGTACATCTTACTGTCGCTAACAATACTTAAGATAAAATCGTGATTGTAATCAAACAGTGTGTGTTATAAAGCGTGGCTGCCTCCTCCTCCTGATGAGAAACAACAACGCTACGTTCGTGCGTGACGTCGGCGGAAGATAATAATAATCAGATTCTTAAAGTGGTATGTACCCTATGTATTTACCAGATATATTTAGATTTATATAACGGCCAAAACGGGTATTTCTATTTATATAGTAGACAAATCCGAGACAAAGGAGCCTGAGCCAGGCTATATTTTTTATTATAAAGGGGGGGGGGGGGTGATGAAAATACCGTATTGTACCAACGTCGTTGATGTCGTTTTTGATGAATTGAACAATGTGGACCCTGTTGTAAACAAGTGTAATGCTTAATTGGGTCGTCCACTCACAGTTAACAGTCTTTGTATTGAGTTTGTGCTTAAAATGTACTGTAAATTCTACAAACTGTTAATAAATATTTCAATCAATTCAATCAATGGGCCATATATGGGGGTCCTTGGCTCATCAGAGGATGTCATATTGGCACATTTAAAAGTTAAAGTGGCACTTTTATATTGAATAAATTGTAATTCTGTACAGTCTGTAGGCTGTATAATGAGTATGTTATTACAATACAATTAGGCCTTGGGGTGGTTGTATTTTGTCACCCTGCTCTTGAGACATTTAGATTATGTCAAAGGTCGCTCAGACTCTAGACACAGGATGGATCTGAATTTCGCCTGAAGAAATGTCAGCACAGCACACCAAAACGGGTTCAAATGCGGGGTAGAAGATATATAGGTATATATATATATATATATATATATATATATATATATATATATATATATTCAGATATATTTTTATTTTCTCTCTAAGTGGCAAATGTTTTCAACAACTCCAAAATGAAACCAACAATTTAAAATAAATGAAATCATCTTTATTATCTGCCAGATCTTATAGCATCATCAGTGAGCTATGGTATATAGTGTCATGAATACGTACTCCACATTTAAAAAATGTAATCAAAACAATGTCACCAGGAAGAAATGTCCACAAGCATTACAAAAATACACACATGCACACACAGCACACGCACGCACACATACTGTACACACACACACACACACACAAACCATAAACGGTAATAAGGTAATTCAGACACACACTGTCCATAAACTTCAATTATTCAGTTTTCTGAAACTACACCAAATGATAGTCTTTTTTGACGCCTCCACTTTGCTCTTCGGTTCTTAAACCATACCTGTTGGAAAAGCGATGTTTCAAAGCAATAATTAGTTGTTTTCTTTCCAATACCAAGCAGCTTTGCCATAATAGGATTTGATAACAAAAAGAAAGCCTTGTAGGCCTACATAACATACACAGAACATCTGCACCCATCCCACTTCTGAAAGGAATTAAACATTTCCCCTGGAGCTGTGGGTGTTTATGAAGAAGAACTATTATGAAGTATTACAAATAAAATGCATTCTTAAGATCATTATGATAACAATCTTACCTCGACTCTTTCCTCTTTTAAGTGCGTGCTCTGTGCTAGTTTTTCCCTGGTGTTCACATCTGGATACTGATTCTGAAGGAACAGCTCCTCCAGAGCATCCAATTGATCCTCTGTGAAAATTGTGCGGTGACGCCGGGTACGTCTCTGGAGCTGACTGACAGACAGCTCCTCTCCCTCTCTGTGAGTGTCTCCCCACCTACAAGCGTCTGAGAACGTCCCTCTACTAGACCATCCATACTGGCATGCTGTGACACAAGAGACCTGATTTTAGATCAGACTTAATGTTGAATCACCTCTGAAATCAGTTAATCCAACATGAACACAAACATGAACAAAAAAACATGAGAAAAAACAAAACAGCAATAATCTGTAATGTGTTATTCTACAAGGCAAAACAAGTTTCAGCCTTACATTCATGAATAAAATCCGTTTGGAACACCTCTCCACATTTGCTACAGTAGCAGCAGCATATGCAAGTGTGATGAACTTCTGTTTGCCCTTCAGCAGTATTCCCAGGGATGCCTGTCTTTTCCCTTTGTCCAGCAGCACCACTCTGTCTGCATTCCTCTTTAGTGTTGTTAGGATATTTCTTCAGTATATTTTCAATTGTAAATGGGAACTTCTGTTTTTCTGTCTTAATCAATCCATCCATCTCCAGACCGTTCTTTCACAATATAATAATAACTAACTGCAACCTCCTTAAATGAAACAATTTTAGATAGTGTAGGTCCAGCCTATCCTTGCCTTCTATTCCGTGTCCTACATACTGCCTGGTCCTTATAGTGAAATTGTTGAGGGGAAAAAAGTGTAAAAACATAATCTCCCCTATGGACTAGGCACACAAAATTAATTCCTTGCTAATCTGGGCAGTTTTGTGTAGGGGTTAGAGTGGACAGCAGATTCAACTAATCTTGCCTTATTCCTTTCTCAAAAAGAAATCAGATTTCACTAGGCCTACATAAAATGAGAAGTAGAGAGCCTCTAAGATCCGTATTGTTGTGGTTTTAGAGAAAAGGGGATTGCCTGGTATTAGAAACCCGGGCTTAAAGATGAACCCTTCGGTGTGGTGAAAAACCTGATTAGAAGAAATATATTTCTTAATGTCACTTTCCCATTTGGCTTTATCAATGCTATGTGTAAACTATCAGGTACATATTCACCAATTCAAATAGAGAGTCACACAGAGGTGACAGCAACACATTCCTCTATACACACACATTAGTCGTTTATCCTCCAAGAATTAATACTGAAAATATTAGTGGTAACAAAGCACTTGACTGAGAAAAAATATTATGAAATATGTAGACAAGACGTATTCACTGTCACATGGGGTGTGCTTATCTGTGTGAAGCAGTCTTTCTGTGCTCTGCCCAGGTATTATAGGTTGTATTCATTTCCCAACAAATCCTGTTATTTCATACAAGGCAATACACCCTTTTTTCTCCACAGAATTAATGGATTTCACAATCTGTCTTAAGCTCCTCTCGTAAGGCCTTCTGAAAACAGATAACAATAAACACTATCCCGTCCCTTTCACTTGGGTTTAATAGCAACCAGATTGTTGATGTATAGTTTATTGAGCATTTGAGATTGTTATCCGTAGTTATTGTGCTTCTCAATAGAAAGAATTATATCACATTGACTGGTTCACAAGTCATTACTGGGGATTAGTATGATAAAGGTTTGCTTTGTTGGAATTGCAATATTGGGCGCAAAAATACATCCTTGAAAACGATAACTGTCTAATGGAGACTGCAATTTCTGTTAAATGGAATATTTTGACTATGCAATTTCATTCCAAAATAAGTATTTGTTTTCTATTGTTTATGGTTCATAAAACGTAAACATATATTTCAATTGTGTATTTTCACAGTGCCTCTCATTCCTTCATACGACTACAGTAGTAGCGCAGCTAGAGTTCCACTGTAGTTTAGTAATCCAAATGCTGCACTATAGATAGACAGAGAGGCAAACATCAGGAGAATAAAGTCAATCAATGTATTGATATTTGATCCTTTATTAAAACCCAATAGAATCATAATATCCAGCTACATATTAGAAACTAAACAAAATTATGACCCAACAGAAAACTTGGGTGGGACTATAGGCATCAACTAAAGAATGCACAAGACACCAAAGAGTCTTTTTCATTTTGTCACACTCGAGAGGAGGAAGTACCGTGCTGAAGAAAAGTGTATGATCACTGATTTGGATACTGCTGTTTTGCAATGTGGCTATATTGGAAAATGTTGAAGCCTAAGGAGTTAATGTTCCTTATCCTCACACTGACTGGTGATATATCAAGCATCCACGGTAAGTAGCCTAGTAGTAGTATAATAGTAATAAACATTATGATCTTGATGAGGTTTAAATTATTGTTATCCACTAGAGATAAATGCAAGCTCTAATATATGATTATGATTTAAGAGAAATACAATGATCTGTCACATTTTCATACAACTAAACTAATCAGAATATTCTTCTGTTTATAAAGGCTTAGGTAGTGATAAGCTGAAGATATCAATCTGGCCAAATCAAACCAATGTACACAATTCATCACTTCAGCAATACCTTAGCACAGGTAAACATTACTTTTATAACCAAATATAAATACCGGTAACCAAATATTTAAGATAAAAATAAATGTTTCTCTTTCAAAGTGCTACTAAATATAACATGCGTAACAAATATAATTTATTATTATGATTGTTATATCAATAATATAATAACGTGGTTTGTAAAGGTATCCTAAATGCAACTCCTTACCCCTGTTTATGAATTGGTGGAATGTAACAGTAAAGTGTAAAACTGAAGGGATGATTCCTCCCTCTCTGTACACTGCTCAGTGTCAACACAAGCATATTTCATGCCAATGTTCAATCTCAAGTCAGTTGTGAACTTGTGAAGTTAAAAACATCCCCATCAGGATATAGCCTATATGTGCTTTCAGCTTTTGTTAGATAAACAATGATAACTTTGTTATTTTCAATTCCTTTATCAAGACATTGTCTGTACCCATTGTTTTTGTTGCCAATGGTTCTCTCAGTGGGCCCAGATATTTACAGGCACACAATCATAATGTTCTCATGTTTGTAGCATCACACCATGGCCAGAATACAACAGGAATTCAAGAATCCCCCCAACTATGGCCTTACAGTGAGGGTCCCCCGATCCCAGGACACGATCAAGATAGATCTACAGATGTTGGACTTCATCCACAGGCCTACACAAGACCAAAGAAAAAGGACTTAGGAGTACTTGGTATGAATCTTGTGCCATTGCCTCCGGTGTAGGCTCTACCAAATTCTTCTATGTTATGATGCTAATATTCTAGATACAAGTTATAAATAGTTATGCTGCAATCTGTAACTTTCACGTCCTATTTGGGATGCAAACCTTAGTCTCCCATGTAGTGACCAAACTTCAGCCAAGATGGAAACCCTGCGTGGCCATGCTAGAATTCATGCAAATTTGTTTTTAATTGACTTGCCTCATTAAATAGTTTGAATTAAAAATAAGTTAAATAAATTATATTTAAAAAAAAATACATTTCACATTTAATGTGCAATTCACTGTAGTACTAATTTCTGACCAACATCATTATTTCACAGGATATGTCCTTGGAACACTTCTTATGACCGTCATCATACTGCTGGGATCAGGCATATCATTTTGCTTCTTTTATAAGAGGTCAGTGTGGTTAAAAATAAAAGGGAAAGAACTATGCATAAAATAGAGTAGAAATAATGCTCATATAGATAACTCAAACTACCATTAATGAGATAAAGATTAAAGACTGTAAAAGGTAAATATGGGATTGCTCATTTGAGCAGTGTCACAATATACATTGGAGATGAACAATTTTAACCCTGGCATCCCAATTTTGGGCATGTCTGTGCACAAAAATAAAAAAGAAGATTAAAGAATGACATGGTATGACATTAGTTTCAATATACGTGAAGAATGTATGTGCTTTTTGTTATGCCAGAAGCCAACGCTTCAGGAGAAATCAGGAACAGCAAACGTGTGACCGGGAAAGGCAGAGGGAGAATCTGCCCCTCTCTGCTTTCTCCAACCTTGCCTGTGAGCTTGTGGAGGAAAATACCACAGAAGTTCAAATAACACTTGCTGAAGATGAGGCCGGCAATAAGAACTTGGAAGAGGATTTGGTGGGCCAGACAAATAGTTCACCCCTGGGACCAGAAAGGAATACATAGAAATCCAATGCATGTCTTTATAACAGTCATCTATAATACGGTGCCCGTTTTGGTCAGATAATTTATATATATGATTGTTTATCTACCAAATATATAATGCACTTGCACTGTATACAATAATACAGAGTAATTATTGGCCACTGCTGATAATGATCATCCTTGACATGTATAGGCAGAACTTGATTGCAGGGTCACGGTGCATGTCAGCCCAACACAAATGTGGTTTGACAAATGAAAAGATCACTACTGAACAATTTAACTGTTTATGCCATAGTGAAATGGGGAAATTTGACTAAATATGACTAAAATCAAAGCTTCTAATTAGTTATGAAGGCTTAATTTGCATATGAGAGAAACATTTTACAAACCAATGTGCTTACCATGGTGACAATGAAAATTACGTGTACATTTTCTCCATATACTGTAGATACAGTACGGTATGTGGTTTTGACCTCTTAGCACAATGGTCACAATTGACCCTTGGGCTTTGTGTTGAAAATAAACAGAAGAATTTCCTAATGCAGTAGAGTTTATTGGATAAGGAAATGGGCCAAAAGAGAATGTCAACAAAGACCATAGGCTATGGGGCTCCATCTTGCGCCACCCTTATCCCTTATCCCTAAACGTATTTGCCATTTTTTACTATTTTTAAAAACATTTTAAAATAGTTCAACTATCGATCTACAGCGAGACATTGTGAGCTTGTATCTGCTATTTGAACTATTTTAAAAGGTTTTTTTAAATAGTAAAAAATGGCAAATTAGTTTAGGGATAAGGGTTAAGGGGTGGTGCAAGATATAGCCCCATGTCTATGCTGACCAGGACTCCTCCATTGCAGAGGGAAAGGCACAGCATATGAAATGGTTTACATACACTGAATAATTTGAAGCAGTCAAGACATATTTTGTGATTTAACTACATGAAACATAACATCACTATTCTTGGGGCAAACACTTAGCAAAAAATAGCAGCTTGGTGTAGTAGATTTAAAAAAGATGACAGGACCAAGTATAGACCCCTTGGCAGAAAAAGCCCAAGAAATCTTTTTTTTTAAAGGGTTCATTTGGTTGCTAACTATCAAAATTTTACTTGGAAACCCCAAAAGGACCTTACATTGAAAACCACTGCTCTGGCACACCAAAGACAGACAGGCAAAAGACAATGATTTCTTGCACATTAGAACTGTCTATGATTAATATTATCTTTATTTACAGTACATAGAATGCTGTTAACAAAGTAAATTCACATTTAGAAAACTGTTAATATGACTTCATCGAATCTCTGATTTTCAAAGTATGATATGCTACAATAATTTACATTTAATTACAGCAAGGAATAATGATTACACGGTTTGGAGAGAATACTGTTTTAAATATAAATATTTCATCCACTTATGTACAAGATCAAAACGGAATCTGCTTGGTCTCATTTGACACTGGAGAGACACATTTTTACAGTAAGAAATATGGCATTATGCATAATTTCGTTACAAAAATATTTTGTTCAATCACTGCATTCATACAGCTTTAATTTATCTGTCTTTCAGGCCACAATTTTCAAGCACAAACCAAGAGCAGGTCGCAGCCTATCTTGCTATACATGCTTGTTACATGTAATTACACCAATAACTTTTTTAACTGTTGGAAAATGAAATAATAAAAGCTAGCTACTGATGCTACTGGGCATATTTCAACAATAGAAAGAAAACACTGCCATTCAAATATATACATTTTACCCAAATATATTTAAGTGATATTTACTTTGGTTGAATAATTTCAATATGCACATTTCCATATGGTTGCATCAGTCATCCACTGATGTCAGCTGCCTGGGTGATCCATATACAGTAGTCAAAGTTTTTTCATTTCTTATTTCTTTCATTCATATAGTTTAAATTCCAACAAATAGTCAGTAAACATAAATGACAATGTTTGTGATCTGTAACTTGGTAGCAATCACTGTTTGTTTCATGCGGTGTGCTTGATTTATAGTTTGTGTGCCGGTGCTCTGCAACAAAAATAGCAGATGTGTGCTTGTAGATTGTCTACACCAGTGGTTCCCAAACTTTATAGCCTGTGACCCAAAAGAGAGATTAGATGTTTGCCCGGGAACTAGTGAAAATAGTAGTTATACAAGCTCACAACGCTGCATTGTGAGCGTGTAGATCAGCCATTTTCACTACTCGTTTTCTAATTTATGAAATTTCTTTGATTTATCTTTCATTTCTTTATGAAAAAAATCTAAGATTTTGCTTTTTTGGTAATGTTTTGTGAAATCGTTTAGAAATCATAATTAAAAACAAAAATGTAGGAAACAAAAAATAAAAGGGACCCTTAAAATGTGTCAGCGACCCACAAATGGGTCCCGTGTTTGGGAACCACTGGTCTACATCTACTTATTTAAAAGCTTGGGCTTCGTAACCAATCAAGAATTTGCTGGTAACGATAACCCAATGACTCACCAACTTTGTGGGCACTGACACATCATGCAAGTTTGTGTTTTCTTTTCTGCTTTTTGGTATAGTTTGCTGGATTTCAGTTAGTGGTGTAAATAATACTCTGTGGGTCTTCAAATGCTTAAATACAAATCAACTAATGCTCAATATTTAGGATGTCAGAAAAACCAAGTAGATGTGATGTGATGATGTGACATAATGTCAGACTTTTTTGAAGAAAATGCCCTATTTTTATTTATGCAATAAGAAGCCAAAACATAATCACCAAAGCGACAAATAGGAAAAGTCGAGAGAGAAATTGCTCATCCATGTGTTGAGGCGTTCCAGGGGCAGCTGTATGACGCAATTAAGAGTTAAACAAACAGAGGTTATTGTATATCTTGGTAAAATATTGCACGATGTGTTGAGTTCAAAAACAATATATTATTGTGTAAAACATGAATACCTGGGGGAGGTCTTCCATCATTGATGTTGAAGGCTGTTGCAAAAATACCAAATGGAAAGGCACCAATCCCAAATGACATTTGGAATCCCCCATCTCCAAAACCAAATCCTTGAAATCCCTGAAATTTAAGTTACCGGTAATCAAATAAATAAGGTGACATCAAGTTCACACATTTCACCAATCTTTAGCCACATCTACAGGTAAAAAACGTCTGAGGAAACTATTTCACAACATAAGATGTGACGCAATATCCAACGCAATGTATAGTCATTCTCAAGGGACCTGTCTCCACATCACTAGTAGCGTCTAATAGATCCCAGTGGGAAAGGTCATTTTATTAATGAATTGAGTGCAAGTTTGCACTACAGCATCTGCAGCATCATCCAATGTAAGAGTTTCATCATGAATGTATAATGCAACTCATCAGCTAACATTACAGTTAGATCCAGAAGAAAATAGCCAATCTACAAAATCACGTGTGATCCCGGCACATTGTGTGGTTGTACATCTGCTCATTTTGAAAATATTTTAAATGTTTAAATGTCCAAAATTGGGATGCCGTGGTCAAAATGCTTAAATATAATTTATTATAAATATAATTTATAATTTTATTATTTAAATGTGATGATATAAATGCACCCATGGGAATTGGAAAACAATATAATAGTATGTGGCTAATGACGATGTTACAGTGGTAAATTATCAGGCATACTTACACCCCGATTTTCTGGCTCAGGCCTCTGGCCTTGCGGTCGAGGAGGCGTTCTTTCTCTATAACAAAGTTATTTGTTGATCAGACAAGAACAGCTTACATTAACATACAATACAAAAATTCTACGATTTTTCTGTATGTCTAGTTCTGAAAAACAATTGATAAGCAAAATAAAAATCTGATACATCACAAAATGATAAAACAATGTGGTCAGCTTCGAATTTGAGGCATGAGAGTAATTGTTATCTAATCGATTAATGAGATTTAGAGCCTTGTACTGGATACATGAGATTCAGTGGCATGAGTGTAATTGTGATTAATTGACACTGTACTGTACTGTACTGTACTGCCTCTCATCATGCACCTGTGCATCAGTACAGGTGCTACACCGTAGTCTGTACTGCACTGTGCTCGTGTTACACTAACACTAGAAAATCTGCTTCCCATCATGCACAGTGTGAAGCTCAACAGCGCCACTTTGTCACCTGTTGGTACCCTAAACAGACAGACCGACCGACAGACATAGGGACAATAGGCACATTGCTGTTCATTGGTGTGGCTGCACCACTCAAAAAAGGAAAAATCACACCTGTGTGAAGTGAGTGGTGCAACTCTGTGTGGGGGTGGGCGGAAGTTCCAGACCCACAGGAACGCACCCAGGGTGCCGGCCCGATTCCGACGAGCCGCCCCGCGTCCGAAACGGTTGAGAAATATAAACATATATAGTTAATATGTGCGTGTGTGTGTTAGGTTGCGCACAGGTGGTGAAAAACAACCATGCTGTTTTCGTGCTCAGACGCACCCAGCCACCCACCCAGCCACCCACACACACAGCTCCGTAAGGGAATGGTTGCACCACTCAAAAAATGTACGTTACCCACCTTGGGTCCTGTTGGCCTGTGCTTCCCCGTCCATATAAAGGGATAACTTTGTCTCTACTGATGCCAGCTTTGCATACTGGACACACCTGTCTGTTTGGTCTAGTCTCCAACCACTGAATTAAACATGAACAAGAAAAGGAACAGTCAAAGAGAGTTCACTGTTAATGTTTCGTATTATAGTTTTCCAAACCACTCTAAACCTGATGTATTAAATAAATAATTCAGATTAGAATCTATTTATTTGTTAATAGTGAAACAAATAGCAGATCTACAAGCTCACGACGCACCACAGTGTAACCCAATGTGAGCTTGTAGATCGTCAATTTTCACTATTCATCACACAATGAAGCATATAGGACTTAAGAATTAGGTCATTAAATAGGTGGATAGGAATTAGGAAAGGGAACAAGTCATATATAAACTCACCTGGTGCAAGCAAGGCCAACTGGTTGAGAGGCAAACAAAAGAGGGTTGGAGAAAAATAATGTTTCATTAGGGAAAACATGCAGCTCAAAATAAAACAGGTTATGTTATGCTATGCAAATGGAATAATTTGTAATAATCCTCAATCATCATACTTTATGGGGTGAGAAGAACACATTTTCTCTAAACTAGCTTGTATTAACCAGATCTGAACAATACAATCTAACCCAATTTCCTTAAACAATGTGTTCTTCTATTTTGCATCATGTACTGTAGTAGGCTAGCTGCATACATTATGAATATAAAATGTCTTGTGCTAATAATATAACTACCGGCATAATAACTTGATTAGTCGGTTAGGCCTATATTATTTAAATATATTTGTACACAGTATTTATTGTTGCTATTGTTTATAAATGCTCCTTCGGAATCAGACCATTTTCCAAATAGGTGCCCACACTTCCTGTATCCAGTAAGCCTAGAGTAGACTGTGTTTTAGGTTTGAATCAATACTATCAAACCACGTATTTTATCAATTTTGACATTTGCAAGTAAAAGTAAAGATCTGACTCAATCAAATACATCTATGATCTATGTATATTTGTACATCTCTAAATGTTCTGATTAATTGAAAATGGTGGACCCTGTTAGTATATTATTTATCAGTGTATCGTCCACAGTAAGTCTTACTGTCTTTGTATTGAGTTGTGCTTTCGTGTGAAATACCCATTCTGCAAACTGTTAATAAATACTTCAATCAATCAATAATAGTCTAACTTAACTATCAGATTAGCTCTGGTCCATAGCTCTAATGCGTTGCAACGCATTAGAGCTATAGATCAGAGCTAGTATCAGATCTACTCTGGCCTGTTACAGCAGATACAGTAAATCAATCTGGGAACATTCGCAAAAAAACAGACCAGTGAATGACTACAAATAAGTAAGGCTTAGTAGCTACCAGAAAAGGTGTCCACAAAGGCTGATGACTGCGTCCTTGGAGGTGTCCAGACATATGTTACATTCAAAGGTGCTGTCCTGGTTCCCTCCGTCCCCCCCGGTGGTGGACGAGCTGTTGGATCCTGCGGGGCTCGGGCTCTCGGTGGCCGCAGCAGCAGAGCCAGAGGCTGGAGAGGCGTTCGCCATTTAGATCCACTAACAACAAGAGGTATGCGTGGAGTGTTACAGCTAACAGCTGACCCCCAGCTCTTCAGAATATGTGCATACGAATCCTTCCAGTTCCTGAGGATTATGACTAAAGGTGAACACAACACAGCAAAGACGAGAATGAAGCAGGGTTGCTAATCAACACACACAGGTTATCTAAACAAACTACTATAACGACATACTTGAACGCTGTGAATACTGCTAACGTTAGCAGACGACGGTTTAGAACGGATCTTTCGTTCGCCGTTTTGTTGGTTAATTGTGTGATTAAAAACAAACCAAATATACACGGACCATTACTGTCGTCTTGGGTAACGCACGCTCTCTTCGACACACAATCTAAAGCTTTTAAAGTAAGTTAACATAATATTGTCCTTACAGCAGATTGCATCACAGCTCCAGAGTGGTACGCGTACAGTATGTTGTTTAGTGTATTTTTTTGCCCTGCTTATGTCTTCTAGGCAGAGCTTCCTGCGGAAGACACAAGGCAGCAAATTTGAACCAAACAGGGCAAAAAGTACCCGTGAGCGGGCCGTGCTCCGTGAGGGGATCGATTCGTGCTCCGTGAGAGTGGTGATCCGTGAGGGACCGGAAACTTAACTTTGGTCCATTATTTCTCCACTTGTTTAATAATACAATTGGTATTGTGTTTTACATCATTTTAATCGTTGATTAGTCACCTTTACAACGAGGTACAGCTTGTCATGACCACGCGTCCGTGGAATGAGCAACATTGCTAAACGTCTCCACTTTAATAATACCAATTGTGTGTGTGTGTGTGTGTGTGTGTGTGTGTGTGTGTGTGTGTGTGTGTGTGTGCGTACGTGCGTGCGTGCGTGTGTGTGTGTGTGTGTGTGTGTGTGTGTGTGTGTGTGTGTGTGTGTGTGTGTGTGTGTGTGTGTGTGTGTCTGTATAGTATTAGGGCTGTCAAACGATCACATAAAAAAAAATACATTACATTACATTTCTTAAAATTGTATTAGTCATGATCAATGATGTCCAAAATATGCCATATTTTTCTGTAGACTATATTGTTGTGGGAATAGAAAGATAAATAACCATACCAACCGTAACCAACCGTAGACCATCTTGCCAATCAGACTATACCAGTAAGACGCCCTGAGGGCGAGAAGTGAGGTCACGTGCACACATCTGCCTGGGTGACGGCAGACTGCTGGGCGAGCGCTGGTGCTTTGGCATGGGGGGGTCAGATCAACATATGGAATTAATTCTGTACTGGCCATGGAGCGTGTCTTGAGTGTACAGGGTTTGATGAGGGCCCAGGTAGGGCCGGGCCTTCATTTTTGGGCCTGAGAACTCTACTAATAACTTTGGGGCGGGCCCGTCTAGAGTTTGAATGGACAGGTATCAGTCAAAAGGGAAACATCGAAAATTGGAAAAAATTAAATATACATTGCGTGGCTCAATCTCCAAATTCAGTAAAGCATGCAGCCTTTTCTCTCTCATGTTGACCGCCTTACACTTGTGCCCCCGATTGAACCTGAATAACTGTCGCCTGACTGGCCAACCTGTCTTGTCTGAAATTTTTTATATATATATTTTATATATTGTTTTTATTGTTTTGTTGTGTTTTGAATGTTCTTTGGTTGTCTTGATTTGGAGTTTGTGTTTTGTTGTTGTGTGTGTTTTAGTTTTTTGTATTTGTCACTCTGTTTTTATTTCTCAATTTACTTCTATATTTGTAAAAAATGAATAAACAGAACATAAAAAAAGGGAAACATCGAAGAGGAAGGACGGGTGGGGAAGGATCAACATATGAAATGTCAGAACAGGTCAGCTCCATATATGGAGATCTAAGGGTTTGAGGTCAGATGTAGAGTTGCTGGCCGGCTCAGCTCCATATATGGAGATCTAGGTGATGATCCAGTCTTTTCCATGTATGGCTATCCAGGGTTTGATGAGGTCAGTGTCGCGATCTTATATCATATATGGAAACGGCCATATATGGTGGCGTGACGTGTCACGAGGCGTGATGTCATGAGGCGTGACCATATATGGAGGCATGACGAGGTGTGACATGACACACTTACTGACTGACTGACGGGAAATGCAGGTTTTCATAGTAAACAGTGGCCTACAGTCGCAACAACACATTCTTAAGAACTTTGTCCCCCATTGATTGATTGATTGAAATATTTAATATATAACAGTTTGTAGAATTACAGTACATTTCAAGCACAAACTCAATACAAAGACTGTTAACGTGAGAGGACGACCCAATTAAGCATTACACTTGTTTACAACAGGGTCCACATTGTTCAATTCATCAAAACATTTAGAGACATACAAATAGACACTTCTATGTAGTTAAAGAACAGAACAGGAATTCATCATAAGCAAAAAGGGAAAAGATACATATACAGTGAGGGGAAAAGGGGGGGGGCGGTGGGGGGGATTCAGATTTTACAGAGGCCAGTTTCGAATTGCAGCCATCCCCTTGAGAGCAGTTTTGAAGGAGTCAAGGGATTCACATGCATTATGGTCCTGTCACTGTGTCTGTGGTCTATGGTCTGGACAAGTATCACTTGTGTGGGACGGGTACGGGGTTATAGCAACTTATTACATTACTTAAATGCCTTGATATCATATGTCATATTCGACCATATAGGCCTAGCCTATTATTGCATATCATTTTATTATTGTTAGATTTGCATTTCTTCAAATATGCACACTTACCAACTAATAAGCTTTCAATTAAACTATTACCTACAACAAACTACATCAATTTTTTTTTAAAAACAAGCACGTAATTATGATTAAGCACAGCTGGTAGCCTACTATACACCCGGCATTTAAGCGCGCACCAGCAAGTGCGTGTCTTGCACGCGCATTATGTTGCGCGTGCGTGCATGTGCGCTTGTGCACGTGCAAGCGGGGGGGAAAACGCACTTCCGGTCCCTCACGGATCACCGCCCTCACGGAGCACGGTCCCCTCACGGAGCACGGCCCGCTCACGGAGCACGTCTCGTCTGCGATTGGGTGCCTCTCAATGCTGCTGTAAAGTGTAGTGTAAACGGAGAGGACAGACCAGACGTTCTATCTAGAGGGGCCCAATAAAATAGAATTTCCCTGTGGGATAACAAAGGTATACAGACGCTAAATAGTCTCTGGAAAGTACACTCACGTTTATAGTTATTTATCACACAAATAAAATCAATTATTCAATTATTCCGGTTTACTTGTGGTCGTTAGACGTAATAGGCTATGGTATGCGGGCTCCATCCACCTGTAAACTAAACAAATATGTTGTACTAATCATTGCAACTTTGTCAGATTATCGGTTCAACTTCAGGAAAATAAAATATCTAAATTTACTTCTGTAGCCTCTCCGCCGTCAGGACTCCTGCAGTGCCTCCTCGTGGCCACAGATGGTAACTGGTATATCTGCGGCTCCATGCTAATCTGGTGGGCGGCGGCCCACCCCCGAGTACACTTATAAAACTTTTGCTACAAATGGCAGCAAGAGCAAGCAATAGGCGGCGGCCTACATATGAACAATTGCAGCTCAAATATTTTCTACTGCAATGTGATGATGTGACACAGCTCTTTTTGTATATATATATTTCTTTACTCCCTTTTCATTCTACGTACATTTCTTAGTTTTGATTGTTTTGTTTTACTCTTGCCATGACAATGTGTTTGTTCATACCAATAAAGGAGTGTTTCAACCACTGTCACAGGTGGTGGCAGATGGGGCCCAATCCTTGAACAGCAACACATCTAGGACACAACCTCGAAGCTCACTCCAAAGTCCAAACAACAAACCATGCATGTTTCACCTTCCACCGTGACCTTCCACCAGGCCACCCAAAGTCTCCGTAAACGCAAAGTCAGGAGTTTGGCTTGTGATGTCGCCACTAAGCAAGGGAGCCTCGACAAGTCGACATTTACATTTACCAGATTTCTCAATAGACCACAAAATGTCCACTTAACCTCCATTTTCACTTCCTGAAAAACTCCAATGCAGACAAGATAGATAGATGCTTTCTAATTTTATTTGATATATATTTTTTGTAAATGGCAAACATTAATACATTTACTTTTATAAAAGTAGGCCTATATTAAAGTCTCTTCTGATTCCTCTATTCAAATTGAAGCCAAGATACAGGCACTGCATTACTGCATTCAGACACTTCAGACACATGCGATTATATATGGGCACATAAGCACATTTAATGATCGATGACTCTCCGGTACACTTCTCCCCATTTTCTGTGCAATTTCTTGACCTCCGACTTCCCAGTAACTGACAATATTGATGTATCGTCATTGATCATCAAAGATGGCTTACGGTTCTGAGTTGAAAAGAGCCATTAGACCTAGAGTTGTTTGGGGCAACTGTGCGACCATCATCTGCCATTGCATGTTCTATCTTCGACATGAAAGATCGCTTGAAGGTTTTCTTAAATTCATTACCAATGAACACATAGATAATTGGATTCATGAAGCTGTTTGCTGCAGCCAGAGTGCCTCCCACCTTTAGCCCAGTTTTAATTACTTCCAGGCTGTGTGGATGTAAGTCAAACTCAACAAGAACAAAGGTGTGATAAGGAACCCAACAGATGAAAAAGGACAGGATGAGTGCAGCCATGACTTTGTAAGGCTTTGTAGACTTGATGGTTATATTTCTCATCTTCATACACAGAACTAAGCAGCAAAAAACAATCACCAGAAAAGGAACCAGAAACCCACAAAGGAATCGAATCAGAGCCACTGCCTTGTGTCTAGAGACAGACTTGTACTCAGTGTAGCACTGTGTGACAGACCCATGGACTTTGGTTTGTCTATAGACCAGTGCAGGTAATGCCAGGGCTGCAGAGAAGGTCCAGATGAGGACCACCATTCCAGATGCCTTGTCCGGTGTCCGGTGGTTCTGTGCCCACACAGGAAATGTAATGATAATACAGCGATCAATGCTAATCATAACCAACAGGAAGACACTGCTGAACATGTTGAGAAACAAAGCAAAGGAGGTCAGCTTACACAACGCCACTCCAAAAATCCAGTTTGAAGTGGCAGCATAGATCGTATCCAAGGGCAGACAGGCACAGAACACAAAGTCTGAGATGGCCAAACTGAGGTACCAGGTGGTGTTGACAGTCCTTTTCATTTTCCAGCCAGACATCCAAATGACCAAAGCATTTCCTCCAAATCCAATCATGGATATAATGACATTGATTGCTACCAGAACATCAGTCCAAAATGACTTAATGCTACTGAGATCCATGACACCTGAAGATGAGTTGAAATTGGTTCCATTGTCTGAAACATAATCTTCATAATCTTCATAGTCTTGCAATCCTTCCATGTATTTACTTCTCCTAAGGTATAGAACAGAACTTGTAAATACATAGGAACATACACAATAATCATACAGCCCTCACAACATATAGGTTTGAAATATAATTTTCATTAGCCAGAGAACTCACCTTACTGTACAAAATGTAATCAATGTGAATGGCAGCTACCACTACACTATATGTGCTTAGAATCTGTGCTGTGCTTAATAGAATCTCCCTAAATATGTGCTACTTCTAACTTCTGCTTCTGGAGGTTGGTAACTTGCGCAATTTATCATTTATAGCCCTTTTATTGAATTATGTTCAAATCTTCACATCTTGAGACTAGTTGAGTAGTTTTGAAAGCGTGTTTAACTGAAAATATTATTATTATTATTATTATTAATAATAATACTATAGGCTATATATTTTTTTGTATGCCTATATATGCCTTTTAAAATGCCTATAAAACTAAAAGTATAAAGAAAATGATGTTTTAGGGCTTGGGAGAATGTTTTGTAGACATGGTGTTGGCGAGTTGACGAGTGGTGTTGGTGATATACCTCACTTGCAGAGACCAGAGACATCTGTGGGCTCAAAAAGGATTTGTTGGTTGATTGATTGATTGATTGAAACTTTTTTGTTATAGAAAATAGGGTAGGGCAGTGGTTTTCAACCCTTTTCACATTCGGGTGAAAATACATCTGAGGTATATTGTGTGTGTGTGTGTGTGTGTGTGTGTGTGTGTGTGTGTGTGTGTGTGTGTGTGTGTGTGTGTGTGTGTGTGTGTGTGTGTGTGTGTGTGTGTGTGTGTGTGTGTGACTCTGCGTGTGTGTTTACATTTTCCCTCACTGGCGCGCACTAGCCAATCACACACAGTCAATGGAAGCCAACAGCCATTGCCAAGCAAGCTGACTAGCTGAGCGCTGAGCGGTGTCTCCAATGCTCTCCAGACTCCATAGCACGCAGACATCCAGGAAAGTGCGTCACTTAATATTTTGATAAACATGGCGGGGGTACTCGCGAAGAAGTGCATCAGTCCTCTTGTTTTTCTTAGGAGTAGAGTTTCTGTTCCGGAATATATTTCCCAGTGCTGTTACCACGAGAAGGTAAATGTATTAAATTATAACGTTGTTGTGACATTTGTTTTTTTTTGTCGCACTCACGCACAGTGAAGAAGACAAGACATCAACCGCTAGTTACGGTCAATGTCATTTGACAGGACATTTAAACCTTTAAACATTTAAAAGGTATTAGCCTCGGTATCCAGGCTTTTATTTTCGTTCGCATTCGGAGTTAAACCAGTATGGAGTTATTTCGTTTAGATAATAATAATAATAATAATAATATATATACTGCTTTGAACCAGAATAATGTCTTCTTCTTCCCCAAATGTGATGGCTTTATCAACATAATTCAGTTACAAGAACCATCCATGATGACTTCGGCCAAATGATGCAACATGTCATATAGGTTTAGGCAGTGTATTTCAATCTCATAGCATTAGCCTACATAGGCTACATGGTGAATTGATGGGCTATTTCAGTTCTCACTCTTCATGAAAGTTTAGGGATAAAAAAAAAACTATTGCAGACAGGGAAATTCAAGGCATTAATGATTATTTTTTTAATAATTCTATCAAATAGCCTATAATTTGTATTCATCAGAAATCTTTAGGCTACATGTTAGAAAGTAATTTGCTTCTAACACTACTAAGTATGCATGCTTTGATAATCCATAGTTTAATCTTCAGTGCAACATAACATTGCAGTGCTACTGAGACCCAACATCACCCAACATCAACTGATAAATGCATATAGGATATAGGGCTAATAATTAAGTTGTAGCCTACTGTAATTAGATTAAATATAGATTTAGAAACAAATTACTAATCTATCTATATCTCTAGATTACTAATGTTGTTTACTATTCCCCTCAGTGAAGTCGATTCATGTATGTAAATTGAGACGGGTTGCCTTGTATTATCATTTGTTCAACCTAATATAATAATTTTGGGATATGTATTTTCATAAACAATTTAGCTATCAGCATCAACTGACAATACTAGGTTAGTGCTGTGTACATACATGTGCATTTAACAATGCAGAAAGATTTGCCCATCATTATGTTTGTGTCATAAGCGTAAATATCTTGCAAAGTTGCAGCACCGTTTTCAGAATGACTCAGCAGAAACTGGGGGAGAGGGTAAGTTCGGGCGGAGGACAAATAACTACAGCAGACAATGGAATCCTCTATAGGCTACTAGTGTTTTAGTTTCCCCTTAAACAATGCTAGTTTCTAACTACAAAAACAGCAGCATCCTGTAATTTGTCATCACCGGACGGTATATAGCCTCAAGAAGGGGCTACACAAAGGGCAGTTATTCATGTGATGTATCGCATATATATATTAGTCACTCTACAAGCTCACAATATGTCAGTTGTTAGCTTGTCAATTTGTTATCTTCGAGCCTAAAGTTGAAAAAAGAAATCCAAAAATAGGGTTATAACAGGTTTATAAGAGAATGTCTTCCCTTTCCACTGTCCCAAGGTGGTGGATCATTATGAGAACCCAAGGAATGTTGGAAAATTGGACAAGAACTCCAGGAATGTTGGTACAGGCTTGGTGGGGGCTCCAGCTTGTGGTGATGTGATGAAACTTCAGGTATTTCTTTAATTATTTATCTTGATAAATATCATATTCAAGGTTTCTCCTCTAAATACAGATTTTTAAAAATATTAAATCTACAGTACATCTGGATGTGCTTGATTTCTGTATGAGGTCGCATAAGCTTTTCAAAATCATGAACAAATAATCCTTCCACAGACAACGTGGACCTTTTATATCCAGTGGCATGTTACATATTGGTGTAACTGTATATGTATTCTAGCACTAACTTTCGTAATTTAGGCATTTTTTTATTTTATGATTCAGGCTATTCATGAAAAAAATGTGATGCGTAAATGTATTTTAGCAAACTGTTCTTTCATCAAAAAGGAATTGTCACTATTATTTTCAAACATTGGAAAGATTGTGTACACGCACTGTACGCACTGTACATAATTAGATAACAATTATGTATAGTAAAACAAGACTTTATTCAACAGATCGAGGTGAATGATGAAGGGAAGATTGTGAATGCCAGGTTTAAGACATTCGGCTGTGGCTCTGCCATTGCCTCAAGCTCCCTGGTGACAGAATGGGTGAAAGGCAAATCTGTGAGTACACACACAAAACACACACACACACACACAAAACACACACACGCACAAAACACACACACACGAACAATGGAATTGATCGTGTAGTTCATGTAACCTCTTTTGTACAGGTGGAGGAAGCCTTGACAATAAAGAACACAGATATTGCCAAAGAACTCAGTCTTCCACCAGTCAAGCTTCACTGCTCTAGTAAGTCTGAATCTGAGTGTGCTCATTTGATTTCTTAAATGTTTCAATGTTTATAAGTTATACACCTTATAGTGGCTGTATTCTGTTCTAGTATGCTCATTCAGGTTTGTATTTGCTCCTTTCCAGTGCTCGCAGAAGATGCGATTAAGGCTGCCCTGGCTGATTATCGTCTGAAACAGCAAGAAGACCAGCAGGTGGCAGTCACAGCCAGCAACTAAAAGGAACACGGCATCATGCATTCTACTGCCAAGAAGAGAAAGCTTTCTATATTATTCATGCACACTAGCACACATACACCCTGAACCACATTTAGACAGCACAGTATTATTTAATCACTGTGGCACCCTGGTTCTAACCCTTTCTTAGCCTGTCACAGCCTGTCACAACGCACAATGATCGGGTGATTTGTACAAAGTAGGGGTGTAACGATGTAGTAACTATGAAAATATCGATTTAAATAAATAAAAAAACAAAGTATATCGATATGTAAACAAATATCGTATCGTATCCTTCTGAGTTTGTATCGTATCGTTTTGCAATGTAAATAATCAATTAAAAATAAATAAAAAGATATGTTTAATCACTTTTCCATTCCATATACCGTAATTTCCGGACTATAAGGCGCACCTGAATATAAGCCGCACCAGCCACATTTAGGGAAAATCCCAAATATGTGTATACAAGCCGCACCGGACTATAAGCCGCAGGTGGCCCCCTAGTGGCCGTTTCGTTAGCTCAGAGCCTTAGATGGCTCTGCGTTAGCTGTAAAAATCCATAGATAAGCCGCACCGTTGTATAAGCCGCAGGGTTCAAATCATGGGTAAAAAGGTTTACAGTAGCTACAATTGGTCTATCGAAAAATAGACCATAATGAACCAATATCGTCCATGTATCGTATCGTCAACCATGTATCGTGATACGTATCGTATCGCTGTAAAAAATATATCGTTACACCCCTAGTACAAGTCATGCCTTATCTCAAAGAGTGAGAGCAAGCATATGTTGCAACTTTAAGAATGTCTTGAAGAAGTAGTGGTAAATATTGATTGAATATATAGCCACACACCCTAAGCACTGTTTCTTTGTGTACTATAGTGCACTATAGGGACCAATCGTTTGGCGGTTGCAACTAAGATTATAGAAATGCATCTTTGGAAACCTATATCAATACTCAACAATAGTGTTTGTTTTTCCTGAGTTCTCTGAACTTAGAGTAAATAAAATTAATCTAAAATGAAGCTGGAGAGTGTAACAATTTTCTTTTGTTCGGATTGGTGGGATCAGCAGCTAATCATACTGTTGTGTATGTTATTTTTCATTGGATTATTTTTCTTGAACAGTTTATATTGGGGCTGGGCAATGTGGATAAAATCTAATATCACAATATTTTAACAATATAATAAATAGCAAAAATGTATCTACAAGCTCTTAACTCGCCATCATGCACTCCTTGTACTCCTCTGTTTCTTGTTTTTAAACATTTAATATTTAACACTTTTGAAAGTATAAAATTAAGGCCAAAACAATTAAAACCAGGAAAATACATCATAGCACAGAATGATATCCAAAATCCCAGACGATATCTAATCTCATAATACATTATCGATATGCCCAGCCCTAGTTTATATTGAGCATGTCCAGTAAATAATAATTGTTTTTCAATCCATGATCAACAGGCTATAGCTATAAGGTACAAAATGAATTCTGTTTCGAACCGATTTCCAGCTGTTAACCACACCAAAGGGTCACCATGCAACTCCTTGGGTCCAAACGGTTGCAAGGAGTTAACGCCGTCTTGACCCTTTGGTGTGGTTTGGGCCAATGCGTTGAATCACTATAGGGTCAACGTTCAACAGGACATATCACACACCGCAGGGACAACACTAAAACCGCCTTGACCCTTTGGTGTGGTTAGGGCTTAAGAAACATTCCCATTCCCAACAAACCCATTACCATCCTGTACAAAGAAAAGAAAAGGCTATTGGAGAACCTGATTTGGATAGGGACACATAATCTGATGTCACTAATGCATTGTCCTGCATGTGACAGGACAATGTAAATATTCATTATGCTTACAAATTCTTCTTGCTGTCTCACCTTGTCTTCATCCAAAGATTGTAACAGCTATTATTTTTTTGACCCATTCATTTGATCAATGAATCAAAGAAAAGTCTACAAGATCCTGTTGTATGTAGTATTGTTTTGTCAAAATAGAAAGTATTTACAGAGCTGTCATGTTGTTTACCTATAAAATAGTCTGTGGTCGATTCCAAATGGAAGTATCCTTTGCTAGAAAGCAGTTTTTTCTCCTGTGATCAACTGAAGCACAGGAGGAGAGTCTTTGTGAATTGATGTGGGACGTTGGTCCTGGTGAACTTGTGAGGCAACAGATGCAGACTCATCTGAGACATCTCTCTCTAGGCATGCCTGTTCTTGAGGGATCAGAGGCATCTCTGGGCTGATGACTGCTCCAGCCACTTCCCAATCCGACAGCTCACATTGCACGTGTTTCTCAGGTGTATGGCTGTCCAGAAGGCTGTTATCTCTTTCACTGTCTTCAGGACTATGCTCTGCTGCTTTCTGACTGGAGTCCTTTGCCTCACTCTCATCAACAGGAGTTTTGTTTGGTGTCCGTAGGTTTTTAGCCACCCTCATAATATCTGCCTGTAACTGCTTTTGAGAGTCCATTGGCCCACTTTCCTGACCAATAGATGGCTTTTCTGGCACTTCATTAAATAGCTTGGTACCTCCAGTCTTGTCCCTCTGGTCCACATACATTTTTGGGGGGAATGATGAAGGGTAGTAGGCATTGACCTTTTGCCTGCGGCTCATGAAGACTGCACCACAGATAATGAGGAGAATAACAACGAGAAGGGTGGTGCCAACAAGAATAATGAGTAAGTTGGACTGGAGGAAGTCAACAACTTGATACAGGAGTGTAGTTTGGTATTCAGTGGCTGGGCTAGTTGTAGCCAGTAGTGAAGAAGTGGGGACCAAGTAAGTTGGCCCCTCTGTATCTGCACTTCCCTCATCTGCAATGTGGAAAGGGAGGGTTGTGGCCAAACTGCTGCTGGACCATAGAGCCACAAACAGACCAATCAAGCGAAGCGCCATGAGGGACATCATTCCATGTAGGATCTGCAAATAACACATCACACATCATCACTAAATTATCTGTGCTATGGTGATGCTTTATTTTATTCCTTTGCACCAACGATGGAATAACATTGTGAGTAATTGAGTAATATTGGATGGTTAATAAAGTATATCATTGGGTTTTTTTCCCTCATATATACAGTATATATTTAATTTCAGAAAAATAATTCAAATAAAGCATTCCCAGAACTCAAACTAAATTCAGATTTACGCAATCAACTGAGCACACATGCTGTTGCAGGACTAGCGCTTTCATCCTGCAGTGATGGAAGTAGCACTGCATTCACATGTTTTATTAAAGTAAAAGTATCAATAGTGCAATGTAGATATATACACTGTGACAAGTAAAAATCCTGTAGGCTACTTGATTAAAAGTACAAAAGTATTGTGTGTCAAAATATGCTAACAGTAAAAGTACTCATTGTACAAGTTCAAAATATGTAAAAAATCTTGTGAAAATAGCCGATCTACAAGCCGACTTGCAGATCTGCTATTTTCAAATAGCCGAAATATAATACAGCTGAATTGGTTAGTGTGTTTTGTAATAATCAAAATCTACAAAGTAGGCCCAGGCAGTGGCGTAACTGTCTGGGCACCCGACTGGTAATCCAGTCGCAGTGTGCCGTGGGTTCGACTCCGGAGCCCGACACGGCCTTGGCCCTTTACTGCATGTCTTCCCCCATCTCTCTCCCGTTTCCTGTCAGCCTACTGTCTGTCCCTTCAAAAAACCAATAAAAGGCGTAAGCCGCAAAAAAAAATCTTAAAAAAAAAAAAAGAAAGCAACTACAAAGTAACTAGTAACTAATGCTTTTTCAGATAATTGTAGAGTAAAAGTACAATATTTTCCTCAGAGATGTAGTGGAGTAAGTAAAAGTATTGAAAATCTGAAATACTCCACTAAAGTAAAAAGAAAAAAACCTCAAAATTGTACTTGAGTACAGTACTTAGTAAATGTATGTAGCTACTAGCTACTTTACTGTACACCACTGCTTTCATTTTGATATACTGTAGTAGTGTGGGTCATTAGGAGGACTTTCCTGGGACTGTCTAAGAACCACAGATACTACCCCTTCATTCTTTTTCCATTCCATCTGTGTCCAAGCTGGCTCACAGGAAGGTCTGCTCGGCACTCAAGAGATCGCACTGGACTAATATTGTCACATCACATATACTGTACATGCAATGAACCACTGTCATGAATCATTTAAGAATTAATCACATTCATTGTCTGGTGATTTCTGATATGCTGAGTTTTGGACTTGATGACTTTCTAAGCAGTAATAAGTTATGACAATATAGCTTACGTGTGTAGAAATATATTAAGTCTATGACTTAACTTTTGTCTTTGGTCCAGTTTAAAGTCTGAAATTGAATTGACATTAAACGTAGGCTTAATTGAAATATTCTGCTCTGAACTGAATACATTGCTGAAGGCGTACTGATGCTGTCATCCCACATAGTGCTTATGTTAGTTAACATCATGTGTTGTTACACTTTGGTCTAAAGCTTCAGTGGAAAAAATCGAAACAATACAGAGCAACAATGAAAAGGCAGTTTGAAATAACCATTTATACTCACCACAAAATATCACCACACACAAAGGAGTCTTCTCTGGAGCTGTGAGTTCAGTTGAAAATGGTCTAGGAAAGTAAACTGAGGGAGAAGGAAGAAAAGTCGTTTGTCTGTTGTACCGTGTAACTTGTACAGTTTCAGATTTCAGGCTGGGGCTTTCTCTGGATGGTGGTGCAAAAAGAAGTTGTTAGCCATGAAGACAAATCCCTCCTTCCCTCTCCAATGTTCTCCTCCCCCTATGTCTTGCAGTTCCACAGTGAGTGGCTGTGCTCTGGCCTACACACAGATTGTTCTTGTTAGGTAGGAGTTTATGAGGCGCAGTGGGGGCAGGGGACTCCTGCTCTCCTGTCCTGGCACTCATGGGTAGGCAATGCCAGAAACAATACACAGACAAGAGAAATTAAACAATAGTTAATTCTGTTTTGGGTATAAGACATATGTAATAACTTAAATAATAACGTAATAACTAAAAAGCATTGTGCTACTATAACGCACATTCTGCCATTGATTTTGTACAAATCCTTCGGGTCAGGACATCACATGCAGGAGCATTAGTACACTGTACAATGCACAGTATTTTTGTTTTACACAAATGCAAATGGTTGATGACATTTCAACATCTCCTTTTTCATTCCCCATCATCAGTAGGCTACTTCTACACAACAAAATCCAGAGTGTTCATTTAACACAGAGTGCATACAGATGGACCTACCAGGATTAAATTAACACTCTGTATGAGGGATGATCATATGGCTCCTCTGACTGAAAATGTGGTCCATACTTTTTACCTCTTTGTTTCCGACACAGACGAGACACTGATGACTTGCAGCCGACCTGCCTTGGTATAAATAGTTAGGCAGCTCTTAGTGACCAGCCCTCACAGGAAAGAGTTAATGTTTCCTGTTCAGACATAAGCCCCATACCAGCTCAGAAAAGGTGGAATTGAGAAGGGCACATGCTGAAGGTGTTCTTTCAAACAATGTGAAGGGTGTTCTACAAAGAGGCATCGAATTAAACATGAGCAATGTGTGACCACTTTGGGAAGAGTGAATGTGCGCAAGGAAGTCAAAATGAGTGTGTATGTTTATGAGTGCATGTGTGTGTCTGTGTATGCAGACTCAGAGGTAGCCTAATGCAGTTTTAGCTTGTGTATCTGGCAAGTATACAATGTTTGCAATCAATCAAGACAAGTCTAACTTTATATGGTCAAGAAGAGGACCATGAGTCATGAGATGAGGTCATGCATTCTCAGTCTCCTAAGTTCTGGTCGATATTAATTTGATTGAGTTGAATCTGCTCTCCTTTGAAAATCACATTTAGAAAATGTACACAATACACAAGAATGCCAAGAAGGTCAATATTTGCAACTGGCTTAAAAAGTAAGTCACTTTCAATGCACATAATCAACCATTTCCTTGTGTATAGTCCACTTGTGTATAGTCCACTATAAGACTATAATAGTTAGACAGGAAAGGACTGAGTGAAGTAAACAACATAGCTGATCAGACTTCCAAACTGAAGCACTGATATGGCTATTGATACCTATAAAGACATACTCCGTATGCAACAAACAATTATGCTTAAATATTCCGCACTCCGCCATGCGATGATGTTGAACATAACACATTGCATTGTGACATGTTTTGAGCTTGTAGGCCTGCTATTTTCTGGCTTAATCTTTTTATGTTTTAAGTCTTTTGAAGTTGTGTTCAATGATGTTAATGAGACAAAGCTGAAACTAGAGGCAAGAGGCATGTGTTCTTCCTCAAACATGGGCTCCAGATCCCTAGTTTCCTTTTTCAAATGAAAGGAAGTGAATATCAATTTGAGCCAAAGGATAAATAAAGGCCTTTCATGAAGCCAGACATCTGGCCCAGGGTCATGAGTTGTGGTCTCTGCAGCAGTGTTTTTTATTTTATTTTATTTTGTAGAAGATAATTTACCCTAAAATTAACATGTAAAAACTTGCAATTGTTCATCTCAGTATTAAACAAATTAGGCTATCAACATAATCTCAATTGACCATAACCGCCCTTCCCGTCTCCCGTTATGTGAAATACCACCAGGGCTCAGTACGGGTTATGTTCCAAACATTTCTTTCATTTTTGTTCTCACCCAGTTTCATATTCACTTTAATCTATTCCCTACACAGTAAAATCCGGAGTGCTAAGTTATTTCTGAAAGTATAAAAATGAACCTGTCAAATGTTAAATTAACAGGATAGGATAGGATATAAAACATAGCATTTTATATCCTACCTACCTACCGTTAATGGTAAACGAGCACGGAAATGTAACGTATGATCGGTTCTGTCTTTGTGGTTTGTCTCTTCCTTCCTGGAGTTGGGTGTGTAGGTTATAGCCAAACAAACAACATCAGACAGAAGAGGAAGACATTCAAAGAGCTGAAACAATTTTATATTCACAGAGGTCTAGATGAACCGATGCCCAATTCAGACATCCGAAACGATATAATGCATGTACAGTATAAACAAGATGTCTTCATTTCTCCATACAGGAAAAAATAAACGTTATAAGTTTGTAAATACTATTTGGGTGGCACAAGCAGGTGGTGCTATGGGCTGCTATGTGGAAACGCAGCATAAGACATGCACTGGGATCTGAAGGCAGTTAGGTGTGCATCTCAGCAACCCATCTCGCAGAAGTCTAGTCTAGCGCATTGTAAAGGGAATCGACGTCCTTGCTGCTTGGCTTATAAATACCGACAATAAGCCACTCTGTCTGACCAGTGACCACACTTTAAATTGTTTGTTGATGCAGCTTAATTCTGACGCAATCTAAACAACACAGTCATTTTCTGGAAGGAAACTGTTCAGAGTGAGGTTATCGTCCATATCCCCATCACTGTCATACTCTGTACTAGGCAGCAGGGCTCCATTGCTCCTTGGATTAGTACCTCTCCAATATGGGACGTTGTTTTCGGGCAGCAAGCCAGAGATACACACAAGCTCCATCCCTTGCTGAGACTCCCTGGTGCAGCGGTAACGATACTTCCTGGCTGACAGCTTGGTGCAGAGGATAACAGTAGAAACCATAAAGGTAGTGCCTATCAATGCCAGTGCTGCAATGGCAATAAGGCACTGGTTAACTACACCACTACGGTGGTTTGTAGAGCAGGGCTGGAGACCTTTCTCAGAGGGTTTCTCATTGGGGGGTAATGATGTTCTAGCTGTTGGGAAGGATTTGGTGGTCCTCCTGGGTACCAAAGGGAATACTGGCACAGAGGAATTGGTGGTGGAGTTAGATGTTGCAGAAAAAGGCAATGTTGTTTCAGTGGTGGTGGAAGTTTTTGTGACGGGGGATTTTGTCTTTGTAGAAGCTTGAGGGTGAGATGTAGAAGAGAACTTGTTTTTTCTGAACACTCCCACAGAGGATTTGGTGGAGGTAGGAGTGGGAGACAAAGTTGATGTTCCTTCAGTGGCACTGGAAGATGGAGTTATTGTGACAGGGAACTTTGTTGATGAATGTGATATCTTCATAGAAGAAGACTGGGAGAGAGATGTAGAGGAGAACTCTGCTTTGGTGGACATTTCAGTTATTTTTATAGGCCATGAAGTGGTTTTGCTGTAGGAAGATATCGATACTAATGTTGAGTTAGTAGGAGCATTGCTGAAAGTGGTGGTAGAGGCTGTAAAGGAGGACTTTGAGGTTGAGCTAAGGAGCAGGGAAGGAAGCTTCGATGCAGCGGTCATCGCAGAAGGGCCAAGCGATGTAATGAGAGGTTCTTCTCGACTTAATGGCTGAACTGTGGGTTTCATGGTTTCTGTAACTTTCAAAGGAGTGTGAGAGGACACCATTCCAGCAGTCACTGCGGTTTGGGTGTTGCTTGTGTCTTCAATTTCAGCTGAGAGTGATACACTGCTGCTTGCTGTAGCCGGTTTTGTAAGAATACCTGCATTGTTGCGAGTGAGCGTGGCTTTCAAGTATCCAGATGAGGTCTGCTGGTTTGTTTTATGAGCTCCAGATAGGGTCAGATGGCTGGCTGTCTCACTGTGGTCCAGCGGTTTAGCAGTGATACTACTTCTGCTGCCCTCTGGGGTGGTAGAGAGAGACTGTACAGAGACCAAAACAAATAGCCAGAGCAGTGCTGGATCCTTCCTAATGTTAGCTACCATGGTTCAGAGAGAGAGAGATCTGAAATGAGAAAACACAAATTACTTTTACTGGTGTTAGTAAGATATGCGCATGATTATCTATTCTAATATAAACAAATGCCTATAAATGCCTATGCCAACATTCCTATTATATGGGTATAATCACCTGTATATTTAATTAATTAAATAGGGTTCAATTTGGGCATGCCTTTGCTTTTGATCTAGGCCTAGTGTAGGCTATATGCCCTCTGGTCATTACATTTTATTGTAGTGTCAAATCACAAGTGTCCCTATTATATTTAATTTCCGCGATTTGTCATATGGCAAATTATATAGGGCTTAAGTGGTTACGAAAACTTTTGTATCTTCTTTTTTTGCATGTCACAAACTTGTGATGAAATAGTCTTCATGGGGAAATAATGAAATAATCTTTCTTCATCCTAGGAGATATACAATACATGCAACCATTTATTAAACTACCATATTCCGAATTTAGAATTTAGATACAGACTTAAAATAATGTTAAACAGGTGTACACAAACCCTCTTGGACAGAACATGTTACCAACACAAGCAATATCATGCAAACAAGAAAACAAAGAAACATCAATATAAGTAAGGGATGTGTTTAAATAGATTTCTGCCTATGAAGCCAAATAGGAAAGGAGGGTTAAGATCCATTAACTATGGATATTTTCATAATATGTCACATTTATAATTAATGTATAAAATGTTTAATGGTCAGTTTGGAAACAAAAACAATCTTTAACCTTTCAACAATACAGCAGGAAAAAGGATCAATATACAAACAACTTAAATCTTTTCTGAAACAAACGTTACCTTTCTGCCTTTCTGATGGAGAAAACGGAGGTGTTACATGCATATGTAAAGTTGGTTTCAGCTCATGCCAGTGATTCTAGATCCTTTGTGCATTTTGAAGCAGAATCTACCTGATATCAGAAAGAGGAAATGTTGACGGCTTTCAATGTTATCCAAGTCAGAGATGAAAAGATATATTTTCAAGAAAGTGTCTAAAAACAATAGGCCTACGTCACAATGACGAGAAGGATTCTAGACTGCTCCATTCATTTCCAGCAAATTGTATATATAGGTTACAACTTCTTTCAGAAATAAATCCATTATATCATTTAGCTAATTTAAAAATGTAATCATGTCTATTGGTTTATTTCAACGGCCTCACTTGTCTTACCTCAGATGTAGAAGTAAAGTGTTGAGTTGCTGCAGTATATTGCACATGTCCGCCCCGATGAGCGGATTGTGAGGGAGCAGGAAGTATACTCACTTCTTTAAAAGTTACTCAACAGTCTGCCAGTCAGAGATATGGCAGATATAGCAACTATTAACTGAAATGCACAGCAGGAAGTCAATACACCGGAAAGTGCTTCACAATAATAACTATAGGTACTACTGAACCTAGATAATTATGATGGTGTCTGTAGTGGGCCCTGGAAAATATGACAGATTAGTTTCTGTTTTCAATTTAGTCTTACATTCTTTAAAGTGAGTTTGCTAGGTTTGTTTAAAGGCTTAGTTGGTTTAGTTGGTCCAACATTTTACTGTGTAGCAGTGTGTCTATTAGTCTATTTCAGCACAAGTGTTCATAGGTGGCATACTAATGACATATGTCCATACCTGGGTAGGCACCGCTCACTTTCTTTCCCCTTAAATTTTAGTGTTCTATTTAGTTTTATAAATAAGCATTAAAAATAGCATATCTACAATCTCGCAACATCTCCCTATTGTAAACAAGTGTAATGCTTTATGGTGTCGTCCACAGTTAACAGTCTTGTATTGAGTTGTGCTTGAAATGTAATGTAATGTTTCAAACTGTTAATAAATACTTTACATTTTTTAAGCATGCAGCTCATAAGCCCAAATCACACCAGTTGCAACTTCTTGCAACTCAAACGGTTTTGGCAGAGCTTTATATAAGAAATTCTCTCCCTCTGATTTTGTTTTCCGGCGTTTTGTAGACACACTTAATAGTCAATTAGATGTTTTGTTTTAGTAAATCCTCATTAAAATATTAAAACATATGGTAGTTAATTTGAGGGGGGGTTGATACAAGTTTTGAAACTGGTCTCCACGGCAACCACACGCTTCCTGCTGCTGATGAGTCAAACTGAGCAGCTGTTGGAAAACATTTTGGTAAACTAAAATCCTGTATATGTTTGTCTGGTTTACCATTGACTTGCTAATCATTTTCAAAGTTCAGAGTTCCCAATTTTGGACAGGTAAAAAAAAATAACAACTTTGGAGAAATTGCTGCAGATCTACAAGCTACAATGCGTTGCTATACCAGTTATGAGATTGAAGATCAATGTTTGTAATTGTTGACTCCGCCAGGTATGACAAATCTTGACAAAGTTATATGCAATAGTTGTACATACTGTATTATAAATGTACATTGTATATGTCTAGCATTCAAACCAGCTACGTCTATTTGCAATGCTCTGGAAGCCTCTCTGACGTAAACTGTTAAATTAAATGTGCAGAGTATATTAGTAAGTAATAGTATCGTTATATTTGTTTATACATAGCTTGGGTGGGTTACCCTAACCCGGCCTTTAAACAATACTCAGACACAGAAATGCCTAAAGAAACAGACCTTGGCTTCAGCTGTGTTTACCAATCAGTTTACCATGTCAAAAGATATCTGCTAACAATGAGAAAGGTCACACGGTGCGACGTGTCGCGAGCTTGTACATCTGCTACTGTATTTTCGGCAGCCACCTCAGACCATTGTAATGTCGAGTGAACAGAACAAAGCGAAATGTGTAGTCGTCTTCCGTGCATGAAGCATTAGAATATATTTAATACAGATTTTAGTACAAATACAGAAAAATAAAAAAGGAACATTTGCAAGTGAAAAATGTTTATTGTGTAGACAGCCATTTGTTGGGGGGGGGGGGGGGGGGGGGGTGAAAGAGCCGAGTGAATGATTCCTTTCCAACACCACACGTGCACTGGAGATGTTAACCTCATGGCTAATTTCATGCTCTGTCATACAATGGTGTTGCGCCCTACAAGCTCACAACACGTCTTGATGAGGTGTGAGCTTGTACGTTTGTAGTTCGGCTACATTTGGTGCATGACGCCGTTTTACGACAATGTATAAATCGGGCTTCAGTCTGACCTTTAACAGTAACAAGAGGAACCACTACATTTACACAACATTTACACCAGAGAGAATTGTAGTTTTCCAGGTAGCCCCCACAAAGTTACATTTAAGCTCAGAAGAGCAGGAGCTAAATGCAATAGGAATTCTTTCACACCGACTGACCTGGGGGTTTATTTTTTTTAGAAGAAAGTCCTAACTACAGTATGTGTACCTGTCATATCTTATCTCATTCTGCCATTACAGAAACAAGTCTCAAGTTAAATGATAACATCGGCCATCATTCAGTTGAATCTGAAGTTATCGTGTGTGCAAGACATTAAAATTAACTGCTGAAATTGGTTTAAAAGAAACAATGGTTTTGTAACAGATGTATGACAGCAACTTTTTTTTTTTTTTTTTTTTTTTATAGAAAATTCTGTTTGACTAAATCATTCTATTACACTATAACTGGAATGAAAAAAAAAAAGAAAATGCAAAAAGCAAAGACCCACCACCCCATACACACAAAAACGCATTCACACACAAAAAAAGAAATATGGCAATACTGATGGCTACATACAAGTGTTGAGGAGTAAATGCAAACTTTACATAAGAATGATCTTTACCACAACTTCACACACACAAAAAAATAAGACATTTTAATCGGTTATTCAAATGTGCTCATCCCCAGTAAAATGTGGACACAAATTGCAGGAGTTTCTCTTTCTGCATTTTAGGACAAAGTGTGAAGTAGGATGAGAATTCATGAGTAAAAACAAAATACCTCTTGGAATGTATGCTCTGCATCCTCAGGGGGAAGATGCCAAACGTAACGATGAAGCCGAATTAATTAATTTGGCAGTGACTGGCCCCGTCCTCCGGATACTCTCCCAAACTGAACAGTCCTGAGATGGTATTTACATGGCAACCTTGGCAACTTGCTCTTCCAGCCTGGCGATTCGGCGGTCTTGGCGGATGACCCGGTCCCTGAGTGATTTGAACTCTCGCAGTACCTCCTCCAGTTTATCTTCCATTTTCTGATACAAAGCAAAAACAAAACAGCAGTTTCTAAGTTAATAGGCAGTGCTTGTTGTGAGGCCTGTGCAGTGGGACCCTATTTATGAGCCAAATTCTCCCAATTTAGTAGTTATTTCAATTCCCTGAAGCCAAATTCCAACACCCCAAATCTCAGCCACACTCGATCACTTCAGCATGGCGGTGTAACGTGTTATGGTGAAATTGGTGTGACAATCGTGTACACTTCAAATAACGTCAGTGTCCGAATGTAAATCATTGTGGTTTGTTAATTAGCAGAGTTCGCCGGTATTTAGGCCACTTATTTAAAATACCTCCATGAAATGTATGTAAGTCAACAATATGGTCACATATGTAGGCATATAACCAATTTCACCATAACACCGCCATGCTGGAGTGACAGTGTGGGTGAGTGAGTGGCCCAGATTTGGGGTATTGGAATTTGGCTTGAGTTCACCAACCACATACATTTCTGTATTGATTGATTGATTGAAATATTTATTAACAGTTTGTAGAATTTACAGTACATTTTAAGCACAAACTCAATACAAAGACTGTCAACTGTGAGTGGACGACCCAATTAAGCATTACACTTGTTTACAACAGGGTCCACATTGTTCAATTCATCAAAACATTTAAAGACATACAGACATTTAGAGACATACAAATAGACATTTCTATGTAGCTAAAGTACAGAACAGGAATTCATCATATGGGAAGCAAAAAAGGGAAAAGATACAATATACAGTGAGGGAAAATGGGGGGGTGGGGGGGATTCAGATTTTACAGAGGCCAGTTTCGAATTGCAGCCATCCGTAGGTGCCCTTTGAGAGCGGTTTTGAAGGAGTCAAGGGATTCACATGTCTTAATGTACTCTTGTTACAGCTGACCCCTAGTGGTTGGGATGGGATTGAAACTACAGTGCATGCCTCTTTTGCTAAACTATTTGGATTTGCATTGGACAATCACTTTTGGGGTGGGGTTTAAGGGCTAGTTGCCGCTTCATTTCACCTGGCAGTGAGGAGCCTCACTGGGAGGACGTAATGCGTGCAGAGGAACACTCTATTCCTCATAGTTCAACACTCCTGCTGACAGGTGCCCTTGACCAACCTGTGGCCAGTGCAGTGACAAAAAACAAGCCGGATGCACAACAGCAGGATTTTAACCCCTAGTAGCAGTGACAATTGTGTGGCAGAAGGGCAAGTTTGTCATTATTTTATAGATATGGTATACAACATAGAAGACAGCATAATAAATAGGCACCAAGTTCACTTCAAAAGATCTTGCAGCAGATTATATTAAATATGAGAAGTCATCTTTTTAATTTAAAAATACAATGCAACTATGAAGTGTATTAACTAGGTATTAAACATACTACAAATATATTCTCCTTCCGGGCCTAAGACGCTATCGAACGACTATTAAATGTGATTAAATATTGCCTAGGGCGCTATCGGACGACCGCTTAGTTTCTAATGTTGAAAAATAATATTTACCGGTTATGGCGTCCATCATCACTAAGCAACCCTTAGCTTCCATGTTGGTGATGTCGTCATCCATATTACATTCCGCGCAGGACACGATCCAAAAACAAAAAACTCAATCCATTGAAATTGCCCTCAGATTGAGGTGATCCTACGAAACTACCATGTTTTTGGAGGTGAATAAAAAAAAACAGTCATAACTCGCTCAAATGTTGACGGATTTACAAACGGGTTGGTTTATTACAAACGCTGTCAACGTGGCTATGATTCAGGATGCTCATCTGCTTAATTTAGTTTTTTATATGAACGTTGTATAAAAGCAAGTGACTCAATTTCGATGGTTCCGGCCTTTTAAAGATGCCGCGCTGGCTTAAAGCGTGGCAGGTAATGACAAATAAGCGCCATGGATAGAGTTAATGTGACTCCCCTGAAGGTGGTTAATCATCCAAACTTGGCTCGTTATTTTTCATTACTCAGAACATTTCCTGTTACCTCAGGAAATAGGATAGCAACAATTAAAGCATACATTAACAGGGTCTTTGACAAAGTTAATAGCTTGGATAATTAGCAAAACAGAGAAGATACTAATGCATGCTGCATTCCAACTTCAAGTTAAACACTCACTATTGAGGGCTGTGACGGGGCTCGCTTCTGGGCAACAGGAGGGCTCTCAGGTTTTGTGACTGCTTTGTTCTCCAGGACATTTGACTTAACCACCCTAAGGTCACGGTTCTTTCCAGAAACAAAGCCATCCTTCAGTGAAATAAGGATGGGGTCTCCATTCTTTCCTGCAAACCACGCCTCTGCTTCCAGTGCTGGGTCTGGACCTGCTGTGTCCGGATACAGATCATCCTGGAAGAGATCCGACTGGGTGTGTAGGAGGAAGACACAGGAAAAGATTGGGATAAAACACGCGAAAGATTAGAATTACAAATATATATTATAAATCAACACCATAAACTAGTAACAGCAGCAGGCTTACCTTGCGTGGGACTGTCATGATGATTGGTTCACATTTCCGTTCATGTAGTTTATAAAACCTTATCGAAAGACACAATATAATATTAATTAATTAATGAATAAGCATTAATTCTTTGTCTTGACTCTTCACACAACGCATAGTCCCGGATCTCCCTTTCTTATAACAAACACAATACTATGTTTTGGCCGCAAAAAAAAAAAGGGTTGAAAGCCAACTATTATTTCTGACCAGTAAAAGGAAGGCCCCTTTAGTCACTCCTACTTTCACTCAGTTACTAGTCACTAGTACTAAACCAATTTTTTCCCCAGTCTTTTTAATTACAGATGTTCTGCTTATCTAGGACTCTACACTACAGGTAACAGCCAAACAATAACGTTGATCTATTCCATCTATGATTTATTATACTATACTAATGAATAATAACCTCTAAGTGAGTGCACCATTTGAAGAGGCCTAATTTACAGTAGATACTTTTAAAGCAAAGTAATATGGGTCACCGCTTTCAATGCAAATCAATTCTTATTCTTTGCTAACCACTTTATTCAAAAACCACCAATCTACAAAGTACAATCAGTGCATTACATTGTAGATAAATACATTTTATTTTTATTTCCTGAGTTGGCAACACATACTGTAATGTCCAATTGTTTGTCTTTTTGCTTTCTGTATGTCCTTGTCTATTCCCGTTCATTAAAAATGAATAAAATTGTTGAACAAATAAATAAAGAATAGGACGTGTTTAACACAAAAAGGGAAATTCTGGAAGCAGACGCATCCATGACCCAATCCACAAAATAAAAGTGACTGATTGCCATATACTTTCTTTTGAAGAGCTTTAGCCTACTCTTTCATCTGCCACACGGTGGCAGCAAAGGGTAGGTAAGCTTTGCCAAGGCTTTTTGGCCATAATTATATGGTCACTTTCACTTCCTTTTAATATGTCATGTGTGATGCGATGAAAAATCACACATCAGATCTGAACCTCAGATGGATGATCATCACCATGGACAGCTCTGTATTATTCAGAGAAAATAGCCAAAGAAAGTGGTAAATGTAATGGCACTCTATGGGATGCGCCTGCACGTTTCCTGGTGCTGGGGGTATACAAGGCTTTGCCTAGCAACCGGGCCAGTGTTAAAAGATGTTTTCATATTTCATATAAAGCTTTATCTCAGAGAATTCTCGTAGTTGGCATATAGCTGGTGTAGAGGGAAAGCCTGAGAATTTTTGTAGTTGGCATAGAAATAATTACATATGCATGGCAAAGCATTCACTTATGGGAACTGACAAAATCACGTACAGTAGCTAAAGTACACAGAATTATTTTCATCAGCTTGTCTCTTTGAGCTAATTGGGAAAAACTGACTATAATTATCCAGCCTGACAACCGAAGTGACGATTAAACAAGTTAATAGTTCAAATGTAATCACATCTCAGCTGATTCACAATTGAATCACCCCAATGAACAAATCAGTGTCGTCACACATTAGTCTACGTGAGGTATTACAGGTTTCAAGGGAAATGCTTGGAACATACTACTGGCTAAGTGACACAAACAATTTCACAAGGTCCTGTATAGCTTTTCAGATGCAACCTATATTGCATAATATGAGCATCTCCACCCCTATCAATTGCTGATTACCTTTCCTAAATATTTAAAATTTAACCTATAATCTGTATAACAAGACCGAGTATACAGAAAATATCTATCAAAATGTGTGTTTTGTAATTTCTACTAAGACTAAGACTAAGATTCCAGGACACATGGGAACCCTACAAATATTTGATTAATTACGGCAGTAGCTCTAGAATTCACATGAGGAGTGTGGACCAAATAGAGGATAAACACATGACTGTCCCCCACTGTTAAATATGAATTTCTGCTAAGTGAAGGAAAGTACCTTGCAATTTCACATTTGCTGGCATCCAGGCCCCTCTTGGGCATGAGCCCCATACCCCTCTGGGGCTCCTTGCTGGAAAAGGTGTTGAGGAAGTGGACATATGGTGCTTCATCGGTGATCTCAAAGTATCGGATGCTACTGTCACCCTAAAAGACAAATATGACGATTGTAATTGTGCTGGAAAGTGGCACTTAAGACCTGAATGATTGTATGAAATCTTGCTTACCTTCCCACATAGATACACAACATTGGTGTCTGGGTCATAGAAGGGCAACAGAACTCCATTACTGCTGTCCATCTCCTGAACCGATATGGGCTCATCCATGTTTTGCTGCAAAGATAATTAATATAAAGTGTGTGATGTGTCAGTGTGTCAATCTGAATGGCCATCGGTGTACCAAATGAGATTTCGTTGGGTGACGTACAGGGTTCCACAGGGCTAGCTGGCGTTCACTCATGCGGCTGAAGCCAGTGGTGAAGATGTTTCCATCAGCTAGGAAGATGGCTCTCATTGGCCGAGCTCCTTCGTGGGCTTTATCCTTCTCCTGAAAATAATTCAATACATTCATGGTCAGACAGGCCAATTTTCAGGGTTAGCAGAGTCTGCTTTTAATAAGAGTGAGAGTACATTTTGCCAATCTAATTCACATGCTGACCACTTTACGTCATACCGGTGGGGTGGGGGGTGTGGTTGCACGGCATGTGTTCAAATCAAATCAAACTTTATTTATAGATCACATTTTAAAAAACAACCGAGATTGACCAAAGTGCTGTACAGATCAGAAGCAAAACAAGATTCAAGAAACACAATATACGTATGTAGAAAAGTGTCGACACAAAAACATCTACCGGTATGTACAAAAGAAAACATTGGATGTGCTCAGATGAGGCTAAAAGCAAGAAAATAAATGAGTCTTAAGCAGAGACTTAATAACATTGATAGACTGGGCTGTAATATTGAAGGGCAGGCTGTTCCAAAGCGTGGGGGGCTGCAGCCGCAAAAGCGTGTGCGCCGCTGGTTCTTTTGCTCGTTTTTAGCTCAACCAGCAGTAGCTTATCAGCAGATCTCAGAAGTCTAGCTGGGGTGTAAGATTCCAGGAGCTCAGAGAGCTACTGGGGGGTCAGCGCATTTAAAGATTTAAAAGCAAATAGTAGAACTTTCAAATCAATCCTAAAGTTAACAGGGAGACAATGAAGTGAGGCCAGTACAGGGGTTATATGTATACGTCTTTTTTTAGTGCCAGTCAATAGGTGAGCAGCAGCATTCTGGAGCAATTGCAGTCGTCTAATTGACGACTGTTCGATGCAGTAGTCGAGCCTAGAAGAGATGAAAGCATGGATTGCAGTTTCTAACTGTTTTGGGGGGAGATATGGCTTGTTGTGAATTTATACAGTTTACCACAGAGTTCTGACTTACCACCACAATCCTTTTCTTACGGGGGTCAATAACGCGGACCTTCTTGTCTTTACAGGCAGTGCAGAGGAGGCTACCATTGCGGCTCCAGCTGACACTAAAGATAACATCGGGGTGCATGTCCTCCAGGTTGATTAATGGCTGTCCCGTGCCCACATTCCAGATGACGACTTGGTTGTCACATCCTAAATGGACAGACAAGGCACTTTGTCTGATTGCATACTACTACACTTTTGTTTTGCATGTTAATGCAGTGCAGAAACAGAGAACAGGGTAATAGGCAGCTAGTGGGCCAAAACTGGCCCAGCAGTAATAATTGCGGTCAGCAGCCGAATACAGAGATGCTTCCAAAGTAAACAAGTGACCTGTCAATAACAATTTCAGAGCGTGCATGAGGGGGCAAATGAATTTCCCTTGCGGGATCAATAAAGGTCTGTTTCTCACTCTCCATCTTATTAGGATTAGGATATACCACCTATAAAACTATTTTATTTATCTCCAACAATGTACTGTATACGTCTTACAAGGTGCGGTGGCAGAGTTGCAGTAAACAAACAAACATTTCTTAAATTAGCCTGCCAAACTTAATTGCCGACCCCTGATATATGGGATGTTTTGTCAATATCCATAGTTCAATGGACCCTTCGCTAAACCCCAGCCCAAAAGCGATTGTCCAATGCCAATCCAAATACTTTAGCAACCGTTGCTAAACTGACATATGGTCTGGCAAGCGACCGTCCTCATAGCTGTCAATGTTATTTCGCCTGCACAGACAATAATTTGCAACATTAAAAGCAGACATAGGAATATCATGACCCAGCAACAGATTCCACATACTCAGAAAAAGGTTGGAGGGTGCATTTTTCTAGCCTGGGTTCCAGCCTGATTCGCTGCGTTCCGCTGATCTGAAATGTCACTGTGCGAATTGACATTTCAGACCCGCGGAACACAGCAAATTAGGCTGGAACCCAGGCTAGCATTTTTCACCCCTTTTGCCAAAGCTGAAATCTGCACTTTAAACTGCTGTGTTGTTGAACACATACAGTGATGGCATTATGGCAATACCAATCACTGTAGTCTTACCATAGTCGGACGAAGTTGATTGAGTTGGATACAGTTTCTCCCATTTCCTCGTATTTCTAGTTTATTGAAATAATGTCAAGCACATTCTCCCAATGCATAGCCTACTGCAGCCTTGTTGACTAGATTTAGAAGACATTTTGAAGCTATTGCTACTGAAATGATCGAATGGAGAAATCCCATCATTTAACATGCATCTCAATGGGTGAGAAGCACAGCTTTCCAGACCTTGGTCTGACAGAGTGGAGTGGGTGGGGCTTAGCGAAGGGTGAGTGTACTGACAAATGCTAGACTAATGCCCTGAAGAGACTCAGTTCAGTGTATGGGGGTTGTTACCTGCACTGAGGAGGACATTGTGAGCTGTAGGATGCCAGGCCACAATGCCAACCCTCTTAGAGTGACCCTCCAACACCACAACGGGTTCTGAAAGGGGAAGAGTCAAGCCCTTCTCAGGAATTTGCCAAACCTGAAACAGGAAACAGTTATATAGATAAGTAACAAGAGCTATTGGCCATGCTAGGTCCCTTATGGTAAAAACACATATACATACATATACACACACACATATAGCCGATCTTCAAGCTCACAATGTCTCGATGTAGATCGGCTAGTTGAACTATTTTAAAATGTTTTTCAAAATAGTAAAAAATGGCAAATACAAAAAAGCAGTGGTAGTTCAGCTGTGCAATACAGCCTCCCAGTTTTACAAGCCATTCCAAAATTCATGTCATTTTGACATTGATACAGGATGATCAATCACTGTTGAGCTGCCCAGGAACAAGAAATAATAGATTGTCTAGATTCTAGAATGTAGATTGTAGCCTAGTAAAAAATAATTGTAGCATAGTAAAAAAAAAAACAGTAAATTAGTCCAAGGGAAATGTATTGTTCCTGGCTGCCAGCCAGTCACTGTACACTGTGTACCGCCTCTTAAAATAGAATACTGACAGTGTTTGAAATCTCTCTAGTGCCCTCTAGTACTGCATGGAATTGAAGATGTTGCTCATTTTTAACATTACTTTTCTTTTAGTTTTTAATTTAAAATGTTTCACAAATGTTGATGCGTTGTGAGCTTGTTGATCTGCTATTACTATGGATCCAGGTGTGCCTCGAGATTTTGACTTGCTAATTAGAGTGCCTTGGGCACTATCCTGCTTTGACTACAGAGGATCTTGTGCTGTGTCATGGAAAGAGCTGTTTTCGCACAAAGGTACACAATGTTTGTTAGTCAGTGTGTGTGTGTGTGTGTGTGTGTGTGTGTGTATAATTAGCCAACATGCCTTTAACTTTTCATTTTAGATTAAACCTCAGTCCCATGTCATCTCTCAATCACAACATTCAGCCAAATAATAACAATTAATATTATTAATGAACTAAAAAGAATAACCAACTAATAGTTAGCGTTCTTCTATAGGGCAAGCCAAGGGTTCTCAACCTGGGGGTCGCCAAATTATTATATATTTATTATTTTCACACGAAAAATAGTACACATGCATAAACTTTCCTTAATGATTATATCTGGTTTCAGTATTTATTTATGATGTATTTTCTCTATTATTAAGGTTATTGTAGCGGCCAATTTGTATTGGGGGTGGGGAGGCCGGGGTCACGAGACATGGCCAAAGCATTTCCGGGGGTCCCCAAATGGCCAGTGGATTAGCAAACTAAAAATAAAGAATCAGGATTTTCTATTTTGTACGAAAATTTCAGTATTGATCACTATCAAATAATCCTATGTGAGTAATGTAGATCTATGATATTGCTAAAGTAGAAGTCATAGCAGGTGTCACTACTTCAGCTCGGATACATTTATTGAGAAAGTTGTTTGATTTTGACAATTTTGAACCCCAAATTTTGAGAGAGAGAGAGTGCATTTTCCGGCAGCGGAACACCCGCAGCAGGCGCCAGTATTTCTCGGCGGAATCAGTCCGACACTCTACCCAAAACCCTTACCCTAACCATAACCGCAAGCACTCTACCCAAAACCCTTACCCTAACCATAACCGCAAGCACTCTACCCAAAACCCTTACCCTAACCATAACCGCAAGCACTCTACCCAAAACCCTTACCCTAACCATAACCGCAAGCACTCTACCCAAAACCCTTACCCTAACCATAACCGCAAGCACTCTACCCAAAACCCTTACCCTAACCATAACCGCAAGCACTCTACCCAAAACCCTTACCCTAACCATAACCGCAAGCACTCTACCCAAAACCCTTACCCTAACCATAACCGCAAGCACTCTACCCAAAACCCTTACCCTAACCATAACCGCAAGCACGACGCAACGCATGTCAGACCAAACGCACTGCCACGGAAGCGAGTGGCAATGGAGTGTCAGTTTCCCCGGGAGCTGCCGGAGAATGCACTCGCTCCTCCTGCAAATTTTACTTTTAGCAATACCAGGCAGTAAAGATCCTTGCTCACTGCTGCGTTTTTCAGATTTTTAGCTTTAGTCGGGTTTTCCGGAAAACGCGTCCAGTGTGTAACCACCTTTACTCTCCGCCCAAGTTAATCAAATGTATCTGCTTTATTGAACAAAATTCCCTTACAGTATATGAATGCAGTCTTTTACCTTTATCACAAACGTATACATTTCTACCAAAACATGAACATATAAACTAGTGTATATACTGTATTTTTTGGTGTTTTTGCCTTTATTGATAGGGTATAGTAATTAGACAGGAAAGGAGGAGAGATGGGGGGGGAAGACATGCGGCAAAGGCAGATGGGCTCGAGACTCGAACCCGCGACACACCGTCAGGCTGGATTACCGGCCTAGGTGCCGCCCTGGACCGCTCAGCCGCGGCCCAGGCCTTTTGTCTTGATTTCTAACAATGTAGATAATCCAATATTTATGGAGGATTTACTGTACTTAAAGGACAACTTTAGTTTTTTCAACCAAGATTCATGTTTTAGGTTGTTATTAGAGAAACTAAAAGGTGAGTGTTCATTTTCTTTCATTTGCTGCTTTCTTTCGTTTTAGGGATTTTAGCAGTTTTTGACAGGGGGGCGGGGGCATTCGAGCATGGGCCTAAATATGTATTTTTTAACACAATTTTATGGTGATTTTTTTTTTTTATGGTTTACTATAGTCCTAATAAACGCCAGGAAATTACATCTGGCGACAAAAGATCACGGGATCTATTGAATGTGACAAACTTACATATTGAGCCTATACACACAGTATAAGCCTTAGTAGGCTACCTTCACATTCAGTAGATCCTGTGATCTTCTGTGGCCATATGTAATTTCCTGGCGTTTATTAGGACTATAGTAAACCACAAAAAAATAAATCACCATAAAATTGTGTTAAAAAATGCATATTTAGCCCCATGCTCAAATGCCCCCGCCCCCCTGTCAAAAACAGCTAAAATCCCTAAAACGAAAGAAAGCAGCAAATAAAAAAAAATTAACACTCATCTTTTACTTTATCTAATAACAAACTAAAACATGAACCTTGGTTGAAAAAAACTAAAGTTGTCCTTTAATTACAGAGACAATGCTCAAAAACTCTGGCAGTAACCTTAAAACATGAATTGTACCCTTACCATGACTGTGCAGTCCTCTGAGCCACTAGCAATGACATGGTCATTATGAGGACACCAGTCGATGTCCAACACCGGTCCTTTATGACCACACACAGTAGGGTAGGTCTTGTCTATACGGCCAGTCTGGGCAACAGAAAACAAATTGTTAGAGTAAAGGTTAGGAATATGGGTAGGGCAAATGATGAGCATGAAAACAAAATAATTCACACAATAATATATTGCACTTTTCATTCACAGGGAATCTCAGAGTGCTAAACGCCAATTATATTATAATATACAACTGGAGTGGCATTATTACCAGTTTAATCATTAATTTAATGATATTGGGACGGGACACTGATCGATCCACAATGTTGATTCAATTGGATGAATGTGAGGCTCAGGCTACAATACATGGCATTTTATTCTATCAGCTAAACAAAATATTAAGGACATAGAATTGAATAATTACTTTTAAAACTCCACTTGTTTGAATTTGTGACACTTCATCCAACCAGATGACATCAGCAACATTAGGAACAGGAAGTGAGCAACATGAAGCAGTGAACTGTACTGTCCACTGAATCAATAAATGATGAGAAAAAGCTCCTTCATCTATGTCCCATTTCTGCTGGGTCTCAAGCTAGCTCAGACTAACACACAGGCCATATAGAGCTTCGCAGTCCCGCCCCTTGAGAGACCTGGAAAATAATACTCCTTTTCAAAAGCACGCTATCATCCGAATTAGAGTTGTGGACTATGCATACAATACTGTTACTACTTGACGATTGTCATACAAATACTTGTGATTAACGATTTAATTGTGTTTTTGAAAAAAAGAAAAGGTTTGATAATGTGATAATTGTGACAGGTCCACACACAAAGTTGACAGACGTTTTGTACACACCCGTTTAGCAGGGGAAAAAAAGCTGGAAAATCGCTAGCACTGTTCCTGTGAATTGGAGCTTAAGATTTTGGAAGACATCTGACAGAAGATAGGTGGCGGCACCACACTCACCTTTTGTAATGGAAGAACAAGGAAGGCCCCACCACCACTAGCCTCTATGATGATGGCAACAAACTTGGGGTTGACTGCACAGAAGGAACTGTCCCACGTCACACGGGAGACACGAATGTCATCATAGCACTGGTCATTCTTCACGGCTTGACCAAAGACATGGCGGAACTTACTCGCTCGCACAACCCGCCTCAACATATCTGCAGAAAGAAGGAGAGCCATAACACTATAATAATAATAATAATAATACAAATAATAATAATAAAACTTTATTTGTATAGCACCTTTCATGACATGAAATGCAGCTCAAAGTGCTTTACAGAACAATGGAGAATAAAAGAAAAGCAAGGCAACGACATTAAAAAAACAAGCAGTAATGCATTACAGTGAGGACATGAATAACAAAAAATAAAAGATCAGAACATGTTTACATGTCATGGCAATCAAGACTTCTGATTCTGATTCTATTTTTTTTTGTTTTATCAAAATTACCACACTTATGTTGTCCACTCCTGAATCTTCAGTAAACATGCTGTAAGCTCAACCGGTGCTGCATCAACATTCATCCATCTACATTTAACATTGCATCCAACAGAATACAGTACTGCTGTATTCTGGAGGGAGGGACAATTTCATAGTGAAATCTAAATCAGCTGGATAACTTAAGGCCTATTCATAGTCCAGTTCTTGGTGAAGGTGACCACCGAAACGGTGGCTAGTAAAAACAGAGAGATGTGTTGTGCGAGCAGTGACCCCCGCGGCGTGAATTGGGCTTTACAGTATGACTGAATACAAATCACAATCGCGGCCATTGAAGTTAACATTTCAAAAAGTATAAAACATACTACTTATGTGGCCTACTGACAGCGTGCATACAAAGTTTGGCTGACACACACACACACACACACACACACACACACACGCACACGCACACGCACACGCACACGCACACGCACGCACACCCACAGAATGCCCTTAAAAGAACCAGAACAATGAAATCAATGGTTTGGTCAAACAAACGAAGAGCTATACAGAGCGCAGCCCAGGGTGTATTATTCTAATGTAACCAACCAGTATAACCGTAGATTGTGTTACGAAAGCACAAGCAGCACAACTGCACAGATCTGGGCTTGAAGAGAGTGCAGTAAGAGCTGAGCAGAGAACTGAGCAGAGTCCAGAACAGCGTGTTCCATCAGGGTAAGCAGCACTGATTCATACTCTCCCTCCACACCTAGCAGACATTTGACAAGATGAACAGCCCCCTGTCTCATGCATAACCCTTGATGATGCTGCCGACCTACTTTCCTCCCAGTGGTAGACATGCATTGCAAAGGACTGTCTGAGCCTTTTACAGTCTATGGTCTGAGCCTATACCTTGCACCATGATGACCACCTTTTGCTACTAAAGTGGAAAAACAAACTTGAAACAATCAAGGCGCAAGAGAAATCAATATAATAGAAGCTGGATATGATAGTCCAAAACAGACTATATGTTCATCCAGGCTGTGGCAGACACACTGTCATTGGCATCACTTTACTTTCTCAACATTGAAACTAAATGGCAGTCCACATAATCATCTTCACCACCAGTTAGGATGTATTCTTATATAGCCCGGCTACTGTACATACAATGCATTCATTGCAAGATATGGTAGTAGTAGTAGGGGGTCGCTTAAGTCAATGTCCACTGCCTCCCAGTCCCAGATAGGATGGACACATTGGACACTACCCTGCTGAAGAATATGTTAACCAGCATGCCAACATCACATTCACATCTAACGCTAACCCAAGTTAACCCTGCATGTCCATTTAAAAATAACAACACGGTCGGTAACACCTTCCTATATATCGGACATTCATGCAATATAAGAATAATAGTGGTGGGCAGGATGCAGGCATGATTTCAAACCATAGCGGGTGGGGTTATGCGCCAGGTTTGGACTTGTTCTTTTAATAAATCACCACAAATACTGAATTTGTGACAAGTGTTTACATTTAATAAATGTATAAGTGGCAAGTGCGTATATGGCTGCCGATCGAGATTGTGTGATGATACTGAACCATTAACCGGTAATGTGATGCCGGGTTCATCCCATAAATAGCGGCAGTATACGAGCGAGGGGAGACAAACAGAGGGAGGAGACGGAGGTGGGGTTGTTTTTGTTTTAATCAGAACCTTAGCTGTGGCTGTGTGCTGTATTTATGCAACGGTAAAATACTGGGTTTCCTTGAATTGCCCAGTGATTTAAGGCAGAATTTGATGGGATATCATCACCAGTTAGCAGATATGGCTAACAGCTATAGTGGTCCACCGCCAGTCGCAACCTATGTAGATTCTCTTTATCCAAGGATTTGGCTGTTCCCATTCAGAAACATAATTCACCATTGGCGCACAGCCCAGCACGCAGCAGACGAGACGAGAGTAACACAAAATAAGACTATATCCAGCTTTTCTTACCTCCTAAAATCTATGAAAGGTTTTCGTAAAGCACGGGGGTACTCAATCAGAAATCATGAATGTAGTATTTAGGCGTGCCCTTATATCCTTCAGGAGGTATCCCAATTGTTCCACCGCGACAAAAACGTCCAGGCAGTCGCTGTGCTTTTTATTCCCTCCCGACTGCAGACAGTTGAAGTAACGACTTCTACATATACACACACGATGCTGCTAGAGCATCATCTCCTCTCCTCACCTGCAGATTATAAATCACTGATTGTCATCCTAATATCGTTGTGTGCTTTCTGGCTACTGCACATGCGCACATAGGATGACCCCCCCCGCCCCTCACATCCTCTCGCATCCCCATCACCATACATACAACATCCTCCCCTCCTCCAAGGCAATCAAGGGAAATCCTTTCTTTTTCTTGGTCCGATCGCAGTGAATAGATTTGGTACCAGCAACACACATTCAGTAATCATCAGTATTAACCGAGAGCAATGGGCTGATTGACAATGATTTATTTTCAACATAAGAAAGAGAGATCCATGCTTGCCTCAAGTTGCCTGTCACCCTCCAAATTCAAAACACATTCATGGATTAATTTAGTGGGCTGCTTTCTAACATCTCAATTTACAATGACTTATCAATTGACTGTATCAATTTAACAAACATTTGAATTATTATAATGTTTCAGGGCGGCCCTAGTACACTCATACATGTCTTACAGTAACAACAATTTTGGATGTTGCAATAATGCAATCTCATTTCTCTTAATGTTTATGACCTGTCAGCTGGGGCGCAAGACATGTCAATGCAGCCAGAATAATAAATAAGCCTTTTATTCATGCATGCTGCTGTATGTGATACAGTGGTGTACAAAGAATATAGCCTACTCAAGTATAGGCCTACTCAATTATTCAAAAGTACAAATTATGAAGTAGGCCTAGATTTTGTTTTTAATATCAATGCCTTGCTGTATTGACATTTGAACATTTCCCCAAAAATATAAAAAATAAGTAATTATAAAACATGGTGAAAATAGCAGATCTACAAGCTCACACAACACCAAGCTCACACAACACGTCCCACAAGTAATAAGCTTGTAGATCGGCTATCTTCAGTCTTCACTATACCAGTAAGACGCCCTGAGGGCGATAAGCGACCTCGCCGTTTAGTGCGAGGTCCCACCTGGGTGACGGCAGACTGCTGGGCGAGCGCTGGTGCTTTTGCGTGGAGGGTCAGATCAACATATGGAATGAATTCTGTACTGGCCATATATGGAGCGTGTCTTGAGTGTACAGGGTTTGATGAGGTCAGATCAACAATGTCAGAACAGGTCAGCTCCATATATGGAGATCTAAGGGTGGCATCGGGGGCAGTGTCTTGAGTGTACAGGGATTGATGAGGTCTGGCCCTATATGGAGCGTGTCTTGAGTGTACAGGGTTTGATGAGGTCAGATCAACACATGGAATGTCAGAACAGGTCAGCTCCATATATGGAGATCGAAGTGATGATCCAGTCTTTTCCATGTATGGCTATCCAGGGTTTGCTGAGGTCAGTGTCGTGATCTTCATACTGTATATGGATATGGCCATATATGGTGACGTGACGTGTCGCGAGGTGTGATGTCACAAGGTGTGACCATATATGGAGGCGTGACACGACTGACGGGAAATCCAGTTTTCATAGTGAACTGCGACCTACGGTCGCAATTAGAAATATATGGCTTAAGTTGTTATACCATAATTCATAATAGCCTATATTTTTTTAAATTGGTTCCCAAGTGTGTTCTATTTGAAATGTAGTAGAGTGAAAGTAAATGTACTACAGTGGTGCTGTCCACCATCTCACCCTGGCATCATGTTATGGCATGATGGACAACTTTACTGTGTCCTCCTGACACATTTTATATTTTAATTACTCAGTTATTAATATTTTGTCTGCCTATTCTTTTTTTTAAGATATTTTTTTGCGGCTTACGCCTTTTTTTTTTTTTTTTTTTGAAGGGACAGACAGTAGGCTGACAGGAAACGGGAGAGAGATGGGGTGATGACATGCAGTAAAGGCCGTGTCGGGCTTGGGAGTCGAACCCGCAGCACACTGCGACTGAATTACCAGTCGGGTGCCCAGACGGTTACGCCACCGCCTGGGCCTTGTCTGCCTATTTAAACATCTTTATGAGAAGACTATGAAATTGAATTCACTTGCTTTAACTATTTATTTAACTATTTATTTCAGCCAATCAGTGTTTACAGACTCCATACATGTGCATGCCCATTTCCTCACCTCATTCATTCCTGCAGATGGATTGAAATGTTTCCAGTAAACAGGGAGCATATTTTCCAGTGTGTTGCAGACTTTATTATTTTTCCATTAATTTTGTTTATCCTGCACATGGACACTACAGTGGATGTGCATGTACATCTCTTGCTTCTACAGAATGCACTTTAGGCGCACCACAATGTGAAAAGCTGCACTGTACACTGTATACTTACTACTCCATCCTGCAGCTTGCTCACATCCTGACTAATGCAACTCAATACTTACACAGCCCTGATTAGGCAATCCAGCATGCCAGAGGTATTGGCTCCGTGGAGCAACCCTTTCCAGGTTTGTGATGACATCTACCAACTTTGATGTCTGATATCAACCAACCAATCAGAAATTCCCAATCAGCATGCAGATGTGATGCACTAACCTGGGAGAGTTATGAAGAGATAAATACATGTGTCTGCGCTTGTTTCCACTCATTATTAGTATAGTTGCATCTGTAGTGACAGCTGACACTTCAATTCTGAATGAGATGAGAACAGTGTTAGTCGTTGGTGCCACAGTGGTGGCGACGACAGCAACAGCATTTATCATGTATTATTACATGCGAAGAAGTGAAAGGGAAACTATCCCGGATATCATGGAAGAAATGAACCAGAACGTCAAGGACAATGAAAGGGAGGATACGGACCGTAGGGAGGATACGGACCATGAAATGATCGAAAGGCAAGGGAATGAAGACACAGAGAGGGAGGAGTGGAACACATGCGATGAGAGTTACGAACTGATTGGAGAAAAAGAGGATTTGTCACAAAACTTTCTGTCTTCAGAAATAACCTTGTTCACAGAGAACAATGATGTGGAAATGCACGACAACATTATAGACGTGGAGGATGAGAGAATCGGAATCCAACTGATTAGTGAAGAAGAGGATTTGTCACAAGAGAATGGAGACACGAAGGAGATGAAGACAATGGAGGAAATGGTCCTGAAAATGGAACAGACGATGGAGGATGCTCAAAAATCTCTGGAGATGACAAGTTATGTCTCCCCACCAGTTGTGAGTGAACCCACGCTGGACCCAAACTTATCTCCTGTATCCAGCCAGATGTGGACAGAAAAACCAGCCGGGTTCCTGGGTGGGCGTCTCTTTCGCAGATCAAAGAGTGCAACAGAGGCAAAGAGCAATTCAGAGGTGATACGTCAACTAATGAGAGAAAAAGAGGTTTTGGCAAAAAGGTTTCTTTCTGTAAAGCGTAAACTCACACTGGACCTAAGAAAGGACCCAAGACCCGGCCTCTCTCTGTCTGAGAACAACAGAATGGTGACATGCGACGTGAAAAAGAAAACAGACACATTTAACTCCTTGCCACAGGTTCGGTGTAGAGAGGGTCTGACTGGACGCTGTTACTGGGAGGTAGAGTGTAGTGGAGTAGTTTCTATATCAGCATCATACAGAAGGAATACATATAAACGTCCTTACCGCGTCCTGGATTCCTGGAGTCTGGTATGTGATTATCGTTCCAATGCTAAATTTCACAGTGTCCGTGACAACAGGAAGACAACGAAACTCCATGTCTCTGACAGTGCTGCTGGCCTCTACAGAGTAGGAGTGTATCTGGACCATACCGCTGGCACTCTGTCATTCTACAGAGTTGTAGCTGACATATATTCACACCTGCACACCTTCCAAGCCACATTCACTGAACCTCTCTACCCTGTGTTTGGTTTTGGTAATGTCTCCTCAATGTATCTGTGTTAGATAGAGGAGGTGCAGTACTATCCTGCGTCCTGGAAAAACAACACTGCTGCTGAAATTATATTAATTAACCACTTAAACCCTATACTTCATTGGCTGGAGTCCCCCTGGGGTCTATACTAGGTCCGCTCCTTTTTTCCTACTACTGCCCAGGACCTGGTCAGAGGCAGCAGCCAAGCCAGATGAAGCCTCTAAATGGTCAGAAGTGATAAAGGACAAAGAGAGACTCCAAGTTCAGCTACTGTACCTGTCTGGAGCTTCAGAAGTGAGCCAGGAGGTGGATGAGCATATTGAGGCACCATTGGTAGCCAGCCCTCCATGGCAGAGACAGGACCCAAGAGTTGCCAGGACAAAAAGGGGAGGACTATTACAAGTGGGTGATGTGGATGAACAAGAAGGTATAGTATTTCAAGCAGTGTCCTCTTCCAATGACAGCATGTTCTACTAGTACTATCCAGGAGGATGGACAAGAAAAAGATGACCCAAGGGCCACAAATTAAACTTGACATTTCATTTTCTTACAGATCCCCCATGAGGAAACTTTGCCAAGCAATCAGAGCAGCTGCACTTCCCACTATCACTAGCACTATCCCAGCAATGGTATACACAGAAGAGGTGTAATCCAGTCAATCAGAGGAGAAAGCTTTTCCAGCGATGTGATGGGACTGATATAGCCAATCACAGAAGCGTATTTCCCAATGCCGAAGAAGGAGAAATGTAATCAAGTGTTTGCCATTGTTACTGGGAGATTTACAGCCTTGAGTTGTTGTGTAAACACAGTTTCATAGTTATTCATATTGAACAAATGACTGTGCTGTGAGTGCTCATAATCCTAAGGAAAATAACGATTATAAATCACTCGAAGCTCACAAACAGTTCACAAATGGATGGGTAGCCTACATGATTTTGAAATCTACAAGCCTTTTTTCCTGTGAGATCTTTATTGTTTACATCACTGTGTACCACATGTACCACATCATTACATTTCATAATGTCACTTAGAATGTTGTGTTTGCTATGTTATTTATTTATTATTTTCTATTTGTAGTTGGTTAGCCGGAAGTGGATTGTGTCCACCTGCATTAGTGACTCATATGGATCCATCAAGGGACGTCTGTTTCAGAATATAAATGTTCTACCTGGATTAGGATCTTTGTCTTTTCAAAACAGCTTTCAATTTGAGTAAAATCAGTCTTATCAAAGGCGTTATTCAGCACTTGTCACTGTCTGTCTGTCTGTCTCTGTGCATGCGTGTGTGTGTGTGCGTGCGTGCGTGCGTATGATATAGACCTTACCTTTCGTTGGCGGTGGCTTTACCTCTGGAGGTCTCTCTACACGTTTCTTTGTGGCATCAAAGGTATTTTTCATCTGGGAAACTTTCAGACTTGAACTCCGTTCAACATGGGTTTTGGTCCCTTCTGGTTTGGCCGGGCTCTGTCTCACAGTCTGGTGCATCTGGTTCCCCTTCCTTATGAGGTCAGCAATGGGTTTGAAGGCACTTTCACCCGTTGACCCATCATCACTGCTATCATCTAGAGCAGTTATTCCTTTGGGTTCAGACTGACTGTGGCTGGTCTGTATGTTGACTACGGCAGATTTTGACTTGGGATTGACAGCTATCCCTCTGGGTCTAGGAGAAGGCTTTGATCTTTGAATGTCATAGTTTTCTGTAACCTCAGGTACTGACAGGGTTTCTGAAGGGGCGATTGAATTCTGGGGCCTTTTTGCTACTATAGGAGTCGGGCCTCCGTTTTTGGATTGCGTATCCATGGAAATGATTGGCTGCAACATGTCCAGGTTTCTTCGCTCCTCATCAGAAGGCTTGGCAATGCGTGTCCAGTAGGCAACATTGATCATATCTCTGTACTGTTTATCCCTGTTACACCCCCGTTGTCTCTGTGAAAGCTCTTCCTCAGCTCTACTGTGAATGAACGAACGTCGTATTTTGGGCTGCATAGTGTAATTGCCCATATCATCCAACAAAATGCACATATCCTGATTAAATGGAAAATTGCACGGTTTATCTTTGTTGAAATGAAATGTATGCCTCCTTTTTACTTTCTCTTCACGCTGCGTGTGGCTTTTGTCTCTTTGTATGTCCGCAGACTGTAATTGTTTGGTTTTAAGTTTGATGAAGGGATTTTTAGGCTTTTTTGGGACAGGTGGAGGTGGCCCTTTTGTCTTTGTCTTTTCTGTTGGTAAAGAATCCTCTGAACACAAGGCGGGTGTCGTATCTGTCATTATCTGTGTCGCCTCCTCTAGACTGCCACTGAGTTGAGCTGTCACTGACGTGTCCGCCTGAGGAAACGGATCATCTACAGGTGGCGGGTTGATGACAGCAGAGCAGTACACATGCTCACTCTCCCACGTCAAGCTGGCAACCTCTATCTTTTGATCCTGTACTGGTAAAGAGGAATAGGAATTCAAATTGCTTTGTTCAAAGGAAAGTAAGGGATTGTTTCGGAGTTCTGATATCGTAGAGTGAGCATCTTGGTGAGAGTCATTTAAGCCGTTCTCCTCACATGAACTAACAGTGCGTGCAGTGTGTGCCTTAACCCTCTGTGAGACAGCACCAGCAAACTCTTTGGGAGGGGACTGGTCAGTTCCCTCCTTTTGTAGAATTTGTGGGGAAGTGTCATTTCCCTTACGATTTTTATATCGACTCAAAGCCAGCGCCATCTTTTCCAAGTATTTTTCCCGCTTAGGCTTCCCATGGCCCGTGTCATCTCTACCGTCCTCCTGTGAAGTTATCTGAAATTTACTGTCAGTTGTGTTTATTTTGTCATCACACTTCTCTTTTTTAACTGGTCCAGTGTTCGTTTGAGGTGAAGATCCTTTCTCCTTGATGCGGGCAGCAGAAATGTCCCCTTTGCTGAGGGTGTTTATCATAGTCTGGGCAGCTCCAGTATGATTGTCCCCTTTTAGCTGACACCCGATGCCTGCTACTTCAGCCATATGTAGACCCCCTACCCTGTCAGAGGCAGAGCCAGCCGTGGGTGAGTTGTCACCCTGTGCTTCTGCAATGTTGGTTGTGGCAGAATGTGCATTATTGTTTCTGCTTTTCTCATCCATTACTTGTTGGGTGTTGACATGAGATACTTCTCTACTCTGCCCTGAGCGGCTGCTCTGGTGTCGGTCAATACATATTTCTGAGGGAGATGAAAGCCTATCTAGACCAAAGGTAGAAAGATTGTCTTCCTCAACTGACCTTCTTAATGGCTTACTATCCTCTGGTCTTTCAATCTCCTCTTCCCCATCCGATGATAACAAATCATCCTTCTCCAGTAACGCAAAGTCCTCCTCGTGAGTGGGATCAGATGAGAGTTTCAAGCCCTTCATTTGCGTCCTTTCAGTCTGAGTGTAGATGCTTAAATCCATGTGGTCCATTTGTGATTTCTTCCTCCTATCCAGCCCTTCCATGGCACCATCAGTAGACGAGGGGTTGGCCATTGCTGCTGAATTCTCTCCGGCTCTTCCCTTCTTCTCGTTAGGCTCCAAACGTTGTATGGTGTTAGAGCTCAGAGACAATTCTGACTTCTTTTGAGTGACACCCCTGCCTTTGCTGTCTCCACCCTTCCTCCCTCCCCTTGTGTTCAGTGGGTGCTCCCCCAGGCCTCGAGGAGGTCTCATTCGCTCCCTAGTATGGGGATCTGGGCTGTCAAAAGCGACTGCGAACTCATCTGTCTGTTCAATGGGCAGGCCGCAGACACTGATCTCCCCAGCACTCAAAGCAGCCACATAACTTCTGTTGGTGCAGTCTGGGGCCTCAGCCACGGCAACTTGCTCCACCTTCACCGTCTGCTCTGTCTTTCCCATGTGCTCAGTCCAACCTGAAACATCAGCGGATCTCCTTTCCTTTTCTGGTGACTTGTCCAGCTTCTGGCCCATTGCTGCCTTTTATTTTTTTACTTAAGAAAAGAAAAAGACAAAATGTCAAGAGAGAACACTTCACTTATAACAGTATAACTCATAACAGTATAATTATACCATCATTATATGCATGCCCCCAAGAACCTACTGTACTTTGACATAAATACGTTGTCATCACATCAGATCTTTCAATTAATATCAGTCATTGTTGACGACATTGTATGAGAAAATATAAATTAACCATTGTCTCTTTTTCTATATATTTCTCTATAACACTGTCTAGACCTCCCTCTCTATCTCCCCTCATTCTATCTGTATGGAATGCTGTGGTGGCTATAATTAAAGTGGGTCTGACTGCTGCCTGTGAGTCATACAGCCAAAAAAGAAACAGGACAAGTGGGATAATACTGTAGATCAGTCACCAGGTGCCAAGGTCAAATAAAACACAGAGGGAAAATGTGACCCAAATCAAACGTTAGTTTCTGTCTAAAAGAACCAGAATTTGCATTGGACAAATTCACAATCTATTGCATATAATGTATTCTGATAGTACACAAATACAATGTAAGATTATTTTAGAGCATTGTTGTATATTTTACAATTTGTATTTTTATATAAATAAGTTGATCTACAGATATTGGGATGTCCAATTAGAAACATTATTGCTGCTGCTGATTTGTTGTGAGACATCATGTATTCTCAATTAGCCTCTGGGAAACAAGGGGTGTCTGTTCTCTGCTCTGCCCTGGCTCTGCCCTTCAAACTCCCTGAATGTTTATGATTGTTTTGGTAACAGGGACTAAAGAAAGGTCGCCTGGAATAACAGACCGAAGTCACAAGGGCTTTGACTTTTGAACTGGATTGTCTGTGTGTCTTGATGTAGATGGAGGTTAAACATCAACATGACAGATAGCTTTAGAGAGATTATCAAGAGGAAAAAAGCTTTGACAGGCATTAAACGTTGACAGTAGGGTTGGTTGCAAAGAAATGTACTGTGTATTGAACCAAGGTGGAAACAAAAGTTGATTGAAGAAAGATAGGTGACTGAACCTCTTCACCTGTCACCTCTAATCATTTTCTTGTCCGCTTAATCTATTTCAAGCCTAAGAAGTGGTGAGAGCCACTTCAGTTTTTTAAAAGCTTATCTCTGAAACCAACACGCTTGTCCGTGAGAAGTTCATACATGAAACAATGTCTATATGAAGTTATGAACTTGATGACATCAGTGGGCTGTAGTTCTTGCTATCAACACTGTAACTGCAATCATTGCATTTTAGTCATTGCAGATTTGTCTGAACGATGAACTCTAGCATCCCTATTCTTTTCTTTCTATATAATTAGTAATAAAGGGTTAGGAAATAAAATTGAAACACTGCATTCCAGAGTCCTAAAACATGGACAATTATTCTGATGTGAACATGAAAATAGTAAATACATTCAGTTTTCTGCCCTTTGAATTGACTATGTGTTGTTAACCACTTGAACCCCAGACAGTACCCATATTGGGGGGCATTAAAAATTGCATATTTACAAGCTCCCAATGCGTCAAGCTTGTAGATCTGCTACTTCTGGCATAGAGATTGGTGTAGACTGTAGAGGGAAAAATCTGTCCAACTCAGATCCAGTTGAATAAAGCATTTAAGTTGTAAAACAATTGCTATGTGCGTGTTATTAGTCCCCACTGCTCTCTGGCGCTAGTATGATGTTTCCATTTCAGCAATCACATGACTTTACAGTAGTAGACTCATTGGCAAAGGACCTTACAGCTTGCGCTGTATCTAAAGGGTTATTTTAGGATGGATGTACGTGTGCAGGGTCTCATAATGGCAGCAGCTAGCAGCTGTGTGAGGCATCTGTGAAAATGCCTCTGATATCCCTTCCCCACCCTCTCTTTCTATTCCTCCCGTTTACTGCCTTCCCCTTTTGACTCTTCCAATATCATTGCCAGCATTTATCCGAGACTTGTGATTCAGAGAACACAAACTATTAGGCAGTTCCAAAAATAGGCCTTGTTTTTCCAACAAAAATTCTGCCGGGACACTAGAACTGTGCTCCTGATGTACATCATAGCTCATATTCAAATAGTCCTCATAGCAGAATGAGATATGCAGATGCAGGAATTTCAGGAAATGGCTTGACAGAGAGGTTGTCATGGTATGTATTATACACAGGGTAGGGTCATAAAAAGGATACATTATGGATACAAAGAGGATACAAAGAGTAACATTATGGATAGAATGAAATTACTTAGCCCCAATTATTCAGAACTTAGAATAATTAAATTGTTCACTTGTATAGTCTACTGTATGACTTACTGTATGTCATAGATTTAACTGTCAGGTTGAACTTTTCCTGTACCTTCATGTCTTCTCCCAGCTTACCATTTGTTTGGTAGGGTATACCGTACCTACACTATAAGAATCACATTACATTCCTATACAAATAACAATTATCACTACATTTAGGTAGTATTGGAGACTTCTGGGAAATTGCTGTACTCTCTACTCTACACAATCATCAGAAAACCAGAGGGGAGGCCGTGTTGAGATGGTACTCACCTGCTGAGGTTTGATCTGGATAGTCTGAGTTTTCCTCCTTCACGACTAGATTCCTATACTAAAGCGTCCAGCTTCCACCGTCAACACTCCAGTGATCCCATGTTTATCACTGCCCCGTGATGTCAGAATGAATTCATTTGACTAACTCAATAATAGCTCTCTGTAGACAGCATGTCAAGGCACGCTGCCCACAGAAGTACCTCCACATTTTTCCCACGCATTTTGTACTTTTAGAAATATTTAACTTGAATTAAATGTCCAAGGTCCACATAATTCCTTAGTTTTTTTTCTCCTCAAAACCTTTGACATGCACTGGCTCTAACTTCATTGACATGTTATCCTTTTTGAAATATTTAACTTAAAAAGTATTTTAAATTAGGCTAATGTCCAGGTCATGTTTGATACAACTTATTTTTTGAGCAACATACTATATGACAAAATATAGATTAGGCTTAAGCACAATGACTCAGGAGGCAGCAAAATAAAGCATTGCTTTAGTTCATGCAGGACAAACATGCCCCAGCTGTAATCAGCTCAGTCTGCTGATTGAATAAGTTTCTAATCAGCTTTACTCCACCACCCAAACCTCCACCTTTCTCATTCAGTGAGTGTATTCAAACAAAGTTGGGTTTGATTAAAGTTTCTATTTGAGAACAAACAACTCAAAATACACACATTAACTACAATTTATTTTAGTTAAGGTCTATTCAAGAAAATATCAAAAATAGCAGATCTAAGCTCATGACGTGTCGCGATACAAGCTTCAAGCTTGTAAGGTCTTCTATTTTTGAAACTTTTTAAAAGGTAAGAAAATAAGGGCCCGGACCTAGTGGTTTGGGCTGGGCACTTAGGCTCAATGTAGCCTGACAGCGTATTGCGGGTTCAAGTCCCGAGAGGACGGCCTTCTGTGTCTGATTACGTTTCTCTCGTTTCCTGTTTCTCTTCATACTAATAAGGTGTTTAACATCAGAGATATTGTAGTGTAAATGCATCCATACATTACTTAAAGCAGAGAATGAGCTTTCCAAAGTTATAGCATGCCATAACCATACTTTTCACATTCTCTGTTGCATAATTTGTTTGTGTTTGGAAATAAATGAACTAATTATGCAGAGAGGAAATGGTTTATTTCCATGATAAACATTGGACTGGACATCATTTTAACAAAATGTAAAAAAAAGTGCATTACACATTAACATTGCCAATGTACAGTACAGTGCACAAAGGTTAACAAAAAACAATTAATGTAACAAATTCTAACTCCCAGTTTCATGTTTAACAGTTTCCACTCATTCACTCAAAACCACTCAAGCTCTAATGCCGAGGGGTGATAATGACAACTTGTGCTCTAGCCATGCACGGTCACTTTACTCCCCTCTACATTTGTTCCGTTTCAATGTCTTCAACCTCTGGCCCTTAGTAGGATTGTCAGTTTGATGCCTGCTGCCCAAGAATAACATAATAAAAACAACTGGTTTATTGTCTACAACTCTAAATGCAGCCTAAAGACATTTTGGCTAAATTAGAGGTGCACCAAATCATGTTGTGCTGATGGCACGAGAACCTAATTATGAGTATACCGGTATAACCAGTATCAATATGAGTTAATTATTAGCTAATTATTTCTATTGGAAATTGGAGGAAATGTTATACACACAGTTAAAAAGTAACATGTTGTAGTCATCATCCTATCCAAATTTAAATGTCATTAACAGATTTGATTCCAGCACCACCAATGTAAAAAGATTTTTGTTGTCGTTGTCTGGCATTGGCTCATACAGCACATCACTAGTCTCAACAATGTCAATAGAAACTACATTGATAGGCTATTTATGAATGAAAGTCCATCAAATATACTGTATGTCCATGGGTAAGAGCTGCTATTTATATGGTGTTGTGTAAAGTGTGTTTGCATACAGTACATGATGGGCTGAGAAATGTATGGTGATGAGTATGATTATTATCCTTTTTGGGCAGAGACCAAGTACACAGTAAAATCCTCGTGTTAATTTAACTCTGAGACTGCACAAATGTACACTAGTGTACAAATACGCACTCATAAACAACGACTCAGCAAAGCCCACAATGCTGTATGATAGAGCTAAGGCCAAGGTTAAGGCACTTAAATACAAAACAAATTCAAACCATGGCAAACAACTGAAGGTAGTGCAACAATTTGTGGATAAACATAAGAGTAGCATTAGTCTTCAACAGATTGATGAACTGAGAACCGCTGGCTAATGCTTAATTAATAATCCATCGTATGATGGTGTTGGGCAATGAAAATAGCAGATCTACAAAAAGTTTGTAGTCGCTTTTTTTTGGTGTCATACGACAAAGTATAAATAAAACAGAATTAAATCTGACTCATATAATCCTAATCTATATATATCATAGCCATAACAAACAGGCCAGCATGTTGTTTTATAGCATGGCTTGATGATTCCTACTATACTTAATTTACTAAGTTACATCATGCTCATGTAACCACGTGAGGACAAACCGTAAATTTAAACCAAAACCAAATGATAATCTAAATATTACTACTCTAGCTGTGCTACAAAATAAAAAATACAGTATACAGTAGAGACCACATGGTCGAACAAAACTAAACAAATTGCATGAATTCTTTACAGTTGTAGCCAGCCTTTGATCTCTTCTTGTCAACATATTACTAGTGTAAAGCTTACATGTGTCTGCCCTGCACAAACCAAAGCCTTATTCAATATTATCTAGCACACCCAGCGTGCATTATGCAAAAACAGTGAAATATCAACAAACGGGGTAAGAATGAAAAAATAAATAAAACGTGCATTATAAAGTAATACTCCATGGCAAAGAGAACTTTAGATTGGCTGCAAATGAGCTTTGTTAGGTGAATAAATGCACAAAATGAATAAATAAATAACTTCAGGTGCATTCATTAGTTATACTTTTAAAAATAATTTAAAAATAAAATAAAATATGGCTCCATTAAAAATATTGGCAACCCTATATTTCAGTAACTGCCAAAACCTATAAGAAAATATAATAAGAATAATTATTATTATTGAAAAAAACAGCCTATTATGATATTCATGAATGTAAGCTTAATGGTTTTGTAATGTTGAGAATCAACAACGCTAGAATTTTTCCCTTTATATTTTTCAATTGCAAGGGTTTCAAATTATTCTGAATACCTTCAACACAGCGGATTCTTAGTAGTATCCAGTAAACAAAATAGGTCCTAATACTGATTATATGTTTGGAAAAGGAATAACATTATTACTACAGACATGAGAGCAGATAATTCAAGTTCTGGTTTTGTCTGGAGTCACACTTTGTTGTGAAATGCTTAATCCAAAGTGCAAATTATATTATTTGTTTGTGTGCTATAGAAGGATACAGATGGAATACATTACAATGTTTCTGTTATGGCAACAACGTATTCCAAAAGCGCCTCGAAATGTGCATAAAGTAAAATAAACAGCAACTGAACGGTTGCATCAGAAAAATTGAAATTGTTCCCACTGTTAGAAAACAAGGCGTCAACGGCAATTGGATAACTGGCCAATACTAGACTTGTGCTCAAATGCTGGATATTCATAGGCCTATAGCCCACTGTCCAATGTCTTGCAGATCTATTATAGGGAAAGGAAGCTCAAAGTATTGTGATATGCATGTAAAAACAAGCAATACCTACACATGCACAAACCCTACTATACTATATTGACCAGGTTCCCCCAGGGGTCTACATTTGGTCCCCTCCTTGTTCTCACTACACCAATTCTCTTTGCCTAAAATAGCCATACAAGCTCACAACACGCTGCATTACAACACCTTGTGAGCTTGTAGATCTGCTATTTTGGCCTATGGGTAATCAAAGAATACCACTAAATTCTATTAGGATATGCATGATGAACTGGATCTGACAGCATGATATGGCTTTGTATAAAGCTTGGCTGCAGAGAGTGAGCAACTCTTTTGGGCATACTATTCCAAGAATGAAAACTGAAACCTAAGCTAGACGCCTGCTTTTTGATGTCATAATTCCACACCTGGTGGTTAAAAAAGAAAAGAAAACCATGATGACTTTATCGATACTCTTCTGTTTCAGTGCATGACCCATAAACATCCACAGCATGAAGCCTGGTTTATACTTCATCGTCCAATGGTGTCGCAAGGCGGAAATAAAACATCTACAAGGTCACAACGCGTCGCACCATGTTATGCCGTATGAATTAAGCATTAACAGAGTTGAGAAAAAATTACCAATAATGCAATGCATTTCATTATGACTATAGTAGTATTCAATCTCAATTAATTCATAATATGCTGAAACATATGGGGATTTCTGCCCTAAAGCAAAAAGAGGACACATGTAACACTGAATGTCATGAGCAGACTATACTGAGAGCCGTTTAGAAATGATTACAACGTCACATTTGAATCAAAGAGGTCAGGGTGAACCGGTCACTGAGGAGAGAGGCAAGTCAACAAAACAGTCTTCGACCAAAACAGTCTGAGATGCTTGTGTTCCGAGGTACATTACACTGCTTTACTTAAAGAGGCATAAGAAGGCTCATATAAGTCCTCTTGAAAAAGATATTTCATATATATGATAAGCCTTTCTGTGACACAAAAGCAGCAACAGCAGGGGAGGGACGCCGATAATTGAGAATTAAATTATCGATGGTAATGATGTGAAGGGACTTTGAATGCAGTCAGAGACTCAATTGCAAAGATACAATGTTCTTCTTACCAATACTGTTTAGATTGACATACAGTACTCTGACAGAACAAAAATTAGTTACCCCATATCCTTTTTTCCCCCAAAATCAAAGTGCTATTCATAGATCTTTTGAGGGGAGATGGAAATCACCAAGCTGGTTGACTTTACACAACATCTCTGTTCTTTAAGCCACTCCTATCCTCAATCCTATTGACCAAATTGACACAGCAGGCATTTGATTTTGTTCTTACATCACACTCTAATGATCTAAGAGCAAAACAGCCACTGTGTCAGTATTATCAATGAACTTCTCTGCTGTACAGATATGCCATACCTGTCTGCTGACACAGCAACTGTAAGTGTACAGTCAGCTTGTACAGTCAGCTTGAGGAGCCTGACGGCATGGAAACAGGTGGCTCAAGACAGATCTGTTGACCTCAACCAGGTCTGATAGGAAGAACTGAGGCAACTACTGTACAATGTTTAAGCCACAAGTGCCCGGACTCAGGCTATCCATATTCACTTAGGTCTGAATCTCATGGGTGCTTCTGCCTGTTAAGAGTAAAGATTTGCAGTGACAACAAACATGGGACTAAATGTTACAGACCAGGTGTGAAAGTGTGACACCACAGTTGCAGTCATTTGGGAGGTCCATAGCTGTATCCACGTAATGTAGAGTGCAGCTAGTCTAGTCAGTGGGAGTTGGTCTCGTAGTGCCATGCTATATCACCCTCCACCTCCATCCCTGCATCCATGCCAGCCATGGTCAGACCTTATCTGTTAAGGCAGGGGGTCTACAGGGACCTGACCATCCCTGGCTAAACCTGAGAGCCTCTCCAGCTCCTCTGCCCTCTGTCGGACCAATCCCAGACCAAGTCCTAACCTCAGTGTTGGCATCTGCAGCTGAGCCAACGCCTGTTGCTGGAGCTCTGCTTCACCACCAGGGGGGGTGATCTCTGGCCCAGTTGGTAAATGTACTCCTTCAGCAGGGGCCAGCCTTGTTGTTGGCCTCTCTCCTTCCAGGTTGAGATTCAGGAGGGTAAGCTCTGTGAAGGCTCCTGTGCTCTCTCTGCCCTTCCTCAGCACACAATCGTTCTCCTCATCCACTCGTGGCTCGTCCATGTCTTCCGTCTCCAGTAAGCAGTGGCCATGAGACAGCTCCTCGCAGCTCATGGGCGACACTGCCCTTTGACGATAGGCCTCCAGGCATGCAACGGGGGCAGGGAGAATGCCCGGGGCGCAGCTCTCACAGCGGCAAAGACGACTGCAGGGCTGGACGGCAGACCCAGCAAGGGCCTGAGCTGGCACAGAGGACAGAATCTGGGCTGGAGCGAAATGGGTGCCAGGCGGATCGATGGATATGGAGGGGACTGTGCAGTGGCGGGTGGGGTTAAGGCGATGGGTGCGGCCTCCTGCTGGGCGGTCACAGCGCCGCACTTGTGTCAGACGTAGGCAGTCTTTACAGGACTGGTAGGAGGGCTTCACCTTGAATGGGTTTCCTGTGCTAGCACTGTCCTAAACCGAGGAAAGGGAGAGAGAGAAGACATGGTCAGCCATGACAAACTACTGAAAGGTGACAACATTGAGTTAAATGGTAACTTTGACGATAGTTAATTTGAATCCGAATCGGAGTCAACAGTGTGCTTTATGAGACAAGAGCTTGTGCTGTAAACTCACCACCAGTGTACATAAAACTCAAATTGCAGCAATTTACATAGGCTGGAGATTTTGAAGAGAGAACACACTCTCAGCACACACTACACTGTGTTCACATGTTTATAATAACTAGAGCGGTGCCCGTTGGGCACTGGCCTACTTGGAACGATGCAAGTTGGAAATTAATTCCCCACCCAGTTATTATGCCTGTGTCCCTGTTATGCCCATATACTGTATGGAGTTCTTTGTAAGGCATGCCCAATTTTGTAGTCTATGCAGATGTTAGAACATCATTTTGATTGTCAGAAGAGGCCAGCTCCATATATAGGTGTGATCAATTGGCTAATTTGGGCCCTGTCCAGAGCCTGGGCAGAGGGTTTGGTGCTGGTTCTGGACAACTGGCTATCCTACGGACTCGACACCGGGCACTGCACTCCCTGTGGTGGTGTGGAACACGTGTATCAGTTAGATAATCATAATAATAACTAGAACTGCACTCTGTCGAGTGCCTGACCGCTGCAAACTTTCAAATCTCAGCCTCTCTGGAAAACATTGAAATTAAATACTAAAGTCGGGTTATAACTGGCTGTCAATGGTGACGTAATTACGATATATTTCAATATTGGTTGGGTAACAGGTAACGTATGTATGTATACATGTATGTAAGTTGTAAATTGAAAGTACTATACTGTGGTCGGCTGATGTTGATGTTGATCATACATGTCTGTATGTATACATGTATGTAATCTGAAACCTATCTTTATTACGTCACCATCGAAAGCCAGTTATAACCCGGCATTGATACATATCTTAATTACGTCACCATCAACGTCAGTATATAATACCTCCGAGCATACATGTGCATTCGTACGGGCAGTCGGGCACGACCACAATACTTCTCGCTCTGCTTGCACAAGTAATAATAATACCCATTTCTACAGTATACTCTATACAATTTCTAAAAAGCCAGCAACACAAATGTAAACATTGAGGTACAAAAACAGATGGAGAAAATAGACTTAACATTAATTGCCTTCTAAGTTCTTGCACATTAATCATTCTGAATATAGATAATAGCTTTGTTAAAAATTAAAAATAATAATAATAATTATATATTTATATATATATATATATATATACACACACTACGTATGTATTTGCCCAACTCACGTCGAAGGCAGCAGGGCAGCTGCGCTTGGCAGCAAGGCGGTTGCTGTTGTTAGTATTGAGGTTTGCCAAACCCAATCGGCTTTCCTCCTTCCTCTCCATCTCCTCTCCCTCCTTCTTGCCGTCAGAATTTCCTGGAGTTTGGGCCAGCGCTGCCATCTCCTCTTCCTCTTTCTTTGCCTCCTCCTCATCCTCTTCTTCCAGAGTGCTGAACTCCAGCCTCAGTCTCATGTCCTCCAGAGGGTCGAGGCGGCCACAGGTCTGGGCAGCTGTTCCTGCTCCGGGTGGAACCAAATGGGCCATGGGGAAGCCTTCGTCCTCCAATAGAGCATCTCTCTCCACGTCCTCAATTTCAATAAATACCCTTTCCATACCCAGCAGAGGGGGGCCTCGCACCGGGGTTGAGGGCTCACTGTCCAGTGCAGAGTCCGACAACCGTCGGAAGTAGTAATTGTAGTTAAGGGGGTCAGGGGGTTCCACCTCCAGACCCATGCCCCTGCAGGGAGAGGCCCCACAGCCACCCCAGGCTTCCCCCTCCCGGGAGGAAGCCCTCAGCACTGGGGTCTCCTCTCCAGGGACTTCCAGGCCAGTGCACTGACCAGAGGCCTCTTCTGAGAGCTCCTCGTGTGCTTCAGGTCTCCACAACTTGTTGTGCCGCTGGTTACTGTGAAGCAGAAACAAGGATGCAAAGAGAGAAGTAGACTAAAATATAAAAACATTGTATTTTGCCGTGCTACAAAAAAAAAAAAAAAGAAATAAAGGCTACCCTTTTCATAAACATTGTGCATGTGTATTATGCATGTACAGTCCAGCTAATGACCAATAACCTTACTGCATAAAGCACAAGTACAGTATGTCAGGGTTAGTAGCCCTGACCTTTGACCTGGTGCATATAAAGCCCACCACTGCACTATAGAGATTAAACAAGTTATGTTGTCCTTTGATAGTTAAGTCTAATTTAATGTATAAGTCTGTATGACAAAATCAGGCTGTACTGTAGGTGTAGTTGATGTTATAGAATCCACTGAATTGCTCACCTAGCATCCAGGATGCCCTCGTATTCTGCCAGCTGTCTCATAAAGCCAGCATTGGGCTGAGCTATACTTCTTTTCTGCTTGACGAAATTGTATGCTTTCTCCAAAGACCATCCATACTCCTTCATAGCATAGGCAATAACTGTAGAGGCAGAGCGGCTCACCCCCATCTTACAATGTACCAGGCATTTGGAGTGGTTCTTCCTGTGAAGCAAGTTAAATAATACACTCAAATCTTAGAATATATAGCCTATGTTAATTAATAATAGTATTAGTATTAATAGTATACAAATGAATCACGAATCACAAAGTTCAAGTTTCCTTTCTAAAATAAACAAGTTAGGATTTAATATTTGGGTGGCTCCCAGGTGGACAGGTATAGCACAACTTTCCCATGATATATGGGCAAGGCTACAACTGATCCAACCGCCACCGACTCAAATTATGAAATGAAAGAAAAAAATCAGGTCCATCAGTTTGAGAGATTAGCCCTCAGAAGAGTACATTTGGTAAAATGTATAAGATCTCTCAGTTAAATTAACACTGAGGATTAGGCAGTGCAGTGGGTACCGTATGTCATTTTATTTGTGATTCTCACTTGGCTTTAACAATAAAGTTATAGGTGTCATTCCAGTGGGCCAGCAGGTCAGTGATGTCCTCATCATACACCCGGATGTTGTGGTAGGAGAATGTTCCTGGAAAGAAGTTGTCAATCTCCCTGGTGACGTTGAGGATGAAACCCACTCTGTAAACAAAACCAAAACCAAATGTGTCACTTCCATGCTACTTTTTGTGAATAGTGTGGATTTATACAGTATAATACAGCCATACTCCTTCATTTTGCAATTGGCATACAGTATAGTTTACAATACTACTATACTACTACTCTAACTTATTCCATCAGATTACATGGTGAACTTTGCCTGCTGTCTATAAGTATTTGTATGTCCTGCTGTTGCGCTAATCCATGTCCTGTACAGTATGTGCCTTGTTGCGTTAGGCTTTTTGTTTTGGTGTTCAAAGCACCAGATCTAACAAAAAAACATTTCCTGAACCTCAAGCCTGATTTATACACGATCGTATGATGGATTCTAAAATCTGCGTCCCCATAGACAGCATAAGCCAGTGGAATTTACATTTTCGTTTATTTTCTGCACCCGAAGCGGAGTCTTATGAGCGTGTACAGGACACAGTTATGAACGGTAATCAATTTATATTAAAAAAGGCGTGAAAAGGCGTCATCGGCGTGGAGAAACATATGAAAAAATAGGCATCAAAAGGCGCAATTGGTGCCAGGTGAGTTAAGATGTCACTGATGCAACACAGTTCATGTGTTGTTGCGTAATAGTTAATCAAAGGAGAGCTGAAACATATCTAACATTAATTCATCTAATATGGATGTTAAAAGTGCTGTAAGTGATATTGTTAGGTCAAAAACAACCGTTAAAAGTGAAAGCTTGTTAGTAATCATTGCTACAGATTTTTTGCTCAGTAACAGGGGTCTCTCCATCTATGAGCTTTTTTGTGAAAAGAAAATACATTGAGGGATGACCCCTGACATTTTTCATTCAATCTCTCACTTCCGATTTCACTTGTTTATCCCGTATACATTCTCTTCTCTGATTGGCTGAAATTGGTATGTTTAGTTTACTAAAGAGCTGGAGAAACTGTTACTGAACAAGCTACTATTATGGCAATGATTGCGGAATGGTAGATTCCAATATAGAGCTACAGTATGTAACACTAACAACAAAAGAAACTCACAAACATCACTTACACCACCTTTAAACTTTGTTGTTGACAAACATACTGTACATCATAGCAGATTTTAGAAATATTCAACGTATACTACTTATTTAGACCTACATAAGAACATTTCTGTTTTTGCATTCTATATTCTCACCCACAGTCCCGCAATTCTTCTAAGTTGGAGGCATTCCATTCAGACCCCTGGGGAGGTGTGGAGACACAAATCGATTAAGGTCAAATTGACCATGTTTGCTATAGTAAAGCTTAAAAGAGAAGACGTGTAAACAACACCAATGGTGTATGACGCAACAAGTTGCACACTGGTGTCAAGTACTGAAAATAGCAGATCTACAAGCTCACAACACATCACATCGCAAAACTATTTAGTGGCAGGATGAGGAGGAGAATGTAGTGTGGGAACACTCAACATGGATAGGGAAGAATAATGCATAAAACAAATGTTCTTCTCACCAGGTACAGGTGGTCAAATACAAGTGTGGGCTTGTCCATCTGACCCAGGATCAGCAGCATCTCATTATCTATGAACTCCTTGTATTCCGTGAGGTTACAGCTCATGTGCTGCTCCAGCTCAGTACGTATCTGAAAAGGTGGTAAGAGAGCATGTTACAGCAAACACCAGGCTCCAACAGCATATCAAATATACAAATACTCCAACAACAAATGTAACAAACATGTATGCATACTGCACCTCTTTAGAAGTGACATTCTCCAGGTCTTGGAATGTCATGATACTGCGTAGTTTGGTTCTGATCAGACATTCTGTTCTCTCACGCTCTGTTGGCCTGTGCGCAATCAATCAAAACATTGCTGTTGATCCTCCATGTAATTTATACACAATATACATATGCATCGCATTTCAAATACAAGAAGCACAAGTCCTTACCGATCCACAAATAAGGCCGGTGAGTCAGGCCGTGTGGTCTCCAGATCAGTCATAGTGTTCCACTCGTTGACGCAGCTCTGCTCTGAGGTGATGCAGCTCTCATAGAAGCCCATCCAGGTGAGAGCCATTCCCCCTGGGAAGTAGTTGTACCTGCGTGACACCTCACAGACCTTATGGAGGATCTGTAGAGCAGACCTGTTGGACAAGGAGCAAAGGCTCAGCCATGGCAACATCTTTCATATACAACATTTAAGCCTGCAGGTTTATACTTCATCACACAGCGGCTGCAATCTGTACATTTGATCTCCTACTCCGGGATTCAAACCTCCTGGGTCTTCCACGTGGGAGAGCAATTCTCTACCTTTCAGCAAGACACAATCCCCTCCTGGCCAGGGGAGATATTGAGCATAAGGAGCTTAATCAAGTAGTACTGATGAAGTAGACCTGACGAAGATGTGGCTGATGCATCGAAACGTTGTCGCTTTTTTATTTGCACCCTGAGTCAATGGAGAGAATATTTTGAATTATATATATGTTTTAATCGACAGAGCAACTATTGAAGATATCTGTAATTGGAGTTTCATCTAGGCAAGGTAACCCGAACCACTACCAAAATTGAATTTGTTGTTTAGTTAAATGACATTGGAATCTATTGGCTACTGCTCACGTTACCATGTGACATGTCCCGCCCCTTTTTCTTTACCTGAAATAAATCACATGGCAAATTAAATATCATGATTTGGAGCATGACATTGGGCCTTTAAACATTGGGCTTCTACTGTATATGACTTATAATCTACCTATTCCATATCTCTTCTCCAGGTGGCCTTATGGTGTTCTATTCCATATGAAATGGCAATATGTTATCAAATAAACAGACTGTGTTCTCAACAAGGAGTGTGATAGGAAACCTCACTGCAATGAATGAATAAGTTCTACAAGCAACAATAGTTTTCAATATCGCTGACCCAAATCATCACCCAACAGGGTGGATTCAAACCCCTAAACTCCTCGATGATGGTCAGATACTTTACCTCATGCCACTCGAGCACCCAATGAAATAATTTATTTTAACTAGAAACTGAAAAAGTGCTCATTGGCGCCTTGTTATTGTGGCCTCCTGGTGGTGCTAATAGGTCATTGTGAAAAGGGTGCCATTTCTTCTTACGCCTTTGATGGCAATTCAACATTCAAAGTGATGATTTGAGGCATTTTGTTCCAAAAATGTGTTTTGCAAAAGTCCACCTGCTGGTGGCGCTATAACAGGCAAATGTGAAAAGGGTGAGATTTATTGGCCTAGTAGGAATGTGCGTGCAACATTTGCCTCAAATTGCACTGTGTTCATGATTTGAGACATTTTGCTCAAAACGGGCCAATCCTTCAAACTTTGGAAGCCAATGTTAGCCAATTAGGATGTAATATGAAATACCAGACAGATCCAATTTCACATGACTATAGAGATACTGTGTACTGATTTGGTAAATCGCAAATCGGCCTGTTAGCGCCACCATGAGGCTGATTTTCTGATTTTCAAGTGGCATTTTGTACTCACATTTGTGGGAATGTGCATGCAAAATTTCACATAAATTGCATGCTGCGTTCATGATTTGATTTCAAAACGGACCAATCCTGCAAACTTCAAAAGGCAATGAAGCCAATGAACAATGGGTGTTTCTAAACGTCACTCATATCATAATATGAGTGATGTTGGTCTGTCTAAATATGAAACATGAGTGTGTACTGCTGTCTGTCATTGTATGACGTCATTGTTATATCACTGTTATTGTGTTCTGCTGTATGAACTGTTGTCTGTACGTGTACAGTGCTGTGGAAATGAATTTCCCCGTCTAAAGTCAAATGAACAGATTTCCACACAATAATTAAAAGGCTAATAGGTTGTGTTGTAAACTGTGCTACATTGGGTCAAACTGTATCTGTTTATTTCACAGCAGTCTGTTCTGTGCAGCAGCTGGGACTTGAATTTGCAGAATGCATGGCAGCAGTTTGACATGTGAGAAGCCCACAGCACCATCAAATTGTTGTTTTGGAAGACTACTTAATCTAATCCCCCCCAGAAAATCCTTATTCTGGGGGTGAACAGCGCTATTAAGCTTGCTTGTAGCTTGGCTATTTTCAGTGAAGATGAAGATATTTAGTAGAGTGTAAACATTAGGAATATATTTGGAATCCCGTCAACTAAGTATACGTTTTAAAGTCGTTATAATCTTGTATTATTCAAAGACTTTTAAATTTTAAGCACTAGTTCCGATGAAGCAATCTGATTGGTTGAAATGGCCATCTACCCGTGCTTCAAACGAGCATGACAGCACATCTAATCAAAATATAGACTCGCAGAGCAGAGCAGGCATTTTCACATGAAGACACAAAGCTCCTTAAAGGCAATGTAAGATTCGTATTTGTTAAACGGTTAAAGCCTCAATATGTAACCTCAACATTTTGGATGAATTAAATGTAATTTAATTTATCTGTATGGTAGAGTATGTTAATACAATATAACTAAGCAGGACGGCTCCATTAGCCTAATGGAAAAAATGTCAGCACTTGCTTCAGCTGTAGAGTGTTTGTTCAGTAACAGGTGTCTCCCCATCTATCCAGCTCTTTAGTAAACAGAAAATACATTTTCTGGTCGGAATACGAATTGTATCCATCAGGACAGAGCTTCCTGAGCTTTTTCTCTCTCTCTGGATACAATTGGCATCCCGACCTTAAAATATATTTTCTGTTTACCTCTAATACTGATCAATGAAACACTCGGTTGCCATTGGAAAATAAAGCTGTTTAACACCACAAAATATCACTTACACCATGCACCTTTAATATCCAATAATTCCACAACGAGGGAATGAAGCGACTCACCACATGGCCTGCACAGACACAGGCTTGAAGACATGTGTCCGTCCTGCTGTGTTTACACTGAATCCTCTGGAGACAAAACGGGGGAGACGGGAGATGAGGGTGAGTCTGTACAGAGAGACTGTATACGCAGGGAGACAGAGTGCTGTAGTAGGAACACAAACACAGGCTGCGTGCTCCGCTGGTTCACACGGCCACCATTCAGGACACAGACTAGTGGAATATTCTCCCCATACACACTCGCACACAGAGGGACCACTTTCACAGGTCAGCAAGAACTCAGCTGACACACGTTAGAGTCAAATTGACTGCAAGTAACTCAGTCACCGGAGGTCAGTAACACTGGGGTAAAAATTGGGGAGTAAAACTGCCAGTTAATTCCTCCCCACAGACCCTCTGTCCAAATCCTACCGCCCAACACTCCTTGCTGACAGGTGCCACCCCAGCCCATTGGAGTACATGCAGTGACAAATGTCAACCTCCAGCTTCATTCCCCCGAACACCAGCCAATTGTGTTCTTAGACGCTCTAGAACAGGGGATCTCCAGCTAAAGTGTTTGGGAATCACTGCTGTGTTTTCTGTAATCTATGGGAGAGAATATTTACATACATTCATACTCACCCATCTCCATCTAAATGTATGTTGGCATCACTCCACAGTGGCAGCACCATCCCAATAGAGCAGCTTTTACTGAGAACAATAAAGATGACCTTTTTGTAAAAAAGTAATAATAATAATAATAATGTCAGATTCAGTGTACTCTATTAACACTCAGAGTTATTTAAACCATTAAATTATAGCACCCAATCGATTTATAGCAACGGAGCACTTTTACCGACGGACCGGATGTTATGCCGGATGTGACGACAACAACGGATGCGATTGACAACAACGGATGCGATCGACAACAACGGGAGGTTGGACAGCGGGGGCCCGTCTAACACATGATCTTAGAATTGGACGGGATGATTTAGACCGCGAGTTATTAACGTTTTAAGATTTTCGTTTCTCGCCGGCTAAACAGGGGGGGAATATTTTCGATGACGTCTCACTGTTGCGCAACATTGAGGATTGCGCAAGAGTCGCTCCTAGGTTGTGGAGCGATGCGATCGGTTTTCATATCAATAAACTTCGTCTTTTGGATAAAACTTTGTCTTGGGCGCTGGGTGTTACTAATAGAAAGGACGGTGAACTTCGTCCTGGACGATTGGGGTGTTAAATTAGGCTTAAAGCTACCTGTCCTTATCAGTGAAGTCCATCCCTAGTAGAATGCTTTCCTCTGTGTCTTGGCGCCCGCTGGTATAGACTACCACCATGTAGCGCACACGTTCCGACCATCCAGTCTCCAACCGTACAGCCTGTGGAAGAGAAGGAATATTTAGCGAGAGGCTGCACTTGGCAAGACATCTCAACGGTACATATCTAGAATGTACTAAGGTTGCTGGCGATACTTGCAGTTGATCTACTATATAAAGTTCAAGATGTGTGTGTGTGTGTGTGTGTGTGTGTGTGTGTGTGTGTGTGTGTGTGTGTGTTTGTGTGTGTGTGTGCGTAAGTGCATGACCAAAATGGCCAGAGGTCAGCGCAAATCTGCATTGTTAACCAGAGAGAGATGGAGGGAGGGAGAGGGAGTGTGTGTGTGTAATACTGACCAGTTTAATACGGTCCTCAGACCGGAGTATCTTGATCATGACCTGCAGGTGTTGAGGTAAATCGCCTAAAAATAAACATTATGCATTAACATTTATGCTGCACTTCCAGGAAAAGCTTCATGAACTCTAAATGAGTGCATTCACTATACTGTAGGTGCAAAGTAAACCGTACAAGCTAGTGTCCAAATAATTTGGTTCCATTTGCACTGTCAGTGTTGAATTAACACTGAGGGGTTTAAAGTGCAGATAGGGGTCCCAGAGTTACATCAAATGGGTATCCATCGCCCAATGCCGTCCTTGAAATGAAAAAGATTGAGAATGACTACTATTGAGTACTATTATCCAAAAACAATTACTGTGTAGCACATAATCACAAACTACAGGCAAGTCCAGTCAAGCTTGGTCTGCTCAAGTACCATGTTGATGACCTGTTGTCTTTTTTTTCTTCTTCTTTTTTTAAATGACATGATATTTCACATCAATCCATCCATCTTCTACCGCTTATCCAGATTTAGTTGCAAAGGAAACAGTTCCAGATGAAAATCCCAGACAGTGCTTTACCGAGCCACATTAGCTTGTATCAACGATCTTGTTCTTTGGTCATGACTCATGACCCACATTTCATGATGAGCATAGGTGAGTGTAGGAAGGAATAAAGATGGACCGGTGGATAGATAGAGAGCTTTGCCTTCTGGCTCAGCTCTTTTTGTCGAAACAGTGTGGTACAAACTGAGCCAACCAATCATATTCAAATAAGCTAATACACAAGAGATGTCACTTCAGTTTCATAGTTATTTTCAAGCCTTTGTCAAAAACTTTCACTCTAATAACTCAAATTTAACTGGGAGTGATACAGGTCCATTTTGAGTTAAATCAACACTCAGGATTTTACTGTGTAGGTACCCAGTCCTAACACATGGTGTAGTCTAAACACAGACAACTCCACAACAGAAAAGCCACCTCAGCAAATATGACCTAGCTTTTGTGCACAGTTCTTTGCAGGACACACATGCAAACAAGCGCAAAACAAAGTATCCTATTGCAAGTGTACCGTGTGTGCGTGTGTTATAAACATACAATAACATAAATGCCAAATTACAATTATTTGAGATAATAGTGACAATTCTGCATAATTGTCAAAAAATGTTCAAACATTTTCCAAAAATAGCGGAAATACACGATCTTCGAGCTCACAGCACATTTTAATATTTTGAAAGTATAAAATGTTTAAATATGTATATAGTTTTGTCCATCTTCCTTGTGCAGGTTTTGTTTACAATGTCCAGAGTCATTATTTTATTAATATGTTCCAATGTCAAAAACACAATTAAATAGGCAATCACTTTATTTGTATGAAAGTTAATCGTCAAGTAAAATGTCATGATTGGGTATGGAGGTGTGTGTGTGTGTACCTGCATGTTTGTGGTGGGTTGGGGTTTTGGGTTCCTCTGTGCTGTTGCCCTGCTGCAGGAAGAGGGCAGCTCCCTTGACCATGAAGAAGCTTTCACTGAGGCTATAAAACACAATCAATGCATGGTTACTAGCACTTCATTAGAGTTTACACCATTGGTCCAGGACCCCTAGGGCTCCTGCAGTCTGCAGGATGGTTGTATTTTGGTTGTATTATAATAACTCTGCAGAGTTATGAAAATATATCATAAATAATATCATATTATTATGATATTTGTGTTTTGTTTTTACATTAACAACTTGAAGCCTAGGGAAGACTAGACCAAGTACAGAGCAAGAGAAATTGACCACAGCAACTAAACCCATTGTACTTTAGTAAACAATAGATAGGATTAGCCTATATAATTGTGACTGCAGGTATTTACTATATGACTATATAAATAAAGAAGGAATGACACACCCCTCAGAGGAGATAAGACTGCTATCTGATAAGCTAATGAAAGAATTGATGTACAGTATCAATGATATTTTCGAAGCTTGTCATAGGACTTTAAATATTCAAATTTGCTTTTCCCAGCTTTCTGTTGAAAATAATGTATACCCCGTTTATACCTCGTTTTAAGTTATACTGAATCAATGAGGGAGAGAGGAAGCACTTCATCATCTTGCATAGTGTTTCAGACAGCTCTTAGCTCCTTGTCCCTACATATTTGACAGACATGTATTGTGCAGCTCTGCTACAGGCAGAATGAACCACTGAAAAGGTTACAATCAGAATCAACTTTATTGTTACAGCATTGGTTTACAGGTGCAAAATAAATCACCCCATTTTGTTGTTTTACAGAAAAGAAGAAAACAGGAGGCCAGCATATACAGTATGAATACGAGGTTAAGCATTTGGTGCCAACGTGGTAACCCATTGGTTACATGATTAGGCAGAAACTTCACAGGTAAAAAAAAATATATATATCCACATGGCAGGTATAGGTGGAACTTTATTTGTCCCCAGAGGGCAGGGGCAATAGTATTTACTACATTTCTTTATTAGAATATATAAACACAAGTTATCCAACACAGTGGAAAATATTTGACAGTGGGTAAAATAAAGAGGTAGATTGGATGCATTCTTGCATGCTCTTTATTAGCTCAGCAGGCTAGAAAGGGCATGGGAAGCTCATCAGTGACTGAATGCCAACATGGTCTTAGTTCAGAAGCTTTTACAGACCTGTCCACCTGTGATGATATACTGTTCTAGTCTTCACATTATAAACATACCACTTGATTAGCCACTTCCCGTACGATGATCTACAAGGGCGGTTGTGGCTCAGGAGGTAGAGCAGGTCGTCCAATGATCCCTGGGTTGGCGGTTCGAATCCCGGCTCCTCCTGACCACATGTTGAAGTGTCCTTGGGCAAGACACTGAACTCTACATTGCCTCCAAGGAGTTGGTGTGTGAATGTGGGAAGTGAGGACGCTGGCGTCGACTGTTCGCCGCTTCACCTCCCAATGTATGAATGAATGAACCATTGTAAAGCGGAGCGCTTTGAGCACTTGGAAAAGCGCTATTAAAATGCAATTCATTATTATTACAAGCTCACATTAGATTGCATATTAATTAATAAAATGATTTTATAAATGATGTAATAGTTTTCTGGGGTCCTTGCGTCTTTAAATGATGTCAGCAAATTGATGATCATCACAAGCTATACCTCTTTTCTAATCAGACTGTCTAGTGATTGGTTGATTTCTTTCAAATGTTTCTATACAAGTAACTGTCAAAATGCTGTGTTATGCCTGAAGAAGGTCCGTAGGGACTGAAACTTTGCCTTCAATAAACATACAGTAACTACTCCTGTACAGAGCAGATATTCAGTGTTATTCATTATTATTGACTAGACCAGTGCCCGGCTGTAGAGCACCGAGTCGGTAACGATAGAAGTTGGAGATCCATGCCCCACCCGGCTATGCAATACCCGTTGTACCCGTGTGTCAGACCCATGTCAACCCATCTGTCTGTGTCCCTTTTATGCCCATATATGGAGATTTCTGTATCCGTCACTCTCTGGCCCTTTATTCCTATAGATGGAGTTCTGTGTCAGGCATGCCCGAACTGTGTTGCCTAATCTCAATGTGACGTCATGGAATCTACATGTGAGGGGACTTAGGCTCATTAGGTCCACTGGCAGAGCCTGACCAGAGCCTTTTGTGGTAGTTCTGGACAATCGTGTATCTGACCGACTCGACACTGGGCCCTGTGGTGGTGTAGAACGTGTGTGTTAAATAGGTCGGCGGGGCAAACATAGTCAATTTTAGAAATATCGATATCGAATTTTTTCATGCCTGTTTTGATGATAAATAAAATAAACAAATATCCCCCCAGAAAACGTGCTTCTCGATTGTTCAATTCATCTAAAAAGTAATGGATGTAACAGTCGCTATAGGAAAATAATCAATAGTTTGAGGCCTCAACAGGAGTGTGAGCAGAGAACTGTGGTGTCTGCCATCTAGGACACACAGCTCTGAAAGAACAGTGCGTGTCTTTGTTTGGACTTGCTCTCCTCTCTCCACCACCACCACACACAAAGCCTGGTATGACTGAGTGGGACCGTCACAAGACCTTTTGTCTCAGAACCTCTGTTACATGGCATCATTGTTCCTTGAAATTTCTCCAAAAGAAAGATGACTTGTTGGTGAGGATAAAGTAGCTTCGCTAGCAAATTTCAAGGAGGACATGCAGTTACAGCGAAGAGAGATTATTTGGAGAAAAGGTTGTTGATTCAAATGTCAGTCACAACCTCATCCCCTTAAAACAAATAAGTTCAAACCGTACTTCCTAAAAAAAAAAGAATTACACAGCACCCAGACACATTAGGGGATACCGATTAGGGGATATTCATTAACAAAATTAATTAAATGTAGTTTACACATTTTGACATCTTGGGAATAAGTTCACTGGTTCTCATACCCTACCCTATAGCTATGAAAACTAGAAAAACAAAGTTGCATAATCATCTTCCCAAAGCTACGAAAACAATGTTGCATAATCATCTTCCCAACAGGCACTAGAAAGTTAGGTACAAAATAAATGCCATCCATTTAAAGTGAACTACTCCGTTCAAACAACAATTCTGATTGTGGATCACCATAAAATGCTGAATTACACCAAAACTGTCTCCTGTGGAGTTTGTGTGCTGCAGTGAGGTGACTTACATACGCCAGATCTCCCTTTTAGTCAGTGTGGTGTTTTCCACAAAGTCAGGCAGCACGGTGAGCATGGATTTCTGTGACGGTGCAACCACCAGATGCATCTTGCAGGTTACCCGAGGACTGTCTCTACAACCTCCTGCCTCATTACAAAAGCGAACAAATGCCAAGTCATTTCTCTCTCTCATTAAAAAAAAAGGCTTCAGCTCATAGCACAGCAAGAGACAGCCACGTTAAACTGAACTGAAGTCAGTAGAACATTAGCAGCGCCAGCGCAGCAAACAGCCTCTCGGATGTTGTTTTCTTCTCCACAGTACAGCAGCGTATTCTGGTCGAGTCACGCATCCTGTCTTGGTCTAGTCTAGTGTGTCCCTCACTCCTGTGACGATCCGTGTTCTTTGTCCACGCTGCTCTGTCTGCTGCTCGCACTACCCACCAGCAGCAGCTTATCTCCCCCTCGCAGCGCGTGCTTGAGCAATAGCCCTCTGCCACAGTTTGCTACAATACAACTATTCAGGTATGGGATGTGTTGGCTGGGTTGGGTGGCAGGGAATCTTGCATGGCTGGCTTTGGTCTCAAAATAAAATGGCTATAGGGGCCTGTTTGACATGCAGAACTAATCTGCATGAATCATCTGCAACATAAATAAAAGGAGCTTTGATCAATCATGAAGGCAAAATGTGCACGTCACATAAACATGACAAACCAAGCATGGCAAGACACTTTGAATTTTCCATGTCATTTAAACTATACTTTAACACGAAGACAAAACAGAAATCTCCACATATCTCCACATACTTGAGCTGTGTGAGTTCAGGTTACATAAAGGTTTGTGCTCAGATATGTAATCGCAATTATAGTATGTGCTGTATAAGACACAGTTCTGCTTGAGCAATAAGAAACAAGACGAAGGGATATACTGTGAAATATTGGCACTGGTGTACTGTGGTCATAGGCATGAAGTTGAAGGCAGAGTCAAGTAGATCAGCACACCAGTGCCATGCACTGTCACAGTATACCGTGACCTTGAGTATACTACAGCAATTATACTGCAGCTTCCTGAGTGCTGTTATCAGGAGTTAACAGTCATTATAATGTCTCTCAGCCAATCATAATGAAAGGTCATAATAACTTGTAACTGTGGTATACAGTATACTGTATGTCAATTGACATGAAGATAAACAAGGCTACCTTTATTCTAAAAGACAATTGTCATGGGAAATGGAGATGTTCTATTTTGTATTCACATTTGTAAGTGTTCATGCTGTATATAGTCAGTGGAATGCACGCACACACTTCCAGTCATGAGGTCAACACTGCTCCTGGCTGTTGCATAACTTAAGCCTGTTGTGAAGGAGTTTTCTCCCGGAGAACATTGTGAGAACCAAGGCCCTATGGAGGGTAAAATGTGGATCAGGTTTCTGCCTGACTGATACCATATGGCCCTTGGAGTCAGACTTGCTGTCTGACGTCACTGGATCCTCAGGGCCAAGAAGAAGACAAGCAGCTGGTCAGTGTCATGTGTGAGCCCGCCTAAGAAAAATATTCTGAATTTGTATCCATCCATTCCTCTTTTGGTATTCACATTCTTGCCAAACTTCAATATATTCAAGGAGCCATTTGATTTCTTACTGCTGTCGACTATTTGTTTGCTGATTTTAAGAAAGAGACTGACACGCCCAGCCTTCTGTTATCTAGGCGAACAGAATAACATTGGACATTTTTGTGGTGGAGAAAATGGATGGCAAGGCATCTTTATGAAAAACTGAAGATCTCATGACCTAAAACGTAAAAGGTTGCCTTCACCTGGCATACTGTTACAGCCTTAAAAAGCATGACCAACATCATAATCTCCAGCCAAAACTTTGATTTATGTTTATTTACATCTAAAAATCATATTCTTATTTAACTCTGCAGAGTTTCCACTGTGAAACAATCAATAACAACAGAGGATCCCACTATCACTACCACTAATAATAATAATAATAAACTATGAAATCACTTTCACAAAGGTCTTATTAAAAGTAAAGGTGAATAAAGAACAGAAATAAAACAATGCCATGCCACGCCAACACAAACATCTCTTGTGTAGACATTAATCATCTGTTTTTGGTTTTGGTTTGGGATCCAGGCTGTTTCACTGCATGCTGTCTGGGAGCCAAGCTGTTGTTCCAAGATACGTGTCACGTGACTGACTTCCGGCTGGTGCTTCAGGCAGGACTACGTGTCATCGAGCGTTAGCTCTGAGCGTGACAAACTTTGCGTGCCTTTCTTGCTTTATTGCATTTGCAAATAATCTAAATCAGATAATAACTCTCCTCACTCAAGATGCCTCCTAAAGGCTCATACATAGTCTGTATTTTCGGTGGTTAGGTGACCACCGAACTACAACATGATGTCACGAGCCGCGGTGAAGAGCAAACCACCGCCACCGCTCCAGCCCTTCTCTCTGTTTTTACTCACCACCGCTCAACGTTATTTCAGCTCCGGTGGTCAGCTCACCACCGGAGCGGTGGTCACCTCACCACCGAAAAACCAGACTATGAATAGGCCTTTAGAAAGTGGATGAGCTTGAGGACATAAAGAAGTCCTTAGGCTATTTGTCCGCCGAACCTAGCGAGGTGGCAAAACAACAAACGAAGTTGGTGGGGTTATTGGAGGAAATCAGGCTGCTTAAGCAGGAAAACAAAGCGAAGGACACAAAAATAACTGAATTGGAGCGACGAATTGATGAGCTGGAGCAGTACTCTAGAATTGACGACCTGCTCATCAGTGGTTTGTCCACCACGCACCCGACGGGTGGCAGCCGGAAATTAGACGGCACCCGGGAGCAGTATGGGTTAGCGCCCCAGCCTGTGTCTTCCGTGAGGAAGAAGCCCAACAAACCCACGGTGAGGCCTTTAGGAGGGCCATGCAAGCCTCAAGCGGAGTCTGCGGCACCACCAAGGGAAAGGTGGAGCCTGCGGAACCGTTGCGGCTTGAGAATCCACCATTCCTGAATAAAGTGCCTGGTGCTGGGAGTCTGGTGCAACGCACAGGGCCTGACCTGGTGAGAGCAGGAGTGGACCTGGTGAGACGTAGGAGGGGCCCGGACAGGAGTCAACCCACAGAGCCTAGTCCTTCCATGTGCCAGAATGGTACCTCCCAGTCCCGGCAGAGTAGTTCAGGAGGAACGGATTGTGTGGCCCTGGTTTTTCCCTAATGGGACTTATCGAGGGTAGCTACTGGGACGTAAGTCAGGACTTGATTTTGGGGCAGCTTACTGAGGTAATCAGAAGGCTCTCTCCAAAACACACTTCCAGCGGTTCTTGTATTTGTTTTACACAGGATAGGTTAGAAATAAGGCTATTAGTTTAGGTTAGGCATAGTTTTACTGAGGTTAAGATTAGGAATAAGGTTGTGTTAGGTTTAGGCATAGTTTACTGCACTTTATATTTTATTATGCCTGACATTTTATTATCATTACTGGGGTCAGGGGGCTCAGAAAATAGCCATGGGAAAACACACTCAATACATTTCCTTGTCATGTAATTTATACTAAATGTATACTATTCCTTGCCTAAGTTGCAGTACAATCTCCCATACAATTCTAATTATATTTTCTCTCATGAGACTCTTTGGAGGCTTTCTAGACTGCTTAGTAAACTATACTGAATTAGCCTACCGTTTTTCTTTTTTTAAGAAAAGGTATTAAGAGCTCAGCTTACCTCTGATTATTTTTCCGGTCATCATCACTTGCAAAATCCTGAAAGCAAGAAGAAGACAGACATGATGTACAACGCTTCCTTGATTATTTACTTGGTTGATAATTTGTTGATGAAAACACCTTCTTTCCATCATCTAAACTGGATAATATACATTTGCAGCCTTCCATTCAACACAGGATAAAGACAAACGACAAATGTCCTTCAGTCATTCATAATTAATGTGTCGCAGATCCTAGGACACATATGACCTCTCATTGACCCTTTGCTGTCAGTTTCTCAATACATGACATCACAATATTTTTGACCACATTTTTTGACCAAATATTTTTGATATCGATATTGTGGCAATAATATCATTATTCATGAATTCTTCAATCATTTACAAAATAGCAAACTTCATCATCGTTGAAAAGACAACACTTACGCCATTATGATATTCAACATCTCTGATAATATCTAGTCTCAATCATCAAATCAATATATTTCCTAGCCCTAAATCCACAGTAACCTAAAGAGTTGCTATAGTGTAATGAAGAATGCCAATGAGAATCCTCTGCTTTGAGATCTTGGTGTCAGTTAACAAGCAAAATAGTCCCTAATCTCTAGGGACATTCACCATGTTCAGTTGTTCAGCAAGATCAGCATTTTGTAGCATCTAGGTCAGAATCTAAAGTCGAGTCACAGCACAGGAATAGTGCAAGCTCTGTTCTGGAGAAACAGCTAACGATTTTGATGCACAAAATAAACACAACTTTTCATTATAAACCCTTTATGCGTTAGCATTGTACAAACATGGAATGTCATTTCACGCAGACATGTGTAAATAATAAGACTGTTTAGACCCTGGCAATAATACTCTTTTTCAGCAGCACTCTCCCAACACACTCTGTCTCACCCAAAGTCTCACCCTGTTCACAGTTACTACTGTAAGTAGAATGACAGTAGGTGAGCCAGATGTGTGAACGCAACTGTGGCCATATTTCAAATGGAGTGTCAGTCGACAACATGCATGCTCAGCAGCACAGGAGATGGGTAGCCTATATGGTGACTAGATCTGTCGCAATAATTACATAATTGCCTGATCACAATTATTGTGAACTAATAGCAATTGTTTTGTATAAATGTTAGAATCACTTCCATTCCTAGTCTGTATAAAAACAGCTAGATGAGATTTAATTAGCAGAAATGTCATATTTTTGCGTAACGGTCTGTCAACGCTCTTTAAACCAATTTCACCCTGGCATCCTTATTTTGGCCATTTAAGGGCAAAACATTTTAAATAAAATTTGATTTTTTTTTTGTTGATGTATAATAAATATTGGCCATAATACATTTATTTTGATTACTGGTACCTGTCAATGTCAGTTTGCAGAATTACATTTCAAGTGCAACTCAATACAACAACTGTTAACTGTGAGTGGACAACACCATAAACTAAGCATTACACAATAGGGCCCACTATTTACAATAGGGCCCAGTATCAAAACAATTAGAGACGTATGAATATTAGGGATGCACCGAAAGGGAAATTATTGGCCGAAACCGAATACCAAAAAAAGGGAAAAGAAACGTATACAGTGAGGGGAAAAAGGGGTGGGTGGGGGATTCAGATTTTACGGGGGCCAGTTTCGAATTGCAGCCGTCCGTAGGTGCTCTTTGAGGGGCGGTTTTGAAGGAGTCAAGGGATTTGCATGTCGTAATGACTGTTGGTAGGGCGTTCCACATTTTGGTGGCATAGGAGCGAAATTAATTTAGTCCCTTGTTAGTGCAGAATCTGGGTTGAACATGGTTAGTTGAATTCCCTCTGGTGTTGTGGGTGTGGACATCATTGACATTAAGGAAGTATTTAGGTGGTGTATCGAATCTTGTGGACCAGACCCATTGCAAGAAGTTGACTCTGTCATCAACCCTAAGCCATTCCAGCCTATCAATGTGGGCAGGGGTGAGGTGGGTTTGGGGAGTGTCAGAATTCTATTGAGAGGATGGCCCCTTGAGATGCAGCATCTCGTTTTAGAGCGGGTCCTATACTGTACGTAAAACATTACAGCAATGCAGGTACACATAGGTGCAACATAAAATAAAATAGAACAACATAACATAACATACAGTTCGCTTGCTCCCTTTCTCCCACCCCCCATCCCTGACCCCGACTCGTTTATATATGGGAATAATGGGGAAAACGGTACTATAACCTGTCTCAAAGTTAGAGGTAAACATGTGAGCAAGCAGTATTAGAAGCATGAACAGGTTGTTTGAAGATGTAAATACAGGGAAGTCCTGAAGCGGCCTAGAGAGGTAATTGATCTGAGTGGAAGCGGGAGATTTTATTCCAGTCAGATGGGGCTTTGTAGTGGAATGACCTGCGTCCAGATTCTGAATATATTCTGTTGGGAACCATAAGATAGGGATGTTGTGTGGTTTCAGAGACTGTTTTAGGTATGAAGGGCAGTTGAAGTGGACGCATTTAAAAATGAATAGGTACCAGTGGTGTTGCCTTCTAGCCTTATAGGCTGCAGCCAGTCAAGTGAGCTGTACAGTTGGCAGTGGTGGGTTCTGTATGGGCATCTTAGAACTACTGCACAGGGAGTTGCATAGTACGTTAAGTGGCTTGAGGAGAGTATCTGTGGTGTTTTGATATACAATGTCGGCATAGTCTACTATGGGGGGTAATACTTGAGAAATTATTATTTTCCTCAATTCAAAGAAGAAACAGTTGATGGATGGGTAGAGTGAGCACAGGCTGCCATAGGTTTAGAGATAGTTTGTTATCAGCGAGCCAGGTGCAGATTCTACCGAGCTCAGAGTTGAGGGCCTTTTCAACCTGCAGCTTGTTCCTGTCCGAGACCAGCAGTGCTTAGTCGTCTGCGAACAGGAACAAGTTGCAGTCACAAGCTGATGTCATGTCGTTAACATATATTAGGAACAGTAAAGGCCCTAGTATGCTTCCTTGTGGAACACCACAGCTCACTGAGAGGGGGTGGGGGGGGGGGGGAGACAGTGTTCCGTTCACCTCCACCATCTGTTCTCTCCCCTCCAGGTAGGATTGTATCCAGCTCACTGATGTGCTATCAAAACCAATTGCTTTCAGCTTGTTTACCAGTATGGACTCGTTCAGTGTCAAAAGCCTTTTGGAGGTCCAGCATGACCATGCCGCAGTATTTGTCAGCATCCACCTCTTGTTAGAGGAGGCATGTGTCAGTGGAGTGGGATGTTCTGAAACCTGATTGGAATTCATACTTTTTTTTTTGTGGCAAGATACTTTTCAACCTGTTCATAGACAATTTTTTCCATCACTTTCGAGATGGAGCTAAGAATATACAGTAATAGGCTTTGAATATTTGTTATATTTATTTAAGTCATTTGTCCTATCCATAAACCCTGTGCAATTGTTTTAAAGCCTAAAAAAGAACAAATACATTTATTATTATAATGCCAAAAACACAATTAAGTCATTAATCACAATTATTTGTGTGACAATTAACTATGTCATGGACATGGTCGTGAGACTTATGGCAGCCCTATTGCTGACAAAGTGAACACCCTCAAAGCTGTATTTAACTCAAGATTATTTTGAGATGATTGACAATGAATGGAGAATTTACGTACGTCATACTGTATGTAGACGAGTAAAATTAGAGAACCAATAGACGGGAGTTGCACCACTCGGTTCACACTGGTGGGATTTTTACAATATAAATTGCAGTTCCATGAGGTAGAAATGCAATTAAATGGGGGTACGTCAAACCGTGGATCCTTGAAATTATGGGAAAATGGTTGAGAATCAATGCCAGAGGCATAAAATCTTCTCTTATGGGGGTCCCTGGCATATCTTTTCAAATGGGGGTTAGTGGGCTAATAAGTGCCAATTTGCGGGTCCTTGACATGAAATCGTTTGAGAACCACTGCAGTGACTGCACTATGCAACGTGAGCTTGGGTATTTTAAGTTGATAGAAAATCTTCAAATGTTTTGTCCACCATGTGGTTGTACAACAGTGTCAAGTGGTGAAAAAAGCCAATCCACTTACCTGTTTGTATTATTGTTAATCTTACCCCCATTGAAGTTGTTTATTAACCATAACCATGTGATCCCTTTCTTTGTATCTTCTACCTATTGGTTTTATACCTGTATATACTGTATGTTGTGTATATTGCTTTGTACTCAAATTCTTGTTTTTTATACCTGTGTTTGTATGTTGTTTGTATGTCTGGCCTCGTGGGGAAAGATGGTGGGTGGGTGGGGAGGACTGGGAAAGGAGCTGTGGGAGAAAATGTAAAAAACGAAGAGGGACACCAGGTTGAAAGAGATCAATGTGTTATATATGTATCACGTCATAGCAAAGTCGAGGCAAGCTGGGAGACGCAAGCCCATTATATTTATTATTTTACACATATACAAAATTGTTTTGCTTGTTTTAAAGCTTGATGAATATTGAGTTGTCACCATTCGGTTACAGAGTTTGCGGAGTAACTATTTGTGTCAGAAAAATATGTGAGACACAACTTTGTTTTGGCTTGAATTAATGTCATGAGTCATGACTGAGGTAGGCATGCAGGTAGCATATAGCAGTAATTATCTTATTTATTATTTTGTAGGACTTTATAAGAAAGCACTTTTGGGGTGAAATTGTTAATCAAATGTAATCCACAATGTAATTTTAGCATGGCCCTCACTTTTGTATGACATGATCATGTGCATGTCTGTGTACTGTGTGTGAGTGACATATTATAGCTTGCCAGAATGTCCTTAGCCTATAGCTCCCTCTGGTCCATAGCGTTAGAGTTAAGCATGCGCTTTAGGAACTGTCAGTATCCTAGAAATGAACAGAGACCTGAATACAACAATATTGCGCGAGATAGGTGGAAAATAAGGTTAATAGAAATCAGCAAAGCGAGTGAGCGCTCTCTACTGGAAATATTACGCTAGTGTTATGATCCTCCATCTAATATGAAAGCATCACGATGCAGAAAGTTGAGTCATTATTAGACCAAGCGGCAGCAGACCGCTATTCAGCAGAAGGGCGCTACCATCTACCGAGATTACGTCACCCTGCGAGCGCTGTCGGTCATTTCCACATACTGGTGTGTTGGACGCTGTTGCTGTGTTAACTGAACGATGTGATGATGATGCCACGCCACAACAACGGATGCCAACTTCTCACACACACTCAAAGAGGGCCTATGTTGCAAATAATAAACGGAGGGCGCAGTACCACGGTCGCAGCAATGTTTGAAACACTTTTGTCACGTTAGCTAAATCAATCCCCACAACAACATGGGGTTTTTATTAAGATGGTATTGGAAAGCATTTCACTGCTGCTGCCTGGTGGTACAAGCTAACTATCACAGCTGAGCCAGCTGAGCTAACGATAGGCTATAGCAGCAAAGCCTGAGCCTGTGCAGGTTTAAATGATAAATATCGATCAAAATACAACTCAACTGGTTCGTCAAATGTCCCGGGCACTGGAATCTGAAATAGCAGCCACACTCCTCCAGTGTTCCCTCCTGCCTCCTCTAGTCTACGCAACACAAACAGACCCCTGTCGGACCCCGTACTGTACAGACCGCCGCTAGTGTGCACTTACCTCCCCCGCATTGGTGGTGGCCGTGCTCGCCGAGGATGCTGCACTGGGAGTGGGTGAGCGCTGCAGAGTAACCAGGGCCATGGTGGCCGGAGTCAAGAGTGACTGAGGAGGGGAGTCCTTGGAGGGGGAGGAGGACGAGGAGGAGGGGGCGCCTATCTGGGAAGATGTGCCGAGATTGTCTCTGTCACTAGGGAGGGAAGATTCTTCCTCGTCGGGATCACATCTTTAATCATCTGTCTCTCCCGGAACTCAGATATCCCCAGATTGAAACAAACCACGTCCTATCCGCGGTTTTTGGAATGGTCACGAACGAAAGCAGGCATTTGAATTGTTCTTCATTTGCATAGCCATATAGGCGTGCGTGCAGCAGAGTAGACAAACAAAACACGGTGCAGGTTGCATGCAGACTAGAGCACAAATGACATGCAGCTTTGCCCGACTGCTTGTGATTGGCTGGCCCAGTTTGCTTGTGAGCTGTCATTGGGCCAATGTTGTCAAGGTGACTCTGGCCAGAATAGGCATTCCCAAATGTTAACAACAATGAAATGATGCTACTGTCCAATATGAAATGCAAAAATAAAATGTAATTGAATCATTCTTACACTTGCAAATATGCAAATAATACTAGACGTATAATTTAGCATTTAAAGGAGTAGTTGACAAATTAGAATTACACACCCTATGGCACGAAGCCCTGTATTCATGGAGATTTTTAGTTTTTGTCACATTCCTAAACCAATAATTTGATGACTGGCAGAGTGATTTTTAGGTGAACTATTCCTTTAACAACAAGGAATAATACATTAAATAGGCCTACAGTAATGTGTGTTCTGGTAGACTTTTGTGACTTTTGTCTTAGCAGTTTAAAGTTTAGGCACTAAATATTTCACATGAAAACATGTTTGGGTCATTTTGTCTACTCTGGCTTAAAAACTATCATCTACTCAGGCGATCACAAAAGCCTGAGTAGATGATAAAAATGACGTCAAACATGTTTGTAAGTGAAATATCCCTTTAAGACTCAGAGACCTAAATCGTCAATCCATTATTAATTATGTATCTGTGTAGGTGCATGGATAATGATGATATCTGGTTGATTGTCTCCCACCATGAATTGTGTGGTGTTACCATCTGACTCTTGGCCTGTCCTGGTCGGGTCCTGACCGTCCTGTTTACCTCAGCAGAATTGTCTTTTATTGCCTTGGATGAAGACACAATTCACTGACAGTGTCAAATACGTATAGGCTAGAGATTCTTGAGCAGTCTATGGTCAAACCATTATGAAGATGAAGATGACACACATCACTTGCATAATTTTTCTTTTTCCAGCACCATAAATTCCAGAAATTAAAAATAGAATAAAATATGTGTATTTATTTTTGATATGAGTATTTCAAGTGAATTGTAATTTATTGTCCATTAACCAACAACATTTAGATAAGTTAAAGATTAAATCATGATATCTAAAAATAAGTAAATAATAATAACCAAGGGACAAGTTGTTGTATCCAGAAGCTGACAGTAGGTGGTGTTCTAATTCCATTGTCAGGGGCACTATTTTGTTACCTGTTACCTGATATCTGGATAACTGATTGTGGATTTAAATGGAGAAACAAATGTCAGTATAAGGAAGAATGACATGGTTATAATAACTATGATGAGTGTGTATTGCACTATGGTTAGAATTATATGAATGAATATATGCAGAAAGGTTCCAGCCTGAAAAATGAAGGTGATATGTCAAAGTGTCTTTAATCCTGCATTGTAGTGACCAGTAAGGGGCAACTCCACTGACTGCAAAAAGAGTATACAGGTTCTATATTTAAGTCATTGGGAAAATGAACCAACTCACTTGATTACTTAGCTCAGTAAACATTTTCAGAGCGAGGTCATGTTTTCAATGTCTTCTTCAGTACAGCATGCATGATCCAGTCTCCATTAGGGTTGTACTTGAGTACTCTACTGTACAAAAATAATCACACCCATCCCATGTGAAGTGAGGGGCGCTCTTATCATCGTACATCATCATACATGATCTCATTCCGACCAATCAGAATTTCCGTCCTCACCTTCGTATTCAATGTTTGTGTTTAAAAACACTCAAAATTGTCTATTCATAATTTGTCAATGGCATTTAATGTTTGTGTTGGGACAAAATTTGGGTTACATACACCAAAAGCTGGACATAGGTAGGGCTATCGTCCCTCAAAGATCACACTCGTGTAAAGTTAGGGGTGCATTTACCATCATACATCATCATCACAGACACACAAAGCTGGGCATAGGAGGGGCTAACGCCCCTCAAAAAATCTGTATTGTGACATCAGAAAGACGCACCAACTTGGGAGAATCTCCTTATTTGGGCATAAAGGACAGACAGACAGACAGATGCATGCACGCACGCACGCACGCACGCACGCACGCACGCACGCACGCACAAATTCCTGGAGTTGTATACTGTAGATAGAAAAAAAATGATTCTATAGTTGGACAGGTCAAGATTTGTGTGCAACGCAGATGGGTGTCTAAAGAATACTGTTCTCTACACCAGGGATTTGACTGTAACTGCTAGAAGCTGTCTCGCTTCTGCAGTCCTGCAAAAAAGAATGAGGATAACCTATAAAAAATGTTGGAAATTAGGACACAAGCAGAGGCTATTGCATTGTGGGATTATACGTACATTCACGTGCTATGATGAACCTCTCTGCCCCCCTCCCTCTCTCTCATCAGATACCCAGTCCTTACCAAGAATCTATTCTGTCCTCAGTTGTCCTACAAGCTCTGACTTTGAACATAATCATCAGAAAAACCTGGACCTGACTTTGACTGGACAGAGCAGGAGAAAACTTCACCAGATTTGATTTACGGTACACCTGACCAGAATAACAATGTATAAATCCTCAAAGGTAGGTTGTTTATCTTGTTGAATGGCAAAATATTGTGACTGTAGGGATAGAAATCTTATTTTCATATGTGCGTAGGATGGATACATTTATGAAAAACATTGAATGTGTTGCAATTAGGACAGGTATAGGGCATGTTCATTTAAATAGCTAAAGGATACACCAACGTCAAGTAGACCTGAATTTGTTAAAATACAATTAGCATCATAAGCTAATGTTCACAGATAAAGGGTACAGCTGCAGCTGCAACATCAAAGTCACCACAAGTGGGACAGTAGCATCAGTGCATCTTGGTTCCCATGCACTGGTCACTCACAGCGGTCTATTTGTTCACATGAATAAAGGATTAGTTGAAAGTTTAGTTGTTTAGTTGACTAATCTGGCCTCTGAATATTTATTTGGATATCCTGTGATGCACCAGCTTGTACACTGTCAAAGTTTACTGTGTTAATTTCAAGCATTTGTAGTCCCACTGTCCCAGACACCAAAGTAATTTTGACAAGGTTCATGACTTATACGTGAAAAACTAAAGTCTCTAACCTAATGGTTCAGGTTTGTTTTCATTTGCATTATGTAAGAATGAAATAAAATCAGTTTGAAAAACAAACACGTAACTTATTTGAGACAATTTATTTTCCATTAATAAACTGGACACTTTAAGATTATGCAGTTCTCATCGCTACATTCTTGGCTGTTCTAAAGGAAACAGACAGAGGGGCCACCAGTGGCCTGCACAGACATTTTGAGGGGCAGGTGCTCAAGTGAAAAAAGGGCACCTTGTGCAGCGCGTGGAACTGCCGGCTGCCTTAATAGTGTATGAAATGTATTGATATAAATTATATAATAATATATTACTATATCATTTGATTTGATCAACCCCGGCTGGGTCGCCTGAGTGAGGGGTATGATGTTGGAAACCCCGTTGACCTCAGGATACATCACTGAGGATACGGCCCAGGTGCATCCATGCGATGTATTTTTAGTTATAGTTCTATTCTATTTATAGTGACTCATAGGAATAGACTATGTGACAACCGGGTATAGTCTGGTGACCACCGGAGAGACGGGTGACAGCCGTTATGTAGACGGCACCTGGGTGAGCAGTATGGGTTAGCGCCCCAGACTGTGTCCTCCGTGAGGAGGAAGCCCAACAAACCTCAGTGAGGCCTTGAGGGCCATTATAATCCACCACTCCTGAATGGCGTGCCTGTGCTGGGAGTCTGGTGCAATGCACAGGTCCTGGGCCCTGTGAGAGCAGGAGTGGACCTGGTGAGATGTAGGAGGGGCCTGGACAGGAGTCAACCCACAGAGCCTAGTCCTTCCACGTGCCAGAATGTGGTTCTCCCAGTCCCGGCAGAGTAGTTCTGGAGCAACGGATTGTGTGGCCTTGCTCATTCCCTGATGGACTGATCGAGGGTAGCTACTGGGATGTAAGTCGGGATTTGATCAACCCCGGCTGGGTCGCCTGAGTGAGGGGTATGATGTTTGTAGACCCGAAACCCCGTTCATCTCAGGATACATCACTGAGGATACGTCCCAGTGTTTGTGTGTGTGTGTGTGTGTGTGTGTGTGTGTGTGTGTGTGTGTGTGTGTGTGTGTGTGTGTGTGTGTGTGTGTGTGCATGTGCGTGTGCTGCTTCACTGTTCATTTCAAGTGATCCTCTATTTCACTGTTGACTGTTGAATGATTCAACGATAACTTAAGCCCAGAGAAAACCATGACTATTTGCATAATGGACTGCATCTTCTTAATGACAATGATTTTTCCAGTATGGTCTCTCATGTCATGTCGTGCCTGTCGCTGTCTGGAAGCAGTAATTAATGTAAGATGACCTGATACTGACCGGATGCACAGTGTTAATGAGAGGGCAATGTTACTGTTACCACAAGCCACAAGCCACAAGCCTACCTGTGCAAATGGTAGCAAATGGATCCATTTGGTACCATTTGTACACTCTTGGAGTGATATGAACACTGAGGATTTTACTGTGAGCTTTATTGTGACTCCATTCTGGCCAAATGCCTACATTTGCTAAAATGATATTATGGCAATTATGTTGAAATGTTGAAATTGTTAGAATGTATATTTGTTTTTATAATAATTTTATATCAATTATTTACGCATTAAGACTAGAGTGATCTTCAAGACTAGAGTGATCTTCATGAAACAACATGTACACAGATATAATGCATGAGGATTATATATTTAAAAATAGCAAATAGCTTGATTTAGCCGGTTCTAAAGAACGGTTGGTAATTAGGTAGAAATGCATCAGTCTAATCAAAGATCAGTAACTGAACACCTGTGCTGTAATTTTGTGGGGAGGAAGAGGATGAGGAGGGGTCTGGGGGTGGATAGAGTTACAACATCCTTGTATTACATACCTGCACACACACACACACACACACACACACACACACACACACACACACACACACACACACACACACACACATGCTCACACTGACACAGCAACACACACACTTAACAATTACCGCTCTGTACTTTGCGTTGCAGACATGCAAGTGCACAGCACATGTGGAACGCACATGCGCGCGTGTACACACACACACACACACACACACACACACACACACACACACACACACACACACACACACACACACACACACACACACACACACACACACACACACACACACACACACACACACACACACACACAGGTGGACACCCCAGTGAAGCACTGGAGGAGGCCTTGCTACCTGGTCTTCATGAATGATTAACCTCCTTCGTGCTTAGGGCCAGATAGCTCATTACTGGTGTGGTTCATCATCACACACAATGCATGGACACCGGTCCAGCAGGAAGTGTCAGTGGTACCCTTGTCTTCTTCAAGACCCGCGTTCGGTGCCTCAGAACTGGGCCTGTTCTAAGAGAGCATGTGAACCAAGCGGTGACGAGATACGAGGACAGAACATTTGAGTGATGATAGTCTGAGCCTGAGGGTCTAAGCTGAAGAGGCTCTAGAATGGGACACCTGCTTGGCTCCTAAATTAGCCACCTGCGGCTGTGTCTTTTTGTATTGGCTACTGGAGGACATTAACTGGAAATAGGTTGGATTTATCAGTTTTACAAGACTTGACTCGACCATGACTCACAATACTTTGGAAGTGTCAGAGGTAATGACATGGAGTGTGTATGTGTTGTTCGTTGTAATTTAGTTGTAATTTAGTTTTTTAGTTAGTAGTTTTTTGATTAGATTGCTGTTTTGTCCTTGTTTGGTTTATCTGCCTAGCAAAAAAGCAACAAGTTATAGGTCCTACTGTATGATGCACTGTACAGAAATATTGTATTTCACAGCCAACTATTATTATTTGAGCTATTCTTAAACGGTGCTAAACTTAATTACACCAAGGCTACACATGTCGGGCACTGGCACTCGCAATGTTAACACTGACATGTCTGATATCTGCTAGTGCTAAATGATGTCTCACCTACACGATTTGTTTCTGTTTCTTTATTCTTTGTTTTCCTTCTCTAACCCCTTCTCTATTCTTTTCTCATTACTTGAAAACTGCTTGTATGACAAAGAATTTCACCCACTTTTTAACAATTGTAAAGTTTTGATGTGACAATTAAAGATGAAGTTGAACTTGAAGTCATGCATATAAAATCCTGCCGCTTCCGATCCTCGGGTTTCTCTAGACGCCTGGAACCCCCTAAATGTGTGTTGCCCTGGGTGATGTATGCTGTCAGTCAATGACCCACGAAGAGTGCTATCTCTTTCAGGAATCTAACTGCCACTTTGTGGCCAAGTAACAGGATCCTATGCAATAGTGGAGAGTCATGGACAATGGAGTGTCCTCTCGGGTGATGGTCTCCAGGCCAGATAGGCTTTCAGTTGCTCATTTTTCCATTTTTCCAATAGAGACATTATTTCTCCCTCTCTAACTCTCTTCTGTCGATATTTACATCAAGGAAGCAAGCACGATTCCAACTCGTCTCAGTCTCTCTGAGCAGTCTCAGTCTCTCTGAGTCAACACAGTCGGGAAAGTAACTTTACAATAAATCTCTAAATCTACCATGCCAAATTATGTACTAAAATAAAAGTGCCTTAAACTAAAGGACAGTTCCTTCTATGGGTTGTTGTCACCTGTCTACAGTATGTCATGCCTCTTCTCTACAGCGTGATTTATACTTGGATCAAAATAGCCAATTTCTACAAGGTTGAGATCATCCCTTGCTGCATGCTTTGACCAGCTAGCTTCTCAATCTGCTTATTGTGTTAGGTGCTGCGGTGTGTAGAAACGAGTCCCTTTGAAAGAGTGTTAAATCTCTGTAACATGCTCTGTGCTGTGCCAAGCTGCCAGGACCAGAGTGATTGTTTTTGTTTCCGGAAATGTTGATGGAATCTTCAGCCCATAGAGAAATTGAATCCATATAATAATGTATATTATATTGAGAGAAGTATGTAAGGGAGTCTCAGAATATATTAATTACTATTAATGCTGACACCTTGCTCTTAAATTATCTTTTGGGCACCAGCATTTGTTACTTAAAAGGCTAACTGTATCACACACAAAAAAACATCATCTGCTGGACTATCAGGACTATCATTTGAAGATTTTAAACTTAAATAGTTCCTATTACGTTTTTTATTATTATTGATTGTATTCATCAGGTGTCCTAGAACAATTTTGGCTTAGTTGCCAAAAGTTGCCGTTTGGGTAATTTGCATACTCCAAGATGGCCTCTGATGAACGCCATGGCAAATCTTTTAACCCTTTTCAATTGCAGGCCATGCTTCTTCTTTCGTGTATCGATTGACCTGCAGTTGAAAATATAACAATTTAACCTTGATCTAACCTTTAGTACATGAGTATTGATTCTACACACAACCCCTAAAAAGAGATATTACACACCAATGACACCATTCTATTACAAGCGGGTCAAAAGTAACAGCTTTGAGGTGTCAGTGCATGGCCATCTTTGATTATGCAAATTACAAGAGTTGCCCAAAATTGCCGTTTGGGCAACCAAGCTAAAATCATTAGGTCCCCATATGAATGAAAATCTACAATCAATAATCAAAAAGATAATTTCTACGTTTTGAACAGATAGAAATGACTATGCCTTTAAAGCCTTTTCTGTGATGTTCTGATAATAGTATAACGGCTGTGCACTGTGGAGTTTTCTGTATATTTCCCTCTTTGAGGAAATTGTTTTCTTGCACCCTGGTTTTGATGATGTGAATACGTTGGTATTTGGTTTCCTCAACAGTCCTGCAGGGAGCCAAAATTGTATATTCACTGTTCAATGTCTTTTGACTGCATGTCTATTCTAATGATACCTTTGTGTCGACTCTTGCAGTTCTCTGTTTCTCTCTCTGTCTCTCTCATAATATGTAGGCTACAGTATGTGTCAAGACGGCCTCTTTCCTCTGTCTTTGGTAAATGGTACGAGGGCATGCAAGAGGGCAACAATAAATGTGATGAATTAGCTTGTATTTTGTGCCCTTGGCCTATCTTCCACCCTGTATCTGGAAATGATAGAGCTTTCCTGTGTTTTGGGTTAAAAATATCTCAGTTTCCTTCTTATAGAAAGTGTCCCCACTTGCTCTGCAGTATGTTTTGTGTTTAACAAAAAGGTGAATACAAAAAAATGACAGAAACATTACATCAGACAGGTGATACCTCTAACATGTCCAGCTTTCCATACACACCTGCATTTGCTTCCTCTGTTGCACACTTAAAAATAAAACATTATTAATGGTTTCCTATTGGAGGAAATGGTGGCTGTAATATATCAATGTTTCCTGCCATACTATACTTTCCTTTCTCTGATAAAGACCCAAATGTTTAGAAAGGAAACCGAGACACGCCACGAAAATAACCTTGGTTCTAGAACTGGTTCCGTTCTAGACTAGGCAGCCATTTTTTGGTTCCATGCAGTTCCAAACCAACTTTTAGGGTTCTGAACCAATTTACAGTGGAAACAAACTCTGAACTGCTTCAATATTAGGTTCAACCCCTGTGGAAAAGGGACTAGGCCTATAGGCCTACCAGGCCAGGACTGGCCACTTAACGTACCAGACATATGTCCGGTAGGCTGACCCGTAGTGGGCCCTACTGGGTCGGTGGAATCAGGTTGTGGTGGGCCGGTCTGGGCCAAATGTTAAATTAGTTGTCTGTTTCAGTGTAGTTGTCTGTTGGTTGTGTATCATTTATGTTGTTCTGTAAAAGCGATGGTATTAAGGGCTTATGTATAATGTATTTCAAGTATTTGTATGTGCCTCGACCCGAAAAGTTGGTAGAGTATATAATTCCGCGATTTGACAGTGATGAGCTAAACTATTTAATTAAAGTGCATAAAGATGTATTGTGATGTGAATATACTGCTGTATTGTGAATGCATTTTCATACAATAGTATATGTAAGCCTTGCCGAGCCATGAGGTATGGAGCCTATCTCCTGTGTCTGTAGCGTGAGGCAGCTTGATGTACAAGTACACCCCATGACATGACACTAGTATGTCGCAGGAACTTAGCCCATAACACAGAGAGAGAGTGGGGGAGAGATTAAGGTAGGGAGAAAGTCTGCACATACTTTGATATGTCATATCCCCGAACGGGTATGGACTAGTTGTAACTAATCATTTTGAGGACAAAAATGTGTGGACGGAATGGGTCCACAGATAATGCGCACTGTGATTGACTAAAAGGTGTGTCATTCTGCACTGCGATTGGCTGAGCATCGCATAACGGGTGTCCCCTTTGGAACACCTGTTATGGCAGATAGAGGGGTGGAGAGAGACAGAAGGGCGAGAGAGTGGAGCTAAGAGATAGGGGGGAGAGAGAGAAGGGGGGGGGGGAGAGAGAGAGAGAGAGAGAGAGAGAGAGAGAGAGAGAGAGAGAGAGAGAGAGAGAGAGAGAGAGATAGGGGGAAAAGAGAGGTATAGATTGGGTATACCTGAACAGGTATGGAGTATGGACTAGTTTATACATAACTCTAGTTACTCTACTCATAGTATACAACACATAATTGATTTGAATAAAATGTTTAAATGTATACAGCTTGTTTGGAAGCCTGTATTCTTTACTTGAGTTGTGTATCTGTGGTGTTGCGGGACTGGCCTTCTCCTGATTAGATGATGAATGATGATAGAAGTTAAAATTGTCATGGGCTTAGAGGATGTGGCCAAGGACACTGACTGGAAGTGAATGAAGTCACACAGATATGGGGACAAGTGCAGAGGAAATGAGTTGTCTTCTGGGGAATGAATGGCCAATCCTGTGTGTGTGTGTGTGTGTGTGTGTGTGTGTGTGTGTGTGTGTGTGTGTGTGTGTGTGTGTGTGTGTGTGTGTGTGTGTGTGTGTGTGTGTGTGTGTGCGCGTGTGTGTGCGTGTGGCCCGTGTGCGCGCACGTGTGTGGCCTGTGTGCGGGTGTGTGTGTGACTGTGTGTGTGTGTGTGTGTGTGCGTGTGTGTAGAGCCAGAAGAGAGAGATAGAGTAAGAAAACAGGACAGAGGGACAGGGCAGGTCATTTAGTCCTTGTGTTGGCCAATAGAAATGTAGGGATAGGCATTGTAAAGTTAAAATAGAGAAGAATACTTCCTCTGAGAAGGATACATACAGCACATTCTGCGATTGAGAGACCATGTCAAATTAAATTGTTAAAACACCTAGGCTATTCACTGTGTTGCGATACTGTGTCATCATCACTGACTTGTGGTTCCTGGTTGGGCACAGAGCCTAGAGGATCGCTGTAACCAGATCCTGCGGAACATGGAGGGTTCTCTGACAGCCCGGGACCGCGTGGGGCTCCAGGACTTCGTTCTGCTGGATAACTACACGAGTGAGAGTGCCTTCCTCGACAACCTGAGGAAGCGCTTCCACGAGAATCTCATCTACGTAAGTCTATCCTGCAGCAGTGGCTTGGGGCCTTTTTACAGTCTATGCTTGGGGCACACCAATGGGCAATTTAAAATCTCTAGTCACATCTCATATAGTTAAAATAGCCAATCTACAAGCTCACACCGCATATAAATGTATAAAACAAATGAAAATAAAATAAAATATTTAAATGTATATAGGCCTATTTATTTTGGTTTAAAATGACATGCCCGGTAAAGGGATACCAGGTTGAAAGTGTCTAAAATATTTGTTTTAGGGTAGGCCTATAGAATTTGCAGACAACATTGGAAATAGTCTGGAACACACTTTACAATTGCATCGGATAAATGGTTTCTTTCTCCTGATTGGAAGGCATTGTCAACTCAAAGACAAAGATATCTCAAAAGACAACAGAATAAAAATGAATTGTTGCTGTATAATAGACAATTTCCCATTTTCTTTCTTTTTTTCTATAGACCTACATTGGAACTCTTCTTGTATCAGTCAATCCCTACAAAGAACTAGACATCTACAACAAGACAAATATGGATACATACATGGGTGTAAACTTTTTTGAGCTTCCACCTCACATGTAAGATGCACTTTTTTACACTTTACAGGTTGTAAAACCCCTTATTAAAAGGTAACAGAAAACTAGAAAAGAGAGAAAACATAAAAATATGATAAAAAATATGGAAACTGCACTGAGAAACTAAAAATATACTGACTTCTAACTTGTGCATAACTGGACAATGCCTGCTATTCGTCATGAAAAAATGACTGATTGCCTTAAGAAGCTCAGAGATCTTATACTGTTATTTTGATTTACTGTAAAAACAAGAGTTACTGTAGACCTGGCCAACTTCCAGAGGATTACTTAAATGTAAATATGAAATACAAATTATAAACCTCCATGTGAGACTGAAGAAAAGCAAATTAATTCATTAACTTTTGAGTCTTGGACATTTTTACACTGTTGTCATAGGATGAAAACTACCCACAAACAGCCTCATAAAAAGCCTTAAAGCAAAAAAAAAGTAGCTGGCAGTAATGAGTCGCTGTCCTTCAGTTATGCCCTGGCAGACAACGTGTTTCGCACCATGCTGAGTGAGGTCAACAACCACTTCATCCTGATCTCAGGGGAGAGTGGAGCTGGCAAGACGGAGGCCTCCAAGAAAATCCTGCAATTCTATGCTGTCAGCTGCCCCAGCACAAGTCTCCTGAACAATGTCAGAGATCGACTGGTTCTTTCTAACCCAGTTCTTGAGGTTGGTTTCATTCATTTGACTGGATCTTGAGTACCAGTGGCATCAGCTTCATTAATACGATGAGGTCCAAGTAATTAAAATCTTAAGCCCTTGTTTCCGGTGTAATTTGTATATTTTGGGCTAGCCCCATCTGTGACCTCCCAATTCGCTGTAGCTCTGGGACATGGTGAGCACACTGAGCAGCAGATTGGGAATGCACTGCTGTTAAAATTCGCCCAGGCTGTCAAAAAGAAAATCCCAGCCGAACTTACAGTATTTTGACCACCATGTTTTTGCTGAAGACATCTGAATGAAGTTTGGACCACCTACAGTACAATTTGATACATTGGGAAATGCAATAGGTTAAACTTTCCAGCACATACTATTCTATGTGGATGGCAATGTTAGTCCCGAGTCCCGAGCTACAGCGGTGAAAATAATAATACAAAAAATGTTTATTTAACGTTTCAAATGTCAATCTACAAGCTCACAGCTTGTGTAAAGCTTAAGTGGTACTGGTTAACACTCCTTTTCCCCTGCCAGGCTTTTGGAAATGCCAAAACCCTGAAGAATGACAACTCAAGTCGCTTTGGGAAGTACATGGACATCCAGTTTGACCACCAGGTTCAATTAAATGACTACCTGTACAATTTCAACAATCGACATGATGTCTTTTAATGGCTGTTGGGATCACAAATGAATAGAGCATCATTCCCCCACAGGGGGGAGCTGTTGGAGGCCACATCCTCAGTTACCTGCTGGAGAAGTCCCGTGTGGTACATCAAAACCATGGAGAGCGGAACTTCCATATCTTTTACCAGCTAGTGGAAGGAGGAGATGAAGAACTGCTGCGTTGGCTTGGCCTGGAAAGGAACTGCCAGCACTACAATTACCTGGTACAGGTCAGAGGACAACACCTTATTTTCCCAGTGATTATCACTTTGGGTAGCTGTACTGTAGCTCAGTGGGTAGAGAGGTGCCTTCTGGGAATCAGAAGGTCACTGGTTCTGTCCTTGGCTTGAGCCATCTGAGCAGCCATCTGCTCAGTGAAGCAGTAAAAGTAATGTTCCCTACCAAAGCAGGGACCAGAAAATACTTCTCCCCCTTTGGACTAACTAAAATCATATCCCATGTGACTAAAGCCAGAGCCCATGTGCTTCAATTTGGACCCAGGAAATGTGGTTAGATTTATTTTTAATTGTCATTATCTGTGTCTCAAGAAGGGGGATTGTGCCAAAGTGAGCTCCATCAACGATAAGAGTGATTGGAAGACAGTGAAGAATGCCCTCTCTGTCATAGAGTTCAGTGAGAATGACATGGAGGTGAGGTTCCATAATTCTGCAATAGACTAGGTCATTGTTTAGAAAAATAGGGATAATGATTCTAAGCAATGATTTATACCTCGGCTGTATCTGTTGACAAAAATGATTGATTTTCAGCTTATGACCACTGTGGTCCTTTAAATGTATACAGAGGTGCAAGTCACTGGTAAACAATTCTCAATAGCCCAGTCCTTCAAATTCTCTATCAGTAGGATCATTTGATTTTATGGATCATGCTACTTCAAGGGGATGCTCTTACCATTAAGCATTGTGGGAGAGGGTCCTGTTTACTTGTTACAGAACTATAAGTTCAATCTTTCTGGTCATTTACAATGTGTTTATTCCTGGGTACAATGCAGCAACTGTTTGGAATTATTGGAAGTGTGCTCCACCTCGGAAATATTACGTTTGACAAAGATATCCGAGGATACGCCACTCTCAACAGCAATCCAGACTTGCACTGGGTGTCAAAGGTGAGAGACCCCAGTACAGTGTAAATAATTTAACCCTGCTCTTTCAGAAAGAGCGCTACTAGGTATTTGGTGTCATGTGTTTGCTTGTTTTTTTCCACTGTGAAGTTGCTGGGAATTCCTACTCGGGTGCTACAAAAGAGCTTAACCCACAGAAAGATTGAAGCCAAAGCAGAGGAGGTAAGAAAACTACCAGTATTCTTTATGTTGGCCTACTTTAGAGTGACCACAAATGTAACTTGATTGCTTTGTTCTACTGTTTAGATGTTCAGTCCCTTCACAGTGGACCACGCAGTATATGCCAGGGACGCCCTAGCCAAAGCCATCTATGATCGGACTTTCAATTGGCTGGTCAACAGAATTAATGAATCATTAGCCAACAAGGTGAGTATCGGCTATATCACAGTGCCCAGACGAAAGCAATTTACTCTATGTTCTATCCTCAGGTATACAGGTGTACTGCCAGTACTGTCAAAACCTGGTACTGATGGAAGTGTCCTTGCTATGATTTATGTATAGGATTCCTCCAGGAAGACAGTGATTGGTCTGCTGGACATCTATGGATTTGAGGTGTTTAATGTGAACAGGTGAGGATGTGCTTAACAGGGCTGGCTCCTGTCGAGTGAATATATGAAACGAATAGCTTGACAATGACACTGGCTTTTGTTTGTTTCAGGTTTGAGCAGTTTTGCATCAACTACTGCAACGAGAAGCTCCAGCAACTCTTCATCCAGCTGACCCTAAAGTCAGAACAGGAGGAGTATGAGCTGGAGGGGATTGAAGTAAATGCTCCAATAACTCACTCACATAGCAATTACCAATTTGGGCAATTACCAGACAGACGTGGTAGTTATGGGAGATTACGTAAACTACATCCAAGTAAAAGTAAAAAATGTAAACATATAATTACTGTGTAATAATTCAAAACAGGCTTGGTTGACATACAGTAGGGCCCACAATGTAACCCATGATCTCTGTTATTTTCAGTGGGAACCTGTGCCATTTTTCAACAATAAGATAATCTGTGACCTGGTGGAGGAGAAACACAGAGGCATCATTTCCACATTGGTAAAGTCACGATTGATTGATTGATTGATTGATTGATCGATTGACTGATTGTTGGCCAGGCAGATTCAAAATGTAAACATACATTGTCAATTAGCTCATTCTGTATGCTTAAATAGGATGAAGAATGTTTACGTCAAGGTGGAGCCACGGATCTAACCTTCCTGGAAAAGCTGGAGGAAAAGCTGAATGGTCATCCACATTTTGTCACGTAAGTTCAGACATTCATGTTAATTCATATGGCATGTAGTTTTCTGAACTATGGTCTCTGTCTCACTATCAACTTACAGAACCATAGTAGAACAAAAATCATTTTACACATTTGTGTACTTCCTGCAGACATAAACTGGCAGATCCAAAAACCAGGAAAACATTAGAACGAGAAGACTTCCGCCTCTTGCACTATGCTGGGGAAGTTACATACTGTGTGACTGGTGAGCGATGCAGAGGAACTGCATGTCAACAATTCATTACTCTCTACATTGTTCTTCTACTATGAGAACTATGAGTACAATCAGAACTGCTCTCAAGCAATACATCTTGATAAAATAAATACTGTGTGCTCCACGCATGCATGCACGCACGCACGCACGCACGCACGCACGCCTAAATCAGGATGATAGTAAATAAGCCACGGTCGGTCATCCCCTCAATTGTGCTCATGAACAATTTTTCAGGGTTCTTGGACAAGAACAATGATCTCCTGTACAGGAATGTTAAAGAGGTAAGGGTGCCCGTACCCACAGCTAAAATTGGAAATGGAGACTGACATCCGTTTCCTGCCAAACGTATGTATTATTCATTGGTAAGCACACCTGTGAATTATAGAGGAGCTGATTGTTAAGCATTGCTTTGGAATTAACCTCGCATCACCAGGCTTTCCACCGCCTCGGAGGAAAGCCTGGTCTCTGTTTCAAAAGTCTGTATGATCCGGGCTGGGGCCGGATGATGTGGTTACGTCATGTTGTAGTATTGTTTTGTAGTCGCCAGACAGGACGAACAGGCGGCGGCAACTTCCTTTTCCCTCTCAATAAAAGCTCTCGTAAGCGAGAGCTTTTATTGAGAGGGAAAAGGAAGTTGTCGCCGCCTGTTCTTCCTGTTTGTTGTAGGCAAACCATTGCCTACAACATGACGTAGCATATCATCCGGCTCCAGCCCGGATCATATACCGAAATGAAATGGTGCCCAGGCTACTTTGGAATAGACTGACAGGACTTTTGAGGGATGATATATTTGTACCAGGCTGCTGAAGGGATTCTTTAACTCATATCTGGGATTTCATGTCTTAAATAGCACTTCATATTTCGTCAAATAGTGAATATAGCTGATCTACAAGTTAACAATGCTTTGCAACACCATATGTTGTGACCATGTAGATTGGTTATTTTCTTCTACTTTTCAATTCAATTCAACAAGTTGTCTCAAGACACTTTACATGTAGAGCAGAGAACTGACAGATCCCACCCCGAGCAAGTAATTTTCTATGTTTGCCATATGTCCTATACTTTAACTGAATGCTTTTATGTTACAATTAAATTATTAAACCGCATTGGTAAAGGTTAAACTTGTTTGTTATGTGTAATACATGAGATATGTTTCATCCCCCTAAGGTCATGCGTCAGTCCCAGAATGCTATTATCCAGCACTGCTTTCCTATAACTGAACCAGACAGCAAGAAAAGACCTGAAACAGTAAGTAACACCTTCAGATGATGCTGATATACTGTAATGGCCTCATCATTGTGTGCTTACACATTTTTATTGTGTTCTGCTACAACCTTTCAGGTGGTCACTCAATTTAAGAGTAGCCTGGTTGGTCTAACTGAGATCCTCATGTCTAAAGAGCCCTCGTACGTCCGTTGCATTAAACCCAATGATGGCAAGCAGCCAGGTAAGTGATTGTGTAAAAATAAAAATAAAAATAATCGGTTGAATATTTATTTTAGAGATGTACCCATATAATATAAAGCAACAAATAGATGAAGATGAACGAGAATCATACAGTATGAACAATTAAGTCTTTCAAATTCAGTTTGCACAAGCCTGCCCATGCCAACAGCAATAAGGTATAAAAAACATTTCTAGTTTAGCTACAGTTTAGGTTGTGACTGAGTCATGAAATGATGAAATAAATCTGGTCATTGGCGGTGTGTTGTTGGTTGACAGACAGCAAAATGAATAAAGGGCTCATGAATAATGTTGATATTAACTCCTAAACAATCTGTTGTATTAGACTCTAAAGGTAGATGTGGAGCACTGGAATGAAACTGTGCAACCTTTGGTGAAAACATATCACAGATTTGTTTCATCGATGTACAATTGTTTCAGTATGCCACTATCTCAACTAAAAGTAGGCAAATCACATAGTTCATCATACCTCACATATAGATTCTGACAACTTTAGCCATGTTCGGTCGGGAACTCGGGATGTTGGCAGGAGCATGGGCATTGTTTACAGTGTATATTATAACCTAGTGCATGTTGCCTTCTGACCTGTCCTTGATTGCAGGGCGGTTTGACGATGTGTTGGTGAGACACCAAGTGAAGTACCTGGGACTAATGGAGCATCTGCGGGTCAGGCGCGCCGGCTTTGCTTACCGCCGCAGATACGAGCTCTTCCTTCAAAGGTGCCTAAGCAAACCACTTATCTCACTAGGTCTACTCTTGTCATTCTCATCTATTTAAGTCAGTGAAAGGGCACTGCTTTACTCCATGCAGAAAATAAATTGCATTTTGCCATACAGTAGTTAGTATTTACTATTTAAGCATGTTTGGCATTGTCACATAGATTGTTGTTGATGTCAGATATTCTAGCTGTTTCAGTTGTTCCGTTTCTGATTTGTGGGTCCTCTCAGGTATAAGCCTCTCTGTCCAGACACCTGGCCTCACTGGAAGGGAACTCCAGCAGATGGGGTGCTGTGTCTGATAAAACACCTAGGCTATGAGGCTAATGACTACAAGATGGGCAGGTGAGGAGCACTTAAAGGATGGGACCTGTATTATTAAGGTATATTGTAGTATTAGTAACTATGATTTTTTGTTCCCCTAAAAGGACCAAGATTTTCATACGCCATCCCAAAACTCTGTTTGCCACAGAAGATGCATTTGAAATCTGCAAACATGAGCTAGGTGATTTATTGCTCTAAATGTTTTGTTATAGGATACAGTGAGTAAAAATGTATCATTTGCATTATATAATTGAATGTCTCATTACTATCTCATAGCAACACGGATCCAGGCCAAGTACAAAGGCTACAGGGCGCATGGAGAGTTCCAGAAACAGAAAGAAGCTGGTGAGACATTCTTTGATGAGATAAATGTTTATGTGGCGCCCAAAGTTACAATTAAAGGTAGGGTAAGTGATTTTGTTTTTGTTAAAACAAAAAGTTTTTTGTTAAAAAAGGTTAAATCACTATATATTCTGATAGTAATCATTGCTGTTTTGTTCAATAACAGGGGTCTCCCTGTCTCTCTAGCTCTTTGAACAGAATATACATGTTCAGGTAGGTGACAAATGTTCAACCAATCAAGAGAAAGTAGCTTTTTATCAGCTGTTTTCTTTAAGTGTTCCAATTTTGTCTGCTCATTATTTGTGTCCAACTGTCCATCAGTTCTCTAGTTCTCTATCCTGAATGGATACAATTGGTATCCCGACCTGAAAATCCTGGGGAGACATGGAAGCTCCTGTTAGTTACTGTAGCAATAAGTTACAAATAGCAATAAGTACTATCACAATATAGATATTTTTTAACACTTATTTAACCAAAGAAAATCACTTGCCCTACCTTTAAATAACTTGTATTATTTTATTAGCCACAAAGATTGAGAACTGCTGGAGAGGTTTGAAGGCAAGGCAAGAGCGGGAAAAAAGGCAATGGGCTGTCAAGGTCATAAAGAAGTAAGTGATACAAATCCTTAATCGTTCCCATCAGGCGAAAACCTTGTATCTCAATATCTTTTAAGTCCCCCCCCCCCCATACATTAATAACCTATGTCATACTTCATTGTGTGACAGTGTTGTGCAAAAGTAGCAACAAATAGCTGCTCTACAAGCTAGCAATGCATTGGATCCAATGAAAATTGCATTTTCTTTTTTTCATTTCCTGTGGTTCTGGATATGCAAGGTTTCTGCCTGACAGCGACGAAATGTGACTTGATTTACAGACGTTACATCTCTGCTAACGCGATGTTGTGTTAACACACATAGGTTCATCAAAGGTTTCATGACCAGAAATGATGAGGTTTCCCCAGACAACAGCGAGTACCTTGCATACGTAAGGCAGAACTACCTGACACGTCTCAAGGAAAACCTGCCCATGACAGTCCTGGAACGAAACAACTGGCTAACTCCTCCTCCGATAATAAAGGAGGTGAATGTGACTTTTGATACCTGTACATTGTTAACAGGTAAAATGCTGCTATAATGCTATATTCAGTGGTGGACAATAACTACAGTTAAGTTAAATTTACTTGAACACTGCACTTGAACATAGCCTATGCCTATTGTTTTTTTACTTACAAAGTACATAGATATATATATATATAAAATGTACTTTGTAATTTGTACTTTTGAATACTAAATATGTACTACTTGTACAAATTTAACTGAGCAACTTTCACTGTAGTTGTAATCTTTGAACAGTCGTATCTATACTTTGACTCAAGTACTGGGGTTGAATACATTGATCTGATCTGATGCACATACACACTAATACACAATATAATTGATTATATTATGTATTAGTGCATCAGATCAATCTAAACCAGCTACAATGTCTCTGTAGGCCTCCGAGCTCTTACAGAAGATGTACATTCGCTACATGGTACAGAAGTACGTTCGAGGTATCACTCCACAAAGGACAGCGCAGGTATGGTCCATTTTTCCCCTCAGTCATTCACGCTGTTAAAGCTACAATCCAGAACCAAGAAAATGTTAACCAATCTGTATGGTAGACAGGTTGAGACAGTATGTCAATACAAAATAACTAGAACATCGGCAGTGGTTGGAGGTGGTCTCCCTACTAGAGAAACAACTGTAATAGAGCATCCACTCCCTACTAGAGACCCTGGTGTTGGATAAGACACCTACATGGATGCCTTCTTGCAGAGTGGAAGAAGAAATGGGGACCAGGGTTTGACATGAAGCTTTAAAGACGTAACTGTTTTCATGGTGTTTCCCACGTTCTAGATCCAGATGAAGTTGCTGACCAGCACAATGTTCAAGGGAAAGAAAGAAAACTATCCATTCAGTGTGTGCAGGCCTTTTGTGGACACCAGGATAAGTAAGATTGTAGTACTTTTTTTTCTCCATTCATATTTATTATGTACTTTCTATTCCACTAATAGTAGCTTTCATCCCTTTTTGGGGGAACTTTTTAAATTATCCTTACATAATTAAACAGAATATTACTGAATGCTAGTTATGGAAACAAAAAGCAAGCTGAATTTAAAGATATATATCCAAGCTGATACCAATCTTCTTTGATGTCAGTCTCATGGTCATATACTCTGTCCTGTCATTTCGTATAGGCGAGGAGGACATCAACATCAAAGTGCTTCAGATGATTCGCCATGAGCGTATAAAGGTAAACTCATCTTGTGGATTACTCAGGGCCTGCATAATATTGAGCTTTAACCAACTTAATGTCATACAGTACGTATTAAAGATTTCAGAAATAGCACAATTAGAACACTGTACAATCAAACATGTTGCGATGCAATGCATTGTGAGCTTGTAGAGAAGCTTTCGTGTGACACTGTCATACGACAGAAGTATAAAAAAGTGAGTACTAATACCCGTATCCATTGTATGCGTTTGTCACACAGTACAGTGTCCCTGTGGTGAAGTACGACCGGAATGGGTTCAGGCCTCGTCTTAGGCAGCTCATCTTCACTCAGACTGCAGCTTACCTGGTGGAAGAGGGCAAGATCAAGCAGCAAGTTGAATACAACTCTCTGAAAAGTACAGCAATGTATACACTTATAACACTGATGATGAGATATTGGAAAGCCATTAATAATCCTAGGAGATAGATCTAGGGGGCATAGATCTAGGGGGCATGTGTGTGCCGTGTTCTCAATCATCTTCTGTTTTCATAGGTGTGTCAGTGAGCAATCTCAGTGACAACTTCATAATTCTCCATGTCACATGTGAGGACATCAAGCAAAAGGTACAGTAGTTAATAGTAGTCAATATATAGGCCGTGTCTATGGTAGGCAGGCACAGATGATTTAATGGGCAATTCTTACATGTAGCTCCTCAGAGGTGAGCCGTCTAGAAGAGGGTTTTGTCTGTCTGTGTGTCCGGAGATAACGAAAAAAACATTGCATGGATGCACCTGGAATGTATCCTCAGTGATGTATTGTATCCCAAGATCAAGGTCTCGCAACATCATACCCCTCACTCAGGTGACCCAGCCGGAGTGATCAAGTCCCGTCTTACGATCCCTCTAGCTACCCACGATCAGTCCCATTAGGGAAAGACCAGGGCCACACAATCCGTTTCTCCGGTACTACTCTGCCGGGACTGGGAGGTCTGGCACATGGAAGGACTAGGCTCTGTGGGATGACTCCTCTCCGGGCCCCTCCTACGTCTCACCAGGTCCACTCCTGCTCCCACCAGGCCTAGGACCTGTGCGTTGCACCAGACTCCCAGCACCAGACACTTCATTCAGGAGTGGCGGATTCTTGAGCCGCAGTGGTTCCGCAGGCTCCACCAGCAGGGGAACGGTGGTGCTGCAGGTTCCGCTTGCGGCTTGAATGGCCCTCCTAAAGGCCTTACCGAGGGCTGTTGGCCTGCCTCCTCTCGGAAGACAGTCTGGGGCGCCAACCCATGCATCCCAGCTGTCACCCATCTCTCCGGTGGTCACCAGACTATACCCGGTTGTCTATTCTTATCAGTCACTATAAATAGAACAAAGTCATATAGATCATCCAAATTTTGATTTATATTGGAAGTCAATGGGGCTCAGATAGGGGAGCTGAATGAATTGGTTTGCACCTGAATGCCATGCCCATGAGTACACACTCCATATTTGGGTGTAGCTGCATTGGGAATTCCTTATATGGTTGGTTATGGCTGAGTCATAGTGACATGAGTGTGATGATGTGGCCTGCCAGTCCTCCAAGTGATTACATTTTTACGTGACTGATTCAACTTTGTCACATAACAGGTTTACAGGTGTGAAGTGAGTGAAATTCGTTTTCATGCGAGCTTTATCATTTTGTTGTTTTCCTCTTATGGACAGCTACCCTCTTTCAGAGCCATGCCATAAAAACTATTGCATTAACAATTGTGAAATATTACATTTACATAATTTTACAAATATACTCCATTCCAGGCAGAGACATAACAAACTCATTGAGTACATCTGAATAATCTAAGAACGATCATTTTGATTTATTTAGGGGGATCTGGTTCTGCAGTGTGACTACCTATTTGAGGCCTTGACTAAGCTGACTGTCATAGCCAACAATCAGACCTGCATCAAAGTGGTCCAGGGCAGGTACTGTACAACATTGAATCCTAGATTGTAAAACTTGTGTTGTTGTTTTTGAGGGGCGCTAGGCGCTAACCGCTTTGAGGGTTTGTGTAAACACAAACATTGTCCTAACACAAACATTGAATGCCATTGACAATGAATGGCCAGTTTGTTTGAAGACAAAAGTGAGGATGTAAATATATATATATATGATGACGTATGATGATAAGAGTGTCCCTCACACAGGTGTTATTTTTACTTCACTAAAATGGAGGCACAGAAGATACATTTTCTATCACTGAGCTAAGACACAATAAGCAGGGTAGATATTGCAACTTTGAGCTTCAGCCACTACCACTAGTCAACCAGTAGGTGTCCTACCTGACCTAGGTACAGTAGGTCTAACTGTGTTGGTAGTATAGGCCACCCCCAACCACCACAGTTGTGTTATGTACTGTACATACTCAAAATAACAACAACAACAAACAAACGTTATATTATGTAAAACTGTCATTATTGCAGCGTACGGTTTGATATTCAGCCTGGTCGAGAGGGGTTCGTTGACTTTGTGAGTGGTCAGGAGTGCATGGTCTACAGGGCAAAGAATGGCCATTTGATGGTGGTGAGTATGAAGTCCAAGTCCAAGTCAATCTCATTCTTATTGTTATTAATATATATGTTCATATACTATAGAATGTACACCTTGCCTTCTCAGGAATCTACAAGAGCCAAGTCAAGATGATGACTACACTGATGCTGAGATGATGTTGCTCGTGTTCCTTATCGAGCCATTGCAAACATTCAGCCATGTGTAGGCTACTGGACAATCCAGCTTCATGTTACTAGCACAGTAATATCTGTTTCATGTTTTGTAAATATAAGGCATCTCATGACAACGCTATACTGTATAATGGAGCATTTTGTTCGATAACCACAGCCAACATTTTATTTATAGACAAGAGACAACAACATGCATAGTGTAACCTGGCCAGAGTCCAGCAGTATTGATGACGTATTTGAGTAAGTAGGCACTTACAGAATCCCACCATGTGACCATACCTACCAGATACAATACATTATACAATGGCCTCATTTTTTTATGAATGTTACAGACTAGACTTTTTTTTTACTAGATGGAACTGATATCCTGTTTTATACTGTATACACTAGCAGTAGGGAGAAAAAAAAAAACACTAGAATGTGTGAAGCCATATATGTCATAACTTTTATAATTCCTCACATGATGAATCTTATTGACAGTAAAGGACAATAAAGCATAAGATAAATGTAAAACAAAAGCATTTCTTTTCTTCTAGTGGCATACACTGAAAGTCATGAATACATTTGATCTGAGCTCTAAAATACTATTTATTATGTACTTAAGTAAAGTTGTTGTAATTAAATGGGTGGATTTTGCCATAAAACATAAAGCTCAACATCCAAAAAGAGTGATCAAAATATATGACCTAGCTTCTACTGCCACCATCAGGCCAAAACAAACTTCACACACAAGATAAAATGATGTCCCCCTTTGTGTGGGACAGTCCCTCATTTCCAAGACTTTTCAGGCATCCCACAAATTGAGACACTGTCCCACACTGTGCCTGGCAGGCCTCAGTGTTCCGATGCCCTAATAGTGAGTCCCCTAATAGTTGGCTTTGTGTTGTAAAGCTCTTTTCCTGCTAGATGTGCGTATGTGCATTTTAACTTTTAAATGCATTAGCCTCCTTATTAAAAGCTTTTTACTTGGTCTCGTCTTTTTTGCAACTATATTGGCAATTTGTGAGACAGAGAGAGAGATACGTGTCAGACAGAAGAGTGATAATGGGCATGCCTCCTGGCAGAGATTTGCATCGCTGACCACACATTTCTAGTTAACCTTTGGATGGCAACAAACAAGCAAGTGCCTCAGGGTTTAGTTTACCTACAGGTAACTAAGGTCAAAGTAAGGACTAAGGACTACGAATAGCTAGTGAAACACAATCTAGAATTCACTGTAGTCCACCAACATTTATAATATAGATTTATGTAGTAAACTGAAGCATTTGATTACGAGAGTGACAGAGTTACTGTCACTTGTTCCACTAGTTGTGTTCCATCTTAGGGGAACTTTTCGAAGCTCCCCAAAACCACCAGCAACTAAAGTATACATCCTTAATAAGGGTATATTTAACATACTGTATATATACATTTATAACTTCATGGTGGGCTGACAGCAAAATAATAAACTAATTAACTACATAAACTAAACGCAAACCATCAACAGTAATATAATATGCAAATGAAAGTAAACCTATCTTAACGCCTAACAAAACAACAGGAGGAAAAAGGTGATCAGACACGCTATACACCCCTACCAAGCCCTTCTGCTCATTCAAAGAATACATCCAACAATCGTGTACCACAGACGAAAAACAGTCTTAAGTCCAAATTTCAGACTGACCCCTCCACGAAATGGCCTTGTTGTCCTGACCCCTTATCTATCATTTATACATTATGGATAAATAGTGTGGACTTAGACTGTTTTTCGTCTGTGGCATTCAATATCCATGAAAAAAGTGAGTGATAGCTGTCAGTCTGTCTGGAGTTGGTAGGATAAGATGAGAGAGAGGGGAACACAGGAAGAGGGAGGGGGGCAAGGGAAAAGGGGGAGGAAGGGAAGGAAAGTGAGAGAGGGAAGAGAGAGAGAGTGAGCGAAAGGAAGGAAGAGACAGGGAGAGAGAGAGAGCCTTCACCGACACAATAAACCCAGCAAGTTAACAAAAACGTTTTGTCAATTTGCGTTAGTTTGCGTTATCTTGTTAGTTTTAATTAAATACATAAACCCTGGTGCCTATTGTCTACTCTACAATGTTCACATACATTATCAGAAGACCGAGGATCAATATCATGCTCCCATGTTTGTCACAAGACATAAATTATAACAAAGACAGTACTGTAGTAAGGCACTCACATTGCAATGAATAGTATAAATTATTCCACAAATGTCATTTTGACATAAACACACCCGGAATCATTATCATGTTGACCTTTGTATACATTACTCACCAAACCTCCAAATGTGTTACTGTTAGTAGGCGGGAAGTGACAAAACAGTGATAAGTGGGTCAAGGTTTACAAAATGCTGACTTTGTATAGCTCCAGCATTCCAGCATTCCAGCATGAACGCAAAGCTCAGTTGATGATTTAACTGTCCTGAATCATAATGGACAGGGACACTTGCTCTGCTGTGATTGTCCTTCTTTTGGTTTCAAATATATGCACAACGTTAGGTAAGTGAGAGTGTTTAAATGCAGACGTCCAGTGCTATTTGTGACACATACTGTATCTAATACCGTGTATATATACTGTACTGTATAGTCTCTGTCTTATCTTTGACAGGACAGACATGTGCAGGAAACTGTGGCACCAGATTAGACTTGTGTTCTTGCCACCCAACATGTGCATCGCTTGGGAGCTGCTGTACGGATTACAAAGACCACTGTGTGAACATCCTTCCCTATTCTGGGTCCATTTTTGGTGGAACTGATTTTGTTGTGCTTGATACAAGTTTCAATGAGAGTTCCCAGATTGTGTGCAGGTAGGACATTCTACTTTACCTTTGTAATATCTTGAAGGGATTTCACACGTTTCTTTCCATCATATTTTTGTGGCTGAAAAATACTAACTACAAGGGGCTTATAGTCATGACTTTTTGAGAGGCGCTAGCCCCTCCTATGTCCAGCTTTGAGGGTTTGTGTAACTGTAAACACAAACATTGTCTTAACACAGGACGCAAATTGTGATTGGCCGGAATGAGATGATATATATGATGATAAGAGCGCCCCTCACTTCACACGGGTGTGATGCTCTTAAACCCTATATATACTGTAAACTTACTTGTTTGATCGCCCAAGGCTCTATACTTGGTCAGCTCCTTTTTCGCTCTACACCAAATCTCTTTGGGGATAATAGCACATCTACAAGCTCACAAGTTGTTCACATAATCACATTACCACATTGTGAACTTATAGAGCTGCTATTTTTGCTGAACCATACAATAGGGAGGAACGTTGGGGACATGTCATTAATCTATAGTATGTTTCATAATTATAAATGTGTTGTTATATACATATATATATTTTTCTTCCATAATGATAGGTTCAACGATATCATCAACACTGTGGGGTATGTCGATGAAAACAACAGAGGCCATTGTATCTCACCCCTCTTGTATGAAACAGGATGGGTTCCTTTTCAAATCTCTTCAGATAATGGCACAACATTCAACAGAAATGGAGCATGGCTATCAGGTATAATAAGTGTGCAATTGAGGCATTCTTATTATTCTGTGGTTGACCTCTGAAAACCTGTACTACAGCATTTTCTTTGAGTTCCTATTCATATGCTGAATGTTTTTCTTTTTAATTAAAATCCTGACAGTGCATACTGGCAAATTAAATGCTCAATTCAAGGCAGTTTTAGTCAACTCAACAAAATGGCAGTACTATGGCACACCTAATGTTGGAGGCGGTCTTGACATGACATGGACCCCCAAATTGGTCCGAGCCGAGAGGGTAAATATAGAGGTCTGGGGTTACGCTGAAACAGGTGAGTGCCAGTGAGTTGATCCAACTCAATAACTAGCCTTAATGAATCATTATAAATATAATAATAATAAAATAAAAATCAAGTGAGAAATACTATGGCGTTTTATTCTCCGTAGGAGAGCCCTACTCACAACGTTGGCTGGCCAAGTGGGAGTACCTGTATTCTCTGCACAGGGATCATCCAAACAACGGCGCCTTCACATTTGTACCAAAACCAGCAGAAAATGATTTTTCAACATGGGAGCTTGGCTCTTTACGTATTAGCCCCAGCAGCTACCCAGATGGCATTTGGTATGTGTATTGAAAATAAAATGTGTAGTCATGAACACTATTTTCTGGTTTAACCACTTAAACCCGTACAGTACTTATATAGACCCGAGTTCCCCAGTACTACATGCTAGGTGTGCAAACCATCCACGCTACACAAAATGTCTTTGCCAGAAATACTCAATATACAAGCTCATCACATTAGTGTGTATTGAGCTTGTAGAGTTGATATCTTCACTGAATGTTTCCCTCAGAATAGAGACAGTAAGGTGCATGTGGTTAAAACAATTACTGTAGCACTCTCTTTCTATGAACAATTGCCCTGTTACAAACCTGTCACATTTCTAAATCAATGTGTACAATAATTGCTTCTAAATGTCTTAATAGTAAAATGGTATGCACTGACTTATTAAGAGATAGTCCTATATGAAAATTTGCAATGAATAAAGACAATGAGGGATTAATTGCTGTCTGTATTGTGAATGGCTATAGTAATGTGCATGCTGTGTGGAGTGAAGACCATGCTCTTGCCTGGCACCTGGAGGAGAAGTTTAGGCAGGATTCAGCAACTTGGGCCTTGGAAAAGTGCGTGGCGTGGGACCAACTGGAGAGGTTGCATCTGCCTTACTTCCTCAATGAGACCATAGACTGTCCATGCACGTTGGCCCAAGCGAGAGCAGACACAGGGAGATTTCATGTAAGTATGCTGCGGGAAAAAATAAGATTTAGGTTGAAATCATTAACAGACAGTGCCTTCGATCACTGCCTTATTGTAAAACACGGGCAGCATTTACTCTGTGTTTTAATGGATGCTGATCTGGTGAAAAAGGTTTCCCATAAAAGCTTGTCGAATGGAACTTGAGAATCTTTAATTGTGTCATTGCATACATAAAACTTACAAATGGGGTGAAATGCACCGGAAGTAAAACGGTAGAGCTGCTTCTCATTACGTTTTCACGTGACCTTAATGGCTAAATGTATTGATTCAGATAAACCTTTTATTGAACACTGGATGAGGTTATTTCAAATTTCCATGAAGAGAGGCCTTAAATTTGTGTCTTAACTGTGTTTACCGCTCAGTTGAAACTAAAGTAGCCTTGTGGCTTTTATTTTTGTTTGCATTCAAAACTAAAGTTATCCAGACAGTACTGAACATAATACAGTCACGTTTTGTGTTTAGTGGAATCTTTTTTTGTTTTTTCCAGGAGCTGGTAGCGTTTATCGGCAGACTTGCTTTATTGCTATTATATATTTTTCAGTTACTAAATTAGATAGTATGCTGAAGAGAGGCAGGGAAGTGTTGATTCATGATTATTGGTTGACATATTGGTTGAACCTCAGGACACTCAGATTACCCTTATGTGCACATGCAGAATTATATGAATACATTTACAGTTGCATGCACAGTTAACTTGTACAGGTCTTCAATTTCCTGCCAGCTAAAAGATGTGAATGATCTAGCCTTTCAATGAGGAGATTGTGTGTACATCATGTATATTTAGGGCAGGTGCTGGATAAACAGGTAGAAATATGCACACTGAGTTAGAGTTAACAAGTGCAATGATTCAAATGGTTTATGATAGACAGAGGAACATGTATACCAAAGTCATGTATAAGACATGTAATAATGTGAGCCAGAAGAAGCAATCAAATCACAGAGACAAATCAAAACTGTCTCCACCCTTCAGAGCATGACTCAATGACTTGATGAATAAACTAAAAAATAAAGTAAAACGATAATCAATAATAGCAAACAACCAATGGTCAATAGAAGATAAGTACATTCTAGAAAACCAGGCCTATCCAGTTGATAGGAGTTTTAGTTCATAAGTCTCTGGTGAAATTCAAACCAGCAATCTTCTACACAGGGCAACAAGTGGACAACTGCTAGACCATTGAGGTATATTCTGGTGGTTCATCCAGAACAAACAGCCAGAGAGAGTATTCGTATCCTATAATAGGTGAATAGTGGGGTGCCTGCTGGCCTAGTGGTCCTACTACTACTACTACTACTACTAATAATAATAATAATAATAATAATAATAATAATATGTGAATAGTCAAACATTCAGCAACAATACCAGATCCTTAAACAGCAAAAAATTGTTGGCGTAGAGGGAAAAAAGGAGGGGACCAAATATAGACCCGTGTCGGACCCCAGTCAAAGAAGTATATGGGGCTATCACTGATTAAAAGGATTAACTTATTGAATTAACTTGTTGGTATTGATACGATTCCTTTCACTTCAGACTGACTATGGCTGTGATATAGAGAAGGGCAGTGTGTGCACCTATCACCCTGGATGTGTTCATTGTGTGAGGGCCATACAAGCTAGGTGAGTCTTTGACCTGTAATACTTTATCAGTTAAATGTATTCCTGATATTTCTTGCACTTTCCCACACTGGCCTTAGTGGCCTGTAGCATTCTTGTTCTCACTGACCTACATTAGCAAGTATATTGCATAGATCAATAATATGGTTGAAAATCTCTAACATTTATTTTTGGTAGCCCTAAATATGCGGCAGGGCAACAATGCTGCTATGACAGCACAGGGGCCCAGGTCCTGACTGCAGACTCTATTGGAGGGAGTACCCCAGACAGAGCACACGACTGGGGCTCGCCTCCTTACAAGAATCCCCCCAGGGTCCCTGGAGAATCCCACTGGGTCTATGATGTCCTTAGCTTCTACTACTGCTGCCTATGGTCCGACAACTGTCACTACTACTTCACTCACCGGCCCTCCAGTGACTGCAGAACCTACCATCCGCCCAAACTGGGTGAGTGAGAAACACTAAATATATTTCTCTACGAATGTTCCGCCCAATAATATGTAGGCTAATGCTTGGGTTAAAGTGGCTAAATTCTCATTATCACATAATATTTGGTACTGTACTACTGTATACATTTGTCTGTTGATAATGTCAGTGCAGATCAATTTATATTACAGCAGTTTGGATGTCTTGTGTTAGGTGTGGTGTTTGGAGATCCCCACTTCATAACGTTTGATGGGGTCCGCTACTCCTTCAATGGCAAGGGGGAATACTCCCTGGTGATCTCGGGCAGCAAGCAGTTGACAGTTCAAGGTAGAACAGAGCCTGTAACTCTTATGAATGGTAAGTTGTTGGAGGTTTGTAATGTCTTTAAGTAGGTTATAATCAGTGTTGGGCAAGTTACTTTGAAAGCGTAGCTTGTAAAGCTACAAGTAGCTCACCATGGCAGTAGCTTGATCAAGCTACATAGCTACCACCGGAGAGATGTAGCTTGTAAAGCTACAGCTACATGGAAAAAGTAGCTCAAAGTAGCTCAGCTACTTTTTATTTTTCAGCGTTAAATTGAGAATGTACATGCGGGAGACCCCTCCTCCCCTCTGGGAGACCCCTCCTCCCCTCTGGGAGACCCCTCCCACCCTGCTCCCCTCGGGGAGACCCCTCCTCCCCCTGCTCCCCTCTGGGAGACCCCTCCTCCCCCTGCTCCCCTCTGGGAGACCCCTCCTCCCCCTGCTCCCCTCTGGGAGACCCCTCCTCACCCTGCTCCCCTCTGGGAGACCCCTCCTCCCCCTGCTCCCCTCTGGGAGACCCCTCCTCCCACCCTGCTCCCCTCTGGGAGACCCCTCCTCACCCTGCTCCCCTCTGGGAGACCCCCCCACCCTGCTCCCCTCTGGGAGACCCCTCCTCCCCCTGCTCCCCTCTGGGAGACCCCTCCTCCCACCCTGCTCCCCTCTGGGAGACCCCTCCTCACCCTGCTCCCCTCTGGGAGACCCCTCCTCCCACCCTGCTCCCCTCTGGGAGACCCCTCCTCACCCTGCTCCCCTCTGGGAGACCCCCCCACCCTGCTCCCCTCTGGGAGACCCCTCCTCCCACCCTGCTCCCCTCTGGGAGACCCCCCCACCCTGCTCCCCTCTGGGAGACCCCCCCACCCTGCTCCCCTCTGGGAGACCCCTCCTCCCCCTGCTCCCCTCTGGGAGACCCCTCCTCCCCTCTAGGAGACCCCTGCTCCCCCCTGGGAGACCCCTCCCACCCTGTGATACCAGGGCCAATCAGAGGCCAATTAGAGGCAGCTGTCAAGTGCTGATATGCCCTCAAAGCAATCAGAAAAAGGAACAGTCCTTGATTTTTCAAAGGGGGTTCTAGTACAAGAATTAACACAGCAACCAATGGTCAAAATTTATATATTTCTTTCATGTTATTGCCCAAAATTGTAGCTTGTAACTTCAGTAGCTAAGCTACAAAAAATGACCCAAAAGGTAGCTGAGCTACTTGACGAGGTACACAAATATGAATGTAGCTAAAATACCACAAGCTACAGCAAAATGTAGCTCAGCTACGTAGCTCAGCTACATGTAGCTTAATACTCCCCAACACTGGTTATAATGGCTAAATGACTCATTAAAGGGACACTTTTGCAAAAATATATGTTAATGACGTTAAGATGTAGAACACTTTCCCGGGGTCTTTATATGTGTAATATGTGGTTTTAGATATTTTAGATTTGAGCAGTGTCCATGATGTCATGGACAGTGGGCTCAGTTACTTCCTGGACTACATGTTGTCTCAGTAAGACAGCCCTCCCCTATCAACAAGGAGAAGCAGTGCACCAAAGCATTATGGGAATTGTAGTCCAGGAAGGAAGTGAGCCCAACACCATAGACGCCTCTTCCGACTCTGGGGCGTCTGTATCTCAACGGAAGGCAACATGGAGGCAACAGGAGGCAATGGTGATGCGTGATTCGATTGCATTGGCAAGCTTTCCCGAGATTCCTTCCGAAGCATAGCGGAGCAAAACTGAAGAACGGAAGGGGACGTTCGGTTGGCCAATCAGAGGCGCAACTCCCTCTTTCCCAGCAGCACTTGCCTTCCGAGATTCCGCTTGACTTTCTCCTCCCGTTGGAGACAGGGCACTCCAATGAACCGTAGCTGCCAATGAGCCATCTATATTTTTTAATATCTATGATGGACAGTGGACACTGCTAAAATGTAAAATATCTAAAACCACATATTATACACATAAAGACCCCCGGAAACTGTTCTAAATCTTCTAAATGTCATTAAGATATATTCTTTTGCAAAAAGGGTGAAGTGTCCCTTTAACTACTTAAAGGTAGGGTAAGTGATATTCTTTTGTTAAAGTAAGTGTTAAATACATCTATTCTGATCATTGCTAGTATAAAGTGTTTGTTCAGTAACAGTCTCCATGTCTCTCCAGCTTTTTGGCAAACAGAAAACTAATATTCAGGTCAGGATACCAATTGTATCCAATCAGGCGAGAGAACTCACACAGGATACAGGATACATAGATCTATGACAGGATAAACAAGTCAAATGGGAAGTGATGACAAGGAAATGAGCTGAACAAATTGGACAGGGAGACCCCGTTCCTGAACAAATACTATATAGCAGTGATTATTATCAGAATACAGTTTTAACCTTTTAACAAAAACCAAAATCTGTTTGTTTTCACAAGAAAATATCACTTACCCTACAAGCCCTATATTGTATGCTTTGCAAAAGAGTTTAAATTGTGAAAATAGCAAATCTACAAGCTCAAAACACATTGCGACGTACCGAGAGCTTGTAGATCGACAATTTTCACTAGTTTTGAAAGATGTATAAACCTTTAAAAATATTTTTACAGACATACAATCCTCAGAGAAACGTTTTTTAAACAAATTCTTATTCACCTACTCTTATTTTCATGCCGTTATAGGAACTATAGTGAAAGCTACCAAAATGTCAGCAGTTGCAATGCGTGAAGGGCCCTCTGATGTTATAGAGGTGAGACTTGACAACAGGAAGCCCAACCTTGAGGTGCTCCAGAATCAGAAATCCCTTTCCTTTGCAGAGCAAAGCTGGATGGACTTGAAAGGTAACAAGAATAATGACTCATAGATATATGGGGTGGTGCAGGGGTATACAGTGGCGGCCTGTGGGCCAGAGCTGGCCCGCCAGAAATAATATCTGGTCCTGCAAATTATTTTGTAAATTATTTACAATATCTGACTAACAGTACCACATTATAAGATAAGGACAACAATGACTTTGCATTGCACCGGGTAGGATGAACGATTTTAATGTTTTAATGCCATCTTCTTTGCACTTTAGACTTTTGGATGAAAAACAGTCTAAACATTAATATTCTTTTAAAAGATTTAAAAAAAAAAGTTACTAACCAGTAGTGTGTATAATATGCCAGATGTATTCAAGAGCATCTTACACATTTGAACCTCTATATGAACTTTGATAAAAAGATCAACATGAAAATATATAATTTAATTAATTTTACCAACCCCTCTTTTCTAGGTGTATTTGTGTTTTCACCCAGTCCTACAAATGTAACTGTCATGTTCCCTACTGGCGCTGGCATTGAAGTGCGACTAAGGGAGGGAACCATGACGACTACTGTGCTTCTACCAGAGGAATTCAGCGGTTCCACACTTGGGCTGTTAGGGAAATTGAATGGGGACGCCGGAGATGACCTTATTACCAGTAATGGCACAGTTGTGTCCAATCAAAACAATGAAGAGTTGTTCCGATTTGGAGGAAGCTGTAAGAAACAACACTTTAACATTCAAGTTAAATGTGTGGTCAAATGTGGCCCTGTACCGTTAACCCCAAAGGGGAATTAATATGAATACGAGGGGAATTATGAAAATAAGCTATATCGCAAGGTGCTAAGGGAGTCCATCAGTCCAATGTGTTGCGGAAAAGACAGACAAGGATATACAGTATATTAATTGGTCATGTCTCACACAATACAACAAATCAGGCCTTGTGACTATCAAAAATATCAAACTATGCAGCTTTAAATTAAATTAAGTGTAAAGGAATTACACTGTCATGTAACCTTGTGTCTGTAGAAGTGATGATCATTACATGGTGCCAAGTTTGTTATCACAGAGGAAGCTAATTGAAAGCGCCACAATTATCTGCACAGTGATCGCATGGACAATCGTCTAAATTCATTCTCCTCTCTGAACTTGCAGTGAATTATGGGTAGTGTAGGATCAGACAGAAAAATGTCATGTTCAGAATGGCACTGACCATAATCAATCATCACAATTTATGCCACAAGTTTTAGTTAAAACATTGTATTACCAATGTGTTACAGGATAAATACTCAACTGCTGTTGATGGATGCTTTTCATATCATGTTTTTGTTTGTGTATTCCAGGGGCTATATCCAACGAGTCTTCCTTGTTTACATATGATTCAGAATATCTTCTGAATACATATCTCTATGCCCCAAAACATGACCCAAGTTTTGTTCCAGTGTACTCTGTACCTGATAATCCAGATGATCCCCTGCTCAATCAGGCATCTGGAATATGCTCTGGGGAAGGTTCTGCGTACTGTAGGTATGAAAAAAGATAAATGCATTAATAAAGAATATCGTCGCTGTCGGGTAGACATTTTACATCATCTTTTTATGTTCCCCTCACCACCTCATAAATTAATGCCATTGGTCATCCTTGAAGTCTGTCTGTGGGTTTTATAACTATTTAACCAATGAAAGTAATACAAGAGCTTAATAAATGGATACATTCGAACACAACTGAAAAGTAACAGTTTTGGACTACAAAGTACAAACGTTTCTGTTTAGAATAGTGTTTTTCCCTTACATGCTTGCATAATGGTAGTAAGAAATATCAGACGGCCACATTGAAATGTATTTGTATGTTTGTGTTGTAGATATGATATCCTGGTGGGCCGCAGCCCGCAGTTGGGAAATGCTACCATGGTTTCTTTTCAGAGTCACATGTCTCTTGTGGATGATCTAGCACCAGGTGGATGGATAACTAATTAGATAAAGAATTTATAAACTTTGAAATAGCCATTATACTATACTGTGGTGTCAATGCTATAGCCTAAACTATTGTCATTTCTTTCCTGTGTAGTGGTGTCATGCGGCTGGCTTTCTCCTCCAAAAAATGGGATGAAGGAAGGGACAAGATATTTAAAAGGTGCTGTGGTGAAGTTGTCCTGTAATGCTGGATATACCCTCATAGGGTCTGAGGAGCGCATATGCCAAGAGAATGGCCAGTGGTCTGGAGAAACGACAGATTGTGTGGCAGGTAAGTCAGGTGATATGCAAACCCTAGGTGATATTTGACAAATTACTTGGGAAATGGGTCAGTAGGCTACCACCAACACCATTAAAGAGCTTGTATATTGTATACAGTCAGAAAATAAAAACTATTGGGAATATTTATATATAAATTTAATATTTTAAATTATGTGACTATTATGACTATTATGACATGCCCAAAGGGTTGCCAGGGTTAGTTGAAACAGCTGCATCAATGTACAATATTTGTTATATTTCAGATAACCTCACAGGAATTGTGGTTGGTTCAGTAATCGGAACTTTGGCACTGATTACAATGGCAGCAACAGTCATACTCCACTCCAAAAAACAAAAACAGAAAAGGTATGGTATGGTATTGTAAAGACACACTCAGTAGCCAGGAAATGTGCAGCCTGTTAATTCATTGTAATAAATCTAAGCAAAATCTTCAAGCAAAACAGTCACAGGAAAGTTCAGTAACAAACATCAGTTAAGTTAGTTAGAGATGGAAGGCTAGAAGTAAACAATACTGCCACGGTCTCAAGGGGCATCTAGGGAACCCCAGGGTTATTAAATGGACCCTTTAACTCTGACAGTGAGTGTTATGGTGGTATACAGTAGGGGAGGATGGGGGAAGATGAACCACTTTTTACTTAAGTTGTCCTGGAAGCAAGGCAAAATGAGATGGCAGTCAAATCTAATGATCTACACATATTTCAGGATGTCCTCTATCAATTGAAATGATGAGTAAGCAGCTATGACAAAGGGCCATGAAAATATGACCTTTTCAAAAAAAAAAAAAAAGTGGCTCAATTTGCCCCAGGTAAGGGGTAAGTTGATCCAAAATTTAACCACATGATATTTTAATGTAAAGAGCTTAAACTTGAACAGGTAATGTATTCACGTATTGAAAATAATTTAATAACAGTTTTCCCTTTTGCAAATAGTCTTATTTATCTGTTTATTTATTATTTAAACAATATAAAGACAATTAAATAAAGTTTGTTATTCAGAACCTTATAATATTTGCACTATTGTTAATACAATATAGCAAATTTGCAAACATTTGCAAACATCCAAATTAAAGGTCATTCAGTATAATTTGAGTAGCTAATACTTAATACAAAAATATGAATGGTGATTCACATTAAGAAAATTGGCTCAATTTACCCCAAGGAATTGGTTCAACTTGCCCCATGGCCACTTTTTGACAAAACATGGCTAGCTTAATGCTCCAGGATAATGTTTAGCTAAATGATTCACATGGGTTTTATACATTGGTATATCACCAACATGCATGATATATAAGTTTAGACCTGGGTGCTTTTGCTTTAATATAAAAATGATTATTCCAGAAAAGTTTATTTTTTTACTTTGACCAGCAAAAAACACTTTTTTGTGTATAAATGTACTTTCCACTTTGCCCATGTGTCTCTCATCTTCACAGTCAGGTTGAAATGGTGGGTGTGTCCTGATTTTGAGGTCACATGACAACTCATGTGTGTAGTTTTAAAGATACAGGGGGTGGTTCAACTTACCCGACGGTTCATCTTCCCCCATCCTCCCCTACCTAAATTGAACAAAATATACTGTATAAAGGAGAGCTACAGTAAGGGACAGGGGAGAGGAATACTGAGGGGGCAGAACTGAGAAGCACTGATTAATAGAGGTCAGGTGAGAGTAGTTATACACAGAGGACGATGATCTCTGGAGGGTGTTGACAATTCACCTTTAGCTAAAGCCCTGCCCTCAGTGCCCTCTCGTCTCCGACTTAGACACTCACACTTGGACACTTTCCAGCCGGGCTCATTCATTCCAATTTAACTATCATGGATTTTACACATTAAATACTGGTTAATATTTGGAACCAGACCTTCAAAATCTCTGTCAACAATGCCATGCCATATGCACTGGAAAAATATGTGCGTGGCATTTCCTTTTTAAAACAATGTTTTATCATATAGGAAAACTATTGGTGGAGAGGTTTGTCTAACCCATGTTATGCTTAGCTGTTATTGGACCATAGCAGTTTGGGGAGGGGCTTAGCTATAGGTAAATTATAGATATCTAGTGGATTATTTGTCTTCTGGTGGTGATTGTTTTTCTCTATGTGTTTTCCATCTCATTTAGGAAAAACTGCACAGTCTGAAGAAGCTGAAGAAGTCACTGTGGCATTCTAACCAGAACTCCATCACTTAGTATTACACATTACAGCCTCATGTAATATGGAATGGCAGAGAGAAGGTAGCTGAAGGCTATATTATGCTAAATTCTTATCATGTCCGGCCTGTAATTGCTACCAGGTTAGTGGTTCAAACAACCTACAGTATTAGCTTCGCTACTATGATCAGTCTGAGAACCCATCGTCAAAAAATTATTAGAATTTGCAGTCTGTCTCGAGAGACTATAATGTCGGGGTAATGCACCTATACTTAAATACTGTAACACATGACTTATTTTACTATTGCAAAATAGGTTTCAATCACTGAAATGCATGACTTTCAACTGGTTCTAACAAATTCATGCAAACTAAATGCAGTTAATTGTCTACCATTTGCTAATTCACTTATATTTTACCCTGCATTTTAGGTAGCCAAGACATTGTTGTAGCATTCTTCTCTATTCCATTAAAAGCCTACTACTCTATTTCAATTACAATTATGCCTAGTGTTTTTCATTTTTAGGGTGTTTTCATTGTGAGAAAAGTAAGATTCTCTACCCCTTGGTCTAAAATGTCTAAAATGGAGACGAATTCCTTTTCAACCATGCAGGGCCCCTAGACTTTGGAATGACCTGTCTGAGGACATTGCATCAGGCTAGCAAATAGTAGTTCTCTTATCACTTCTTAAAACTCTTTTACAGACTTGCTTTAACTACATGATTGTTTTTATGTTCTTACCTTTTTATATGCTCTTTTATTGTGTTCCTCACACACATGTATTGTTTATCTTTGATGCATGCAGCTTATTTGCTGTACATAAATTGTAGGCCTATTAAAATTGTGCAATCCTTTACAATCACAATTCAAATAAACATATTGGAATTCTCAAAGGTGACATGGTGGTGCCTGCTTCTCTTCCTAGGACCAAATTAATGTTTGTTGCTGGCAGCCTAGCTTTTATACTCAGCTGGAGCAATTTGTTTTTACTTAACCATGTCAGGGTCTAGATTAACTAATAAACAAATACATAAATATACAAATCCATCATATAACATGAACTATCATAAAATATATGAAAACTCCCTGAACTACTACACCAGTAATGATTCTCCTACATTAACAAAATTAGCAATATAGCAACTGGCCCAAACCCCTCCCCACCCCCTGCCATTCTCACTTGGTCCAGTCCAATTACACTGGAAAACAGAACTAGCCTGGCTAATAAGCCAGACTCAAATCACGCTGTGTTTAATACACATCTGAAATTCACTTACCATCTCAATTCAGATAGGCTACAACTGACATTAGACACTTTGGCTCTACCTCTTCCACAATGTACATATGTATACTATTATTGCTTTACTGTCACATGCTTTGTATTTTGTGTTTATTATACACAAATATAATATACATTCTGGAACTCATGACACATATGCCTAAATTCAGTAGAGATACAGTACATAACAGTAGGAATATTGTAGTGCGCCTCTGTGTTACATTACATTACATTACAAAAGACTTAGAGATTATAACTGAAAAGTATAATCAACAATCACATTTCCTCTTTTTCAATTGCATATCAGTCTGACAGAAATAGCATTTAACTACTGGGTGGAATATTTTAACCACTTGAGCCCTATTTCTTTTTTTAAAGGCAAACTAGCAGATCTACTAGATGAATACTTTAACATTTATTAAGATTTTTGTATTGAAATTCTTTGAAATATTATTTACATTTTTCACATGACCAACATAGTGACCACAGGTTAAAAGTTTGAATAAACTTTTACACATCAGTTCATGAACTTTGCGTCATCTTATAACCAGAGTGGAATGGGCTTCCACACAGCTTACGTATGTGATAACTATCATAGATCATCACTTCTCAGTGAGCTGGCGATATGGGTGTAGTACATTTGACCCCTTTGGCTGTTACAGGTCCAGTGATTTAGTGTAGGACTGCTTGGTCTCATTCTTATGTAGAACAGTGGTCATGAAGATGCAGCTCTCTGTGTCAAAATTTCACACTACCTCTCTACTGCGTCAGTATTTCTGTCAATTCATTATTTGTCCAAGCAAGGTTCCAATGGGTCCAGACTTATGTCTCATTTATGCTCCATCGTGAGACGGTGCCACATATCAGAAATACAACAGCTCACATTGATGAAATTGTACATGAAGTCGTATGACTGTGTGTGAACCCTTCATTCTCAGTCCTCCAGTGTCTTATTAGTTCATATTGCAGTTTCCATTTAGCATCATTCCCAGAGTATACTGAACGGCTTAATATATATTAAACCCTATATTAAAATTATGTTATAAATATTCCTGCTGTTTACTCTGCTGCAGACTGAATGCACATGCTGTTCCCTCACTTTGCACAAAGATGTGATCACAATGAAGAACACAAAGAGCACCAGTATGTGACAAGACTGCAGAGGCCATCGGTGAAAAAGGTCTTGTTGCTGTTGGAGTCATCCACAAACAACTTGACATGTACGCCCCTGAGTTATAAATACAGATAATTAACATTACCCACTCTAGGTCCCAGGGCAACAGAACAACAACCCAGCCCATGACACTGCGATCATTCTCATCCCACAGACATTTTTACAGTTTGATAAGTGTTAAAGTGGATCTGCTGGGTATATAAAGATGCATCACAACTGCACAAAGCTGGATTGTCCAGGAAACTCTTAACCATTGGAAGGACATAACATAGCTGCCGCTTTGTGTGCTGTCTCGGTCATTAATCTAAGCTAAGACTTGTTTGTCAGGGTGGTGCAAAGGAACCACTGGCTTTGCAGTTACAACATCTTTGCCACATACTATAAGGTGACTCCTTGGATATGGGTGATCAAAACAAAGAAATATGCCGTCCAATCTTCCGAAGGAATGTGAACTGGGATCCTTTCCCCAACTGGACACAACCAAACCGCATCTTTGAGCAAGACTTCGGCCTTCCTCCCTTACTGGAGCCTAGCGATCTGAACTGGTTAGACTGGGCTAAGGGGAGGCTATCATCATTCAACTGGCCAGGCTTTACACATTCTCCTGTTCTTCTACCATTTAATGAGCAAGTGCCCAGCAAGAATCTCCAACTGTCTGTAGGAGTGTCTGAAATTATAGGACAGGACAGTTGGAAGATCAGCCTGGACGTCAAGCAGTTCTCTCCTGAGGAGATTACAATCGCAACAAAGGAGGGGTACTTGCAAATATCAGGTAGGCCTACAACAAAATAAATCTGATTTCTAATTAGACATGAATAAGTTTGAAATAACTATACCTATAATTTCCTTCAAAGATTATATTCAGGCCTATATATTATGTATGCTGCATCCACCAACCATATTATGTGTCCTGCAATTTGGAAAGTTGAGCTTTTTCTTCAATTCCCCATTTATCTGAAGGAAATCATCAAGAAAGGCAGGACGAGCATGGATCCGTTACAAGGTGCTTCACACGAAAATATAAGTAAGTTGTCAGAACTAATATAATGTCTTGAAATTCATTATTGAAAACTAAACGTTAGTTTGAAAACAAAATATTCATGCCAAAACAAATATTTCAGCACCATTGTTGAACAGTAACCTACAGTATAGGGCACAGCACATCATAGGACAGAAATGGCTGTGAATCTAGTAAAGGGGGATGGTTAAAAGTCTCCTAAAACTGATACGTACAATAATTAAAAATAAGAATGCACACTTTTGTGTTGCCTATTCATTTTTTGATTTTTTTTTTGAAATCATGAAAGTTTGAGAACTACTGGTTTAGAAGGTGTTTGTAGAAGAAGAGTCTTAATGGGTTAAAAGGGTCTGAACAGCTTGGTGGTTTCCAGAGTTGTTGATGCACTTTGCTTTGTGTCTTCTTACAAAGGATGCCAGACGGTGTTGACCTGCAGCAGATCAGCGCCTCCCTCTCTGCTGATGGAGTGTTGTCTGTCGAGGCCCCCATCTCTGAGACAATCACCAGACAACCAACCAATGAGATTGTCATCCCTGTTCAGATCAGGCACAAGCAGGAGGAAGAAAAGTTAACCTAGTGACCGAAACGTACAGTATGGTATCTCACAATTAGATACATTTGTGGAATCGACTTGTGTGTGTGTGTGTGTGTGTGAATTTGTAACAATACAATGTCATTTTTTAACAATACAGCATACTAAATGCAATGTGATGTAATGGCAATGCACTGCACTGCTCCTTTCTTTTCTTTTTTACACTGTATGCATCGTTGCCTTTGGAATGTCAAGTCAGTATTTTAAATACAACACTGACCATGCACATATACTGTATTGATGCGTCGTTATCGTGCGAGAGTTATCAGATAGTCCAATAAACAGGCTGTAAACATAAGTCATGGAATCATAAGATCTGGCATATTTTAATGATTGCCCGGGATACTTATCCCAAAATGAATGGTCATGTGATATGCATATGAACAGCAAAGACATAGATGAAAGCAAATACGACCTGTTACATCACAAATTAGATTCGATCATATCAGTCACAAAGTCACAAGTATACACAAACAACTTACTCTCAGAATAAGAAAATATTGTAAATGTAATATCATTAAGGCTTATTGTGTCCTGCATGGACATCCAGTTTAAATTCTCATATTCTGCATCAATGTCAAGTCTATAGCAGATCGTATATAACATTTGAGATAATGTTTCACTGTGTGTTGAGGCAGTATGAATGAGGTTCTGTCAATCTGTTGACTACTAGAGAACACAACACAGCAATACACACACCTATGGTATATAGGTGAGAATGTGGCAGCCAGAAAGTGTGCCTAGATCTGGGAAGGTAGAGAGACTACAGTAGATTACTGAAGTATAATTATTTCACGTAGGTACCTGTAAAAATGTACTAGTTTTTGGACTGACAGATCGACAGATGTGTTGACATTTAAAACAATGTAAAACTATTAAACTAATACATATTTAACAGAACACTTATGTTGACATTAACAACTGTGATTAAGTTGTCTTGCATTAAGGTTTGTTAGATTGACATAATACAAGTTTTATCATAAATCATAGCCAAATATACTGAAATTCATGTCAACTCTGGCACAGTATCAAAATAAACCTATTTGAGTTATTTTGTTGTGTTGTTCTTTGTCTTTTACGTTTTTATTAATTTTTATTTAGTTTTTACTTAGCTTTTCAGGGTACTTGACAGATCTTCCTCAAGATGGCACTGTAGTCCTGCTGTAATGATTCCCTACACTTTTAAGTGGTGTTAATTATTTTTTAAAGATTCTAAAAAAAACAATTTTTTTAACATTGTTATATAATCAATACAAACTATTTTTTTTTTGCGGCTTACGCCTTTTATTGATTTTTTAAGGGACAGATAGTAGGCTGACAGGAAACGGGAGAGAGATGGGGGGATGACATGCGGTAAAGGCCGTGTCGGGTTCGGGAGTCGAACCCGCGGCACACCGCGACTGGATCACCAGTCCGGTGCCCAGACCGTTACGCTACGGCCTGGGCCCAAACTTTGACTTTTGCCAATTATTTGGGGGACCAATTACAGTATCCTTACGGCCCCGGCCCACGTTGACTTGAGAACCACTGGTCTACTGTGTGCCAGCGCGGGTTGAAACTTGATGTGTGATGACTACAGGTGCTAGACTCTCTTGCCAGTTCACAGTTGCTGTCACTATAGATGGCCATGCTGGAAAGGATGTAAGTCTTGCACAAATTTAGATATGGATTTAGTACATTATATTTAGTTAAACCCTCTAGACGCAGTAAGCAGAAGCAGCGTTGACTCTGTACCATAGAGCTCTGTACTCTGCTTTTTCCATCTACACCAAATCTCAATACGCCCAAAATAGCCAATCGACAAATTCACAACTGTTGCTTTGCAACGCAGTGACCTTGAATATTGACTTTGGCTAATGTTCAAGTGGTTAAGTTTAGGTATTGGTTTAAAACGAATTCATTTAAATTAATACATTTTAGGCACTGTTAGTATGGTTACGTTTAGACATGGGTTTGGTACTTTTAAATCAATAATCCTTGCTCAAAACATAGAGATCCAATCTAAATCAAAACTAGAAAAGAGGGAAGGAGCAACACTCCTTCAAGGACAAGGGGATAATAAGTAATCTATTCTACTGTACAAAAGTCACACAAACTTGTTCAAAAGAAAACAGTGGCATCCAGTGTTTGAGTTGAGTACTGCACAATGAGACAGTAATGGAACATTTGGCTGAATAAGATTAGGCCTACATATAAAATATCATGGTAATACTACGTATATTACTTTACAACTTTTTACTATTACTAAGAGATGAAAACTATGTTTTCACTCCTGTCCATGTGTGTTTGTGTTAACTGTGTCTATCCGTGTGACTGCGCACCTAAGCGCTTTGATTTCTGCCAATAGGGGACACTGACACGAATGTAAATATCGTAGTTGAATCACATGTTGTAAACACACTATATCCTGATCTCCTCCAACAACCCACAAGTTGCATAACTAACAAAGCCACCCAGCCTGGTGAAGACTGCTCAGAGTAGCACTGTTTTCTAGTTAGTTTCGAAAAGGTTCGGTTACAAATGATTCTGGGTGTATAGCTTTTCTGTTTACTTAAACCCTCTATTCTGAGTAAATATAGAACTATATGGACCTGAGTTGCAACTGTACTTGGTGTGCTCTTTTTTCACTTTACACCAAATTATCTTTGCCAAAAATAGCTGATTTACAAGCTCACAACGTGCCGCATTACGATATACTATTTATGTTTAATATTTCTACTCAAATCAAGCCACAAGCCTAAGAGTGCATGAAGGATACAGTGTGTCATAATATGAGAATATGAGAACGAACATGACCTCCAGGCGTGATCTAAATATTGTTTGTGGTTTTGAGGTTTAATATAAATCTTTAGCCTACACTGTGTTAGTTTAGTATGTTCACGTGTCTGTGTCAGACAGTATATTGTATATATCCGTAATGAAACATCTCTTGGAGATCATTTATAGATGTGATGCACTGTAGTTTACTACTCCACATTATAGTGTTCAGGTACTATACTGTACAGTAGGCATAAAATTTTTATATTTTTATACGATAATGTATAGTTTGTATATGAATGCGCATTACTCTTGTTTTACATTCCATATGCCCATCCATGCCTATACTGTAGGCTACAGTCTGTAGCCTATATAAGGGAGTAGCCATGGTGTGTTTCTTTTGCATTAGGTAATTATTTATTTTGTATGAATTACTTCTTTTAAATTGTATATCTCTAACTTCTGAGCTCATAGAATTGTGATTCTTGCTACAGCATCGCTGCATGTCTCTTTAAAGAAAGGGGGAGTGTGAAAGACGGCGAGAGGAAAGAGATGAATAGAAGGCACTAGAAACAACCACCATGAACCAGTGAGCTCTAAATCTAGGACAAAATATTTGATTGGAATATAAACGGATCACCAACTGACATAGTCACAGGAAAAATATGTTTGGATGTGCCAGTCTTGATTTAAATATTTCTAGATATGGTATCACGTGTGATCATGGGAACACAGGGAAAGGATTTTTCCATTCAGTCATTTCTTGCATTTTGAAATGGAGAAGAAGACTGGCAGTGATCTCTCTTTTTAATTCCACATCGCTTCTATTCTCCTCTCATTGTCAGTGATAGTCACTGCATAATTCAGCCACCTAAAGCCAAGGGTTGGGGACGGCAGCAGAGGGAAAAGGACTACCTCCAGTTTGCTGGCTCTCTTGATGGTGCCTGCAATTGCTCGGCGGTGCCCTGTTCTTTTTTAGCGAGGACCTGCAGGCGGTAGCAGAAGAGGCAAGAAGGGGAACGATGCATTTAAAGCAGGAAGTGTGCTGGATTCATGGAGATACGGCAGTAACAGTGAGTGCGGAGGGCCTGGGAAGCACCCACCCCCTGTCTCTCCTCTATTTCCTCCCCCCCTGCAGGACCATGCTTGCGTGAGGGATGAGGCTGTGCACAGGGACGCCAGGCCAGAGCTGCGGCCTACTTCTTCTCACAAGAGCCGGGCTCTCGACTGCAAGATCTGTGAACACATTGCCACCATCAAATCAGCATCTTTGGTAGGCACGCTCCCTCTCTCCCCGCTGTTTGCATAAGAAATGGGGGTTGGGGGGGGGGGGTGTAGGCTCTTTCTGTCCTCTCAGCTGTACATCAGTAGTCATGGCAACCGGATCCTGTTAATGGGTGTCATTTTTTTTCTCCCATCCTCCGTTCCCCTCTCTGCCTCTGCTTTTATTTGTGTGCATTTGCTTGTATCCAATATAAATCTCTGCCTCTGGTGTTATTCTATCACATGACATCATTTCTTTTTGTCATCAAATTCAAGTGGTTTGCTTCCATGTCTGATAGATTTCTATTCTTGAATATACAGACTTGCAGATGAGGCTCAGGTCTCGATTCGCGGCTACATTATTCTGTGCTCCAGTACTGCACAATGCCCATGGTACTATATGCTAGAAACACAGTGCCACAGACCAATTGTGGTATTTAATCAAACCTTTCTTGATAAAGATATCAGAAATAATATTTCTGATATCTTTATCAACCATATATTATATGGCCCAGTTTGTCAGCTGTGGGTACTCGGAGGCTAGAGAGTTATGATAAAGGAGGAAAATACAGGCTGGTGTTGCAAATACACTAATAAACTACAGCAATTACTACGTGTTGGTTCATTCATTATTTAATGAAGAATATTAATTGGATTAGTCTCTAAAGTGAATCTATTTGAATGGAGTTATATTATTGGATATATTATATACTATAGTCAATACTATAAAATCGCCACAGAATTTTAGTCATTGTTACTGTATAACAATTTGAATTTAATAAAACATGATATTGAATTTGTGTAATGACACAGTATTACCAAAAACCCTTCAAATTTTCTTAATGAAAGAAGGATTCCTGTACCAGTAGCCTCAATTATTTGTTCCACATGGCCAGGTGTTACACACCACACATAGCAGACCTATAATATTGTTATATTAATGCATATGGTCTTTCTCTGGCCACAAAGCCAAACAGTCGCTGACCTGCATGGTAGTAACTGCCTCTCACTTCCTGGTTCCTCTTTGTGCAGGTCACCAGGTAAATCCAGGAGCATGAGCAGGACTTTGAGCTGCGGGAGCAGATGTCTGGGTATAAGCGCATGCGGCGGCAGCACCAGAAGCAGCTGATCGCCCTGGAGAACAGGCTAAAGGCCGAGATGGATGAGCACAGGCTCCGGCTGCAGAAAGAATTAGAGACACATGCTAACAACACTTACATTGAACTGGAGAGACTGGCCAAACGGCACGCCGCTCAGACAGACAAAGAGGTAGACCATGAACAGCATGTCTCATTTATTTACTTCTATGGCGCAACTATGAGTGGAATGTGATTCACTGTCATGCAGTGATTGTCAACCGTTTTCATTTCAAGGACCCCCAGTTTGATTATGCAGTTTGATTATGATAACTCTGGGACCCCAATCTACACCGTAAAATAAATGGAACCAAATGGACCCAGGGGTTACAGACCTGTAAGGGTCAATTTGGTTCCTAACTATCAATTATTTAGCTCGTACCCCTGCTGTAATTGACTGTATACACAGAAAAGAAATATGCTTTTTTGTGTACAAATAGACCGGGTCCATTCACACATTAACAACATTCAGGATTTAACTGTGTAAGTCAGACAGAGTCTTTACATGTTTTGCATTTGTGATGCCATGTTATGAGAATATCTATAGTACACAGATTCATAATGTTATTAATGAAATATTTGCATGTTCACTCACAGATGAAGTCAGCTACAGCTGAGGAAAAGAGGATACAGCAACAGATTGTTGCCCAGCAGAGGAAGGAGCTAACTAACTTCTTAGACAACCAGAAAAAGGAGTACAGGCTCTGCAAAGACAAGATGAAAGAAGTAAATACAACACAAATGCTATATGAACAGCTCTATAATGATGTCTGTGAATGTATTTACAAAACTCATTTCCTCAAACAATTCTTGATGGGTTTGTTTCTTTAGTAGTACTCCTAATCACCTTAGTCATCCTGCCCAAGACGATCAAGCAATTATACACTTGAAACAATATGCACCCGATGGGCTGTATTCAACTTTCAACATGTGACACAAAGATACCTTCTGTCACCGTTGTGCATGTGCACATGTGCACACGTGTGTGTATGCGTGTGTGTGTGTGTGTGTGTGTGTGTGTGTGTGTGTGTGTGTGTGTGTGTGTGTGTGTGTGTGTGTGCGTGCGCTCGTGTGTGCGCGCGTGTGCGTTAAAGGAGATGGGCGAAGACCCTAGTACACCCAAGGAGGAGAAGCAGGAACGTCTGTCCAGGCACAAAGAGACAATGCAGCGGTCCCAGGCAGAGGATGAGGCCCATTTGCTGGCACAGCAGAGACTGGTCTATGACAGGAGCTGCAGGGCCATCAGACGCCGGACCGTAGTCAAGAGGCATGAGTTTGAACAGGAGCAAATGAGAGAGGTAATGTGCTTTTCTTGGAAACTTGGAAACAAAAAAACTAAACGGACAGATCTGTGTCAACGGTCAAATCCTCAGTGTTACAGCTCTGCAATCCATAACTTTGAGATCAGATACATGTATGAGAGACCTACTGTAATTGACACCATTCTGTCAAGTCAGGGGGCACCAAAATGTGCGTACATGGACAGCCGTGTCCGTGGCAAAGACTTGGTCTTGTCTGTGGAAATTTTTGGATTTTCTGTTTTACACACCATTATAATGTTCTTACGTTATTAACATTTTTTTTTTTTGCAAAAAGGGTGAAGTTTCCCTTTAACTCAGAGTGTTTAAATGGAACCAAACGGACCTTGCGGGTGCATTTGGTTCCATTTGAACACTCTCAGAGTTACAGACCTGGCACATTTCTTAATAATGGTGTCTCTACCAGGCAATCCGGTACACTTTCCCTTGAGATTCGAATTCCCTTTTCTTGACTTCCGACTTCCCAATAACAAATTCACTTTCTACATTACTGCATGGTCAGGAACCACATGACCGCCAGTTTAAAATCTCTGAAAAAAAGTTTTGCGTAAAGCTTAATTCACTTTCTGTATCTGTGTGGTTACATTTGTATACACAGTGTTAAATTAACACAGACTTCATCATTTATTTGAAACTACTGAGGCACAGATTTATAGACGTTGATAGAATGAAGGTATTATTCTTAGAAATCTCCTGTAACACATTTCAGACCTTAAAATGCCCATTAAGTGCTTAGTATGCCAATTTTGGTTTGTCAGAAAAGTGTGGGGCAGAGAAGAGTGGGGCACATTCTCAGCTGTTTTTGAGTGGTGCAGCCACTCCAAGGAACAGCAATGTCCCTATGTCCTAACCTATGTCCCTATGTCCGGATGTTTGAAGTACCAATAGGGGGTGCTGTTGCACCACTCGCTTCAGACTGGTCTGATTTTTAAGTTGTATATTAAGCTGCGATCTGCAAGTGTCATGTCCTAGCTGGGATTGGAACCCCAGTGTTCTGTGTGGGAGACCAAACATCAAGAGGGGACCTAATATAGCCATTGGGAATCTGGTCAACTAAGTATAGTGTTCAAATGGGTAAGGCTTAGAAAGTTCCTTTCTCTGTCTTTTAACGTATTATGTACAGTAGAATGTTTTAATATGAAGTTGTATCATCTGCGTAGTGAACACCAAATGTATGGGTAAAATTACCAAGTGGAAGCATGTAAAAGCGACATAAAGAGTGCATTTTGAGGAACCTTTCTGTTGACTGACTGGAAGAAACTGGAATCTGTCTTGAATGGAACCATATTCTTTCTGTGCAGGCCAACAAGACTGTGGTCAAAGAGAACCTCAAACTCGAGGAAACGCAAAAGCAGCGTTCAAATCAAGCAAAGCAAATAATTATACAAATTGATACAATTGACTGATTGATTCCCTGGAACATGATCATGGCTGATTGATACAAATATCCTACCACAAGCAACATCTGATGGAAAGCTGTGTGAGCCTACGATGTGTAGACCTATGTGTGTTTGTCATTGAAAAAAGCATTAAATAAAGATCATGTCTCAGGAGCTGAACAAGAAGAGGACCCAGAAGGAGATGGAACATGCCCTGATGATCCGGCAGGATGAGTCCACACAGGACCTGGAGCGTAGACAGCTACATATGCTGCAGAGGCTACGCATGGAGCTTATCCGAATGCAGCACCAGACAGAGTTGGAAAACCAGGAGGAGTACAATGGTAGACGACAGAGAGAACTGCACAGAAAACACACCCTGGAGCAGCGGCAGCAGCCCAGGAATCTCAAGGTATGTGGACCTTTTGTTTATGCTACATTTATTTTATTCTTGATTTGCAGACCTAATTACTAATCCCACAGGAGGAATTTAGTCGCAGCTGCACCCGGCTGAGGACTGCTCCCATCGTCATGACGAGCGCTTGAGGGGGGAAGCGGGTTAGGGGTTAAGGGTCTTGCTCAGGGACACATAACTGTGAAGGCCGGGATGTGAAAAAGGTAGCTCTTAAAGCTATGGTCGCCAAATTATACTCCCTTACGTCGCTTTTTTTTGTTGTATATAACTTTGTAATGCTACTGACATTGTGCGAAACACTCTTGAAAACAAAGTATTGCATTGTGGGTTTGAGCTGACAGGGGCCATTTTTTACATCAATCAATCAAGTCACATGAGATGCAAAAATATATGTGTTTTTTATATATTTTTAGGGGCATGTCATATGGTCTACCCGGTAGACCATATGAATACGTTTTGGCTGTAAACTTGAATCACTCTATAACCCCCACAATAAGTGTCCCAGTCTGGTCTTGTAGAAAAATTATTGACAGAAGGCATTAATGATCAGCATCCTTTATCATTAAAGGTGCCACAATTTTTGTATTCTTCCAGTTTTTCATGTGTCTATGAGGTGACAGTACTTCATTAGACACCCTGGAGTCGTTTGTATGTGCAATGGTGTATTAACTTTGTATTTGGGGTTTCTTCCTGGAGGCTGAACCCTTGACAGTCAAACGGGCCAATGAAATAAACAGTAATATAGTGACACCACACTATCAGCCCCTCCCCTAACCCCTCCCCCATTATCATACAACTACAGCTGTGGGTGCAGCTTTAGTTCAGGTGGATCACCACCCATCACCACCCACCAGGCAAACCAGGCATACTTAATGAACTGGTGGGCGTGCCTAACCTGACGCTGCCAGATCCAAGAAGCTTGCTACACAAATTTGTTTCACAGCTTATTGGGATCTGGGATCACGGAAGCAAATTTGATGACGGGGCTGTTCCTTTTTTTCAAGATACTTGGTAGATGATTGGATGGGACCGTCTGTCTATCACCGTGTGGGCGTGCAAACACAACCAATCATATTGACGTGTCTATATAGCTTCACGTCCGGTTTCGCACATATCCCGCCCTTAGCTCACGCTGATTGGTCCGGTACGGAACGGATTTTTGTCAGCTCAACTGCCTGAGGGATCCCAGATGAGTGCTGTGTTGGGGAACATGGTTACCCAATACCGCCCTCATCTGGCAGCGTCAGGTTAGGGCGTGCCCACATAAAAGCATGATTTTAACAAATACTGTACACTTTTTGGAAAAAGTTCTTCCCCTTATATTTATAATAATACCTAATGATCATGTTTTAGGGTGGAACAAAATCTTCCACTCCATCTTTAATGTTTGTGTTGTAATTCCATATCATGTGGTCCCTAACATAAAATCCTTTTATGTGGTCAATGTATCATCATTTTCAGCTCAAGACTAGTTTAGGTTCATGTGTTTTGCACAAGCAGAGATACTATACAATTTCTCTGTTAGGCCAAACAATCCATGTAAATTTAGTATTAAACAGGAATTATCTTTCAAATGTATTTCTGTTCCGTTTTAACCCTCTGTAGACACTGGAGATGCAGATTAAGAAACAATTCCAGGACACATGCAAGGTGCAAAATAAGCAGTACAAAGCTCTGAGGAACCACCAGCTGGAAGTTTCTCCGAAAGGCGATCACAAGATCATCCTGAAGACCCTGAAAGAGGAGCAGACACGCAAGCTGGCTATACTGGCTGAGCAGTATGAGCAGAGCATCAATGAAATGATGGCATCACAAGCGGTACGAGGAACTTGATGCACCTTGTTATCGAAGTCTGTACAAGTTGACAGTAGCGGAAAAAAGTCACAATTTATTTAATTTAGCAGTATACTAAAACAAATAATGTAGGGAAACTGAGCTTATTTATGCTGTCAAAGTCTCTACATTCCGTTGCCGTCTCTCTCTCTCTCTCTCTCTCTCTACTGTTTCCTTACCACACCCTGTACATTCTAGCATAATAGGATCAAGTGTTACCAGTCAAGAAATTCAAAAGCAGTCAGATTAGTAAGTAACTCATCCCCCACGTTCAGTCTGTACATCACAAGCGCACTTATTAGCAGACCTTACCAATAATTTGGGTGCCGTTGGTATGGCTGAAATAAATTCTACAGTTTCCTCTCTGTGGATTTCTCTTCTGTCTTTAACTACTTTCAAACTGGCGTCCCTATTTTGGGCATGTCATTATAGACGAACATAAAAAAAAAAAAATTGGAAGCCTGTCTATGGCATCAGGGTACTCCATATACGTATGGGCATAAAAGGGGCGCGCACACACACACACACCCACACACACACACGCACGCGCACAGATTTGTGGATTTATTTGTATCATGTTCAACATCGTTATGTTGTGAGGTCTGAGGTGGTAGATCAGCTATTTCCAGTGTGCAGCACGGCAAAACCAGGTACACTGTATCTCAGGCATGAGGCCTTTGGCATTCTCACACAATCTCGGCTCTTTGTACTGTTGTACTGTTTATTTTATTTATTATACCACTCAAATCTATGCAGCCCTGTAAAACATCAGGGCTAAGACGCTATTGACACTTTTGAGCATTCAATTATGCTCAAATTCATTACTGCATTTTATTCTCTAAAACTATCTCCTGATCCACTCAACCAATAGGCTATCTACTGTGCATTCATCACTACAATCTCCCTTACCACTGTATGCTATGCTATTCTGTTCAACAGGCTTAATGACTGAATGTTTTCATATGTAGCGATAACATAGTATATTCTGTATGTTGAACTGAATTTTAAAGCTGGTTTAATTGCCTTCTCTGTATGCCAACATTGACCATGTCAGTATCACTGTCACCAAGGCATTTTACTTGTTTTCCTCATGATTATTAACCACATCAATCCTAAAGGCATGCCATTACAGCCAAATATGCAGTGAAAATAGACAAACATTTGAAAAAAGGAAAAGAGAGAGAGAGAGATTTGGTGTAGGCCTATAGGGAAAAGTATAGAGCCCTGGGAGACCCCGTTCAACAAGTGTATATAGTAGGCATGTAATGATATATCGTATATCAATATATATCGACAAACTGGTGGCAATTTAAATTGTATCATGATACATACAGTATGTTACATACATATACATGGATTTGAGGATTTGAGATATATAAAAAAGTTTCCGGTCATTTGCTACAGTATTGAAAACAAACAATATAGTCAAAGAAAAAGAAGACAATACAGGATTTGTGTGAGAGAAATTACAAAAAATCCTTCTTTTGGTCATTTGCCTGGAAAATAATTTAGTGTTTAGAATATTGTGAAAAATCGTATTGTGAACCTAATATCGTGATTCGAATCATATCGTGAGTTGAGTGAATCAGTGTTTTAGCAGTTAAATGTTTTTAAATTCAGTACTTTAATTTTTTTAATAATTGTCTGTATAAAAGTTGATAAATGTGTCCCAATGTAACCTTGCATTTAATGTTTTTGTAACTGCCTCTCTCTTGCCTGGTCTTCAGATGCGTTTAGATGCCGAACAGGAAACAGAATGTCAAGCGCTGAAGCAGCAGCTGCAACAAGAGATGGAGCTCCTGGACGCCTACCAGAGCAAAACCAAGTCACAGATGGAGAGCCAACATGAGCGAGAACAGCAGAAACTTGAGCAGAAGGTGTCCATACGTAGAGCCCACCTTGAGCAGAAGGTGGGTTTAAGATTGACTGTGAAGTGTTACTACAGTATAACATTAACCACTTTAACCGCAGATATTTATACTGACCGGGGTCTCCCAGGGGTCCACACCCTAGGCCCCGTCCTTTTTTCACTCACACATCGAGAGATTAGATTGTCTACTTTGTCAATGTAGCTGCATGTTCACAACACCTTGCCATTGTGAGCATGTAGATCAGCTATTTTCACAACAAAAAATAACTAAATATATATGCCTCTAATCCTACAATTGCAAGTGCTTGTCAGGGTGGGGGGGGTCGGTTAAAAAAGGTTGAAGTGCTCCTTTAAAAATGCCATAATATCACATGATCTTTTTAAATAACAGATTGAAGAGGAACTAGCCTCACTCCAGAAGGAACGCACCGAAAGGATCAAGCACCTGTTTGAACGCCAAGAGAGAGAGATGGATGTTTTTGATGTGGAAAGTGCTCGGCTTGGGTTTGGAAGCTTGGGATCTCTGGACTTCCCCAAAGAGGATGACAGATGAAAGTGGATGTATTTTTGAGGGACAACTGTACGGCATACACGTCCGTGCACTTCCCGTGTCCACTTGACCATTATCACATCCCTGGTGACAAATCTGGATAACTCTCTCTTGCTTTCTTCCCTCCTTTAGGTATTGCATCTAAGAATCAAGGCGTTACAGTATGTGCAATGGGAACTTCTTTTTGTCAAACTTGAAGGGGGAAAAGTAAAACAAAATAACAAACGACAAACAACAATAAAATCAAGCCTAGTTGGTGTTAAACTTATGTGTTGGAGATAACAAGAACTTCAACCACTAAATCTTAACAGACTCTTTCCTCCATGTCATTTCCTCTTTTTGGTATGAATTGAATAAATTCAGGAAATTTTAGTAAAAATGGGCACTTTGATATGTTTAAGTATAAACCCATCATTTTCATATGATGCTTAATGTGTTACACTGAGGGACATTGCCATTGTGGAATGTGAGCTGCGGGATCCACCGTGGTGTTTAGCTGCTTTGTCTATTTTATTTTTCTCTGAATGTGAATAATACTGTATTGGGTCATTGAATGAGGTCAGAGCTTGTTTGTAAACATTTTATCAAGACTTTTTTCATACTCCCATGTTGTGCTTTGCATACAGTATACTGCGGTCCCTCACCTTTTTTAGGCAACAATACTTTCATTGTTCAATATTGTTGCTGTCAGGTGGAAACCTAGTAGGCCTATGTCCAAAAAAACAACACAAACACAACACAAACAACAAACGGTTACTTTTCAGCAAATGGAATAAATAACCTGTGTTCCAATGGATGCAATGTACTAATGATTTAGTCACAAGCTCTTGTTACTACTTTTAATTGGTAAAATATTTATAAAGCCCACAGACACACCTCTTTCAACCTGACATTTCTATTTTGGGCACGTCAATATATGAGAACATCTTCTAAATGTTTTTAAAAATAGCAGATGTACAAGCTTACTATGGGACACATTGTGAGCTTAAATTGTAGATAATCTATTCCTGCCAATTTTGCACGACACTATCATATGGCATCAATAGGGCATTAATTTATTAACAAAATATACATAAATATGGAGGCACAAGGTTTCTACCCGACAGCGACGATATGTAGGATCAATTGGCATTAGTTTGGTCAAACTGTATCTTATCACAATTCAAGATTCCACTTGGTAAAACTGCTTATTATTGCATGCACTTTAAAGACAAATTCAGGTTGTGAAGTGACGCATGAATCTGTCAGAGATTTTAGCTGTTTGTAAATAAAAGTGGTCATAGCATTTTGTTTTAAGCCTATGGATACTGGACATAAGCGCCATATTTGAATATGATAATTTCACAAATGCCTTGATTTAAGTTGTGCCTATGAAGCAGCTTTTAGTTATTTATGTATGTATGTTTTATATATACAGTATAAATATAAATATAAATATATATATATATATTATATTATTTTTTGTTTAACAAGGCCGGCACCATTGTTTCTTCCATCCAAATGTGTGAATCATTTAATATTCAGCAATCAAAGGTCTTGTAAAGGAAAATGGTGAGAATTGTGCTGTATAACTTTTGATATGAATATTTGTACATGATAATATAGATAGAGCATACAGAGACACTGGTCTATTATTGATAACAGAACTTAATATTATATGATAAAGATTTTGCTTCTGTTTTCGTTTTTTGTTACAATATATGGTCATACATTAGCTCAATATGTTGCTATGTCAAACAACTACTAGACTACAATATGGGGTAAATGCTGTTAAATCGAATCACAGACTTCCTATTAATTTTAACGATCTTCTTGAGATCTTTGGTTATACAACAGTAATACTAAAAGTGGTCGGTCTGGGTTGCATTCGAGTAATTAGTGTCTAGTGATCAGATTTACACATTTGTTGCAATGTTCACTGTTGTCATTGAACAGAACACGTTGCACAATTCTTTCCATTATACAGAATGGAAAGACAATTGTTTGGTGCTTAATTTCAAATACCACCATTAGCCTTTGTAGTTTTTGTCTTGGAGAGGAAGACTGGATTAAATTCATGTTCATGGGTTTTACAAAATGTTTTGAAATGTTCATTGTGAAGCATTTTGAACCCCTCTTGATTAAAAATAGTATAATGTTTTTCAAACACTCATGGAATACACTTAGAGTATCCCATGCAATGACGCCCTCTAAAAAATGAAGTGTATGTATGAAAAAAATACATTAAATGCTATTTTATCACAGATCAGTTTGAAATATATTGTTTAATGTTGTGGTCTTGAATGCAACCCTGTTACATTTGACAGGAGGCCTTCAGAACGTCAATGAAGCATCACGCTCCTCACAGGGGTGAGAGGATATAAAACACAAGTCATTACTATTGGCTATCTGGAGTATATATTTCTGATGTTATATTTATACCTACAGTATGAGGCTCAATATTAATCTGGGGTGTGGAAAAGCCAAAATCTTTAAATAAATTGACATTGTTATTATTCTTATTATCATTACTACTCCTTTGAAAAGAGCATGTAAAGAAATGAAATGGCTTCTCCAGATTTCAGCATTTTCACCTCCAAGTCAACATTCTGACATTTGGTTATTAATCTAAAGTTTTTCAGTAAGGCCTTTTGCCCAGTAATGAAGAACTGTGGCCCAATAGTTCCACAACAGTGCTATTGAGCTGCTTCAGTCTTGATAGTAGTTTGCTTGAGACTTTTTCAAAATTGTGTGACTTTAAGATGTTAGAAATACATATTTAGGTAGAAATAACTGGGAGTTTTCTAAAAAGAAAAAAAGAAAAATCATTCATCATTTCCTGTGTGGTTCAAAGACAAAATAAAAGAGATTCTATTGAAAATAATATGTATTTTGATCAACATCCTACCTCCTATGGCAATGCTTCTTCTTTTAAACGTGTGGGGTTGTCTTTTCATGTTGATATATGGTTCAGGACTGCAACATCATACTTTTGGCTTGCTTGCCTACACCATATAAAATGTATGCTTCATAATATATTTAGCTTACATGCACACATACAGAACATGAAACCTGAACCAGAAACTTGAAAGAGAAAACTTTTCAGTAAATCACCCTCCTGGCTGTGTAGTCATTATGAGGGAAGTTACAGTTCTGAACTTCCTGTGTTTCCTCGATCTCCATGTGGTCTGACCCAGACTGTTTGATTTGGGTGTTGATGACATGCTTTTTTCACTATGTCCGTGTAGATTGGCATGAGTTCAACTATAAGTTCCTTGAACTGTTGACAGTCTGTGGCACCATCTGCAACAGTTACCTACTGGGAAAGCCCCGGGGGATGGTAGAGAGCTTGTGGTGTGGCGGTCAAGCTTTACCTGAGATTATGCTGACGGAGTTGTGGTGCTTCCCCTTGCTTTTCTCAAGTAGTCAGTGGTATAACAAAACAATAAAATCGAGATGTGAAGGCCGACCTGAACATCTAGTACTCATTCAAACTGATGCAACCTCTTCTTATTCCTGTAACCTTGCACAGTTTTCTGTTGGATTTCAACATAATTAGCAAGATCACACATTGCTAATAATATGATAGTTTCCCCCCTATATTATAGGCGAATAACTTTTATTGTGTGTAATATATGTCTATTAATTTGAAGGAAGAAGACGGTAGACCTTTATTAATCCTGCGGGGGATATTCGGTTTCAGCTTCGCCCACCTGATGGCTGCTCAGATGGTCATCATTGTGAGCTGTTTGGTATTTCGAGGCAGCCTCAACTATAATGCATGCATAACTTCCCAGATGGGACAGCATTGGGCATGATCAGGGTGGTATGACTGTAAGATTGATAGAGATACTGTTTCTGATGACGATGTTATCTCAGGGATGTGGTGTTAAGTTAACCATGACAGCTTTCCAAAGAAAGACAGATTTCACACAACCATGCTACAATCACATCCTGTGTACTGTATGAAAAGACAGGAATGTGAAGCAGAAAGACAAGGTATGCCAAGCCGGAAAAAACATAATCCCACTTAATACGACACATACTACGTATGCATTGCAAGCTCCTTCTTCCTTGGAAAACACTGATTAATTCACAATGAAATGTAACATGATCACAGCAGTGAGCACAGAGGAAGTCTAAACTTTTGAAGTGATGACATAGATGCATTGCCTACACTGGTTAAGGTGACCCAACCTTTTACAGTGGAAGAAAAGTATATGATTGAGAAATGATATTGCTGTGACCTTGTCAACTTCCTGTATGATTCAGGGTTCAGGGTGAAAGTTCTCATATGAAGACACTATAGTCACGCTCACGCTACGTATATCAAACAAACATAAATGCTAGACTAAAGTGCCAAAGATACATACAAAATAAGTAATGAACATAAAAAGTAGTTAGAAAAGTAGTAGAAAGTAGTTATAACAGCACCACTGTCAACTCCTTTTTGATAACAGGGAACAAAGATTTGAATAAGAGGCTGGCTCTATTAGGTGTTACTGCTGCATTGTGGTTCGCTATGTAATGATTGTGTCTAGACATTGTAGACTAGACAATACTCACACAAATGCATAGACAAGGATTTATAACTGCTTTAGTCACTTTTAAACCCTATTTTATACTTCAGCAATTCAAAAATCTACAAGCTCAGCATGGCACTATTTGACACATTGTGAGCTTGTACTGTAGATTTGCCATTTTTCGCCAGGGTCATGCTAGGATTGAAGTTGCTGTCACCTGTAAACATTCCTCCGTTGTAATAACATTAATGATTAATCCTCTAGTTGTTTTGGGGATATGTGTCATTTGCACATAATGTGACTAACTAACTAACTATTTGTCAAGCCAGGGGATCTGTTAAGGGTTAAATGACAGGGGCACTTTGACACAGACTGGGCAGACCAGGGTGTGATCCAGGGACCTTCTCAATAACAGACGGCCTCTCTACCCACCCACTATCTTTACGGACACCAAGTAAATATCGGATTCTCGTACGACAAAATATATTGGGCTTAAGTGGTTAAAACAATTCATTGTAGGCCGTAGAAACAGCATTGTCATGCATGCAGCCTGGTGTACTCTAGTCTAGTGAACTCACTTCCCTTATCCAATGTATTCTCACATTCTCACTGATTCTCTCTAGAGGGCGACAGAGCAGCATCTCACGGTAAACTGTGCCATAGATCATTGACCTCATATAATATTGATCAACAAGTATTTAAAATGTATTTGTGAAATTTGCCGGGTTCATTTTACCTGAATATTTCAAACCTACCTGTGGGAGTGTGTATATTATTTTCTCTACCCAAATAAAACCTTCAATGAATTTTGAGCAATTTACTGTAATGTAACAATAAACTACAAAAATGACTAATTACAAATGTTTTTCATTGAAATTTGGGAAAGGTGTGGGGTATGGGGTAGTCTTCTAAGTAAAGGGAGGGATAAAACAAAAAAAAAAACTAAAAAAAACTCTGAAAAAAGAGGACATTCTGGGAAATTTTGTTGCCTCACAAAGAGCACGTCATTTCCTCTTATGACAAATGTGTGGTTTCAGTCTTTAAAAAGTTTTTAAGGGGTGTGATTATGACAAGTCTCTACAATTGGCCTGTGGCACTGTGTGGGGAATGAATGGTCACATAAAGAATATGCATTTACCTCCGCCAATACAACCAGCAACAAGTAAGTCATTTTACATCATTATCACCTGTCACTTAATCAATCACATCACAATGAAATCATCTTTAAAGGCTTTACAGTAAATGCATTCGCCATAATGCCTGGTGGCTGCATTTTCATACTGAAGTAAAAAAAATTGATGAACATACTGTACATGACACCTCTGCAACAGTGGAGATTATGGCGTTCAGTGTTTGTATGATTTGTTGTGTCTGATGGAGTATTAGTGCATGGGTCTGTGAATCTTTGTGATTAAACTAATGTGTTGATCTGATCATAGAATTGTTTCATACACTTAAGCCGTATATACTGCATTGTATGACAAATTGTGAAAATAGCCGATCTACAAGCTGACAACGGGTCCCAATGTGACATATCGCGAGCTTGTAGATCAGCTATTTTTTAAAGGTTTTGAACGTTTGCCCCAAATAGGGATGCCAGGGTTAATGTGGTTAAAAACTGCTGACCACTTCCAATATTCTGCTTTCTAATTCTCTCTCTTGCGCGCGCGCGCGCGCACACGCACACGCACACACACACACACACACACACACACACACACACACACACACACACACACACACACACACACACACACACACACACAGGGTTTACAAAGTGCTGTACAGGAGAAAATAAAAACAAATACACTATAGCTACCACACAGAACAACAACAGCGAGAATAAAAGTACAAACAGTGAAAACAACTGAGACATCATATAAAGGTGGGTCTTTAGGCGAGATTTAAGTCTTGATGGAAGGGGCCAATTTGACGTGGGAGGGGAGTGCATTCCATAATTTGGGGGCTACAACAGAAAAGGCTCGGTCGCCTCTGGACTTTAAGCGGGTCTTCTTTGTGATCCTGAGATTTAGCTGGCCCTCAGACCGCAGTGACCTTGGAGGAGTATGGACCTCAATAAGGTCAGAAAGGTATAGAGGTATAAAGCGGACAGGGAGCCAGTGAAGGGAGGCCAAAACAGGTGTGATATGCTCACGTCTGCGAGTACCTGTGAGTAGACGTGCGGCCGAGTTCTGGACTAGCTGGAGTCGAGCAAGGGAGGCTTGATTTAAAGCAATGTAAAGAGCATTACAGTAGTCCAACTGCGTAGAAATAAAGGCATGGATAACCCGCTCAAAAAAAAGGGATAGCACAGACTTGATTTTAGCCAGCAGCCTTAGGTGATAAAAACTTGAGCTGACTACTGTGTGCATGTAGACTGTAAGACATATTTTCCTTGTAACATATTCTCCTAGTCACAATATCCAGTGATCAGCTCTCCTAAGTGATCTATGTTCTGGACTGACCAGTACATTTTCTCCTCAGCGTTACTCTCCATTCTGTTGGTCATGACTGTTGATTCAACAAGAACTGTCCCACTATGCAGAAACCAACAGTGTGGGGTTTCTCTACAGCAGTCTTTGAAGTTAACCAGGCTCATACAGAAGGAAACTGTTGATCTAATCAGAATATACGTAAGTACAGAGTCAGGTTTCTCCTTTTGCCACAGTATGTTAAAATATGATGATTGTGTCATTAGGCTATATATTTTATATTAACATTGGTGCAAATGCTTCTGTGGAATTAACAAGTGATTCTAATTGATTTGCTTGTTTTTCAATCTGCAGAAGGCCAGTCAAGGGGAAGGTTCAGAGCTTTTCTGCAAGACATCCTTTAACAATGTTCCTGACGCCAACATCGCAGGCCTGGACCCTTCAGAGAGAATAGCAAGCATATATACACATCTGCAAGCTTTCTTCCCACATTATAAAAGGGTATTTGAGCAGCAGACGGACTTACAGTTAGCTGGAAGTACATTGCTCACAGAACTCGTGAAAGTCAGTAATCGCAGCAGCACTCTGGCCAATAAAATAAACTGCCTTTATCAGAGTCTCTTCCCAAACCTACCTTTACCAGAGCCAGCAGGGGGACCGACGCCACTGCCTCCCTCACAGAACGTCTTCCAACAGAAGGTCTATGGCTGTGTGGTGCTTAAGAGATACAAGGAGTTCCTGTCAAATGTTGTCCGAGAAATGAGGACTCTAAAGGGCAAGGTTTGCAAGAAGAGGACACAAATGAATGAATTGTTTTGAAGATACACAAGATATGGCCTCATATATTTTCAACAGTTCCATACACTGGCAATTTAACAATTGGACTTCAACTGAGGAAATCAAGGTGGCTGGCTCATCATTGATTTTCTCTGTTTATATTTATGTTATTTATTATTTATTATATGTTTATGACAGAGGAATATATTAAATAATGCATAATTTAACATTTAGTGCTATTTTTGGCCAGGCCAAGTTGGTCCAATGTGTTCAATTTGTTGCAGGGTCTAATACACTGTTGATGAACACAGTTGAGTGTGATGCATAAAGAATCATTAAAACTGGCTAAATCAATATTCATATTTATGTATTTATTTATGTAGTATAATATATAGTATGTAGTATATATATATATATATATATATATATAATGTACATAATACGCAACATGTCAATGTCCATCAATAAGATTGACTACTTGAGTGATTGTCAATATTTGAATTTTATACATCGATGGGTTTGATCCCACGGAAGTAGGATACAATATTTTGCAGGGTTCATTTTTAATTAAACTGTTATATTATAATAAATATATCAAACATATCAGACAGTCTACATTTCCCAAAGGAAATACATGTATTGAATTACTGTATTACTGACCAATAGCAGGGATAAAGCACATCCCCACCGAAGATAAAAGATTAATGACCAAAATATCAAAAGCACAGGCACGGTTTTCCCCCCATTCTCCCCAGAAAATAGAACCCTGAAAACAACACAGCTGCACAGAGGCAGTCCACGAGGTTAAAAGCAAATGAGGAAGCCAGCTGAGACGCTGACTATGTGATATCAGTTCAGTGACGCATGTCTTCAAGACAGATAGGAAAGATTTTGTGAAACAGGCAGGCTGTCTGGCCAGTCACAAGGTGTGGGTGTGCATGCATGGGCCTGACTATTGAATGTGTATAAATTGTATAAGGGTCTGTCTGTCTGTCCATGCACGAAAAGGCATGTGAATGTGCATGTATGTGCTACAAAGTGGGCTGGACTTATGTGACCACGATAATTATGGTCAACTGCTAATTGTTGAGTTACTCTTAATTTAAAAGTTTTCCTCTGGTCACAAGCTTTTACAAAGAAACTGGAAGTTGGTGAGGGATTCACTCTGGGTCATGAATCAAGTTCCTTAACTGAACTGTTGAGTTTTATTTAGAGCAAAAACACAGGGGTATGTCTGTGCAGCACTGGTTGTACATTAATGCGAAATCAGTACAGTAAGGAAAACGTCTTTGTTTACCATAGACTAGACAGCAAAGTCAATAGACTGTGACTGTGTATCACGAACTGAATTTGAGAAACCACTATTTAGCCCAATATTAAAACATCACTGAATATCAAAATATCCCAAACAAAATAAAGTACCTGCAGAGAGGATTCATAAACTATGGCAGTGTGAAAATGAGAACAATCTGTATCTATTGAATTGGATTAGCATGGGTAAGTGGTCTGGAATTCTACAGTTAGTTTTAAGTTATAAGAGGGAAGTGACGTCAACCGTCATAACATAACATTGTAAAATTATGTGTTTGGTGTCTTATAATCCCGTAACGGATGGGTCTTGACTGAGACAAGGGATGAAAATAAAAATGTATTCATTAATTAATTGTCTATTTATTGTACAATGTACTAAACTCTTCTGTACTAAATAAATATTAGTTACAAAATTCATAATCAGTGTCCACAGCAATCACATTTTTTGCCTTTTATTTAAATGATGTATACAAAAAGTTACATACAGGTATATATAAATGCTAAAGGTGCACAATATAACCCTAGATTGTATGTGGCTGGCTATAATTCAGTATGATAAGCAATTGCAAGAAATATCTCAAATGTAATTCACCATGCATACCTTCATAGAATACACATTTTGTGAAATACAGATGACAGATAAAAATAAAACCTCCAAAACAAACATTAAAAACATTGAAACTGTTTTACATGTTTTGGTCTCTGGAGGGCAGCATAGACACAGTGTAAATGTAAATGCATCTGAAACAGTTGTAGGTTATGTTTGATGCCAAGAAATTATAAGAACAGAAAAATGTATCTACACAGTGCCATCAAGAGCTGTTTTATGCAAGTTATTTTCAGGCACAGGTTTAATTAATTAAATGTTAACGTAGGCATGGGTTTAAATTTATACATTTTTGTTAAGGGTAAGCACTGTTAATAGATTACATTTAGGCAGGCGTTCAGTGTGGTTTTGATGGTCCAAGGGATATAATAATAATACCAAAATAATAATAAAAAAAAATTGTTTTGACCTTGCATAAAGATTAACTGACTCTAATGATTGCCAATATCTCTAGATTCAATACCCTGACTCAATGCATCCATCTTATTTACCTAGCAATGCTGTTGTAATTATAATATTCTTCATTAAGCTAATCATAAATATGAATTAATTTGTGGCGTAATAGAAATAATGCACTCAAGGTTATGCTATACTGTGGTAATGGCACCTTTGGCCTTGTACCTACAACTGCAGTACACATACACCAATGTCAGTATCTCTCAAAATAGCACTCTTGTTTTGCATTGACAAATTATAGAGCCACATACCAAATGTAATCTCTACAGTTGCACATAAAGTATAGGAAAATCCTATGCTATGCTGCTGGAAATAAAATACACATATAGGTGATACATGCTATGTAGTACATGTTTTTAATCTATTAACATGAAACTGTATAGCATTTTGTGCATGTCATAATATGTTAAATCTGTGAAAATATCAGATATTGCAACCCCATGTGGTTGTAGATCTGAGTATTTTTTGCCATTTGACAACAAAGTATATAGGGTTGATCATTCCCTGTGACTTCAACTCTCAGTATAAGGCCCAAACCAAACCAATGATTCCCCATGCAACTCCTTGCAAACAAACAGTTGCGAGTAGTTGCATGCAACATTATCCCCAATGGCAGTTGCAAGGAGTTGCATTGGTGTGACATGTCCTTAAAACTGTTTTGTTGCATTGGTGTGGTTTGGGCCTAAGAGTAGTGAGTACTGATCTGTACTCTTAAAATGTGTGCTGTGGCGTTCTGTAGATTAAAGATTTAAAGGTCAGACATGAGTAAGAAGAAGAGAGCTCAGCTAATATGCAACTACATCAAGAGGCAGTGAATTCCCTCTTAACCACTTTAGATCTATAAAAATAGACAATCTACAAGTTCCCAACACTTCACATTGTAATGCTTTGTGAGATTGTAGATCTGCCATTTTCATTAATTGCCCAAAATAAGCATGCCGGGTGGAAAGTGGTCAAACCAAACCAATGTCCAAAAGGCCTTAATATTGGTCCAATAATGAAACAAATCTCTGAGGCCCACTAAGATTTCAAGACAATTTCTGTTACATTGACAGTGTTCTTCCTGTGAATGACCTGGAGGCTTTACCACATGAGAAACACCAGATACATTTTATTTTTACAAATAATAATATTTTTGTATCACAGGAAACCCTCAATGTGATCGTTGAGGCCTTCACCAGAACAGAATTATGAGTCTCCACAACACCATGAAAGGACCATGAAAAGGTCATCCAAAGAAATATGTTTAGATGCTACAATTCTAGCACATAAATTAATAACATTGATTGATACATTCTGTGATATCAATGAAATTGAGTTCCACTTTGTATTCTATTGTTCCTTATACAGTGAGTGTCAAAACTCTTTTGGTTCAGTGATGCAGACTTGAAATGGCTTTTTGAACACAATGATTTGTATTTGCTGAATATATTGAGAAAGCTTGGGATACGCAAACAAAGTATACAGTTTTTTTGTTTGGCTCTGTTACAAATAATAGTTTCAATGCTCATTTGTGTAAAATGTGCCTCTTGTGCAGCTTTCACTTATTAAGAAGTAAAAGTCAATTTGTATAATAATCCTATTTATAATCCTGTAAGGGATGGGTATTGATACATTCATTAATTCACTCAGTCATGAAGAATATTCATGAAGGGAATGCATTTGATAATGAAAACTAACAATGGTGATACATAACTTGAACACCTCTTCTCCATTTACCCAATTAGTATCCTCAAAAATATTTTATTACTATTTTGAAAATCACGTTTTATCTTGAAGAGAAATTTCAATTCATTATGTACATGTAAACATCTGAAAATTACCATGAAAGTGAATATAGGAAAGGCACAATGACTTCCATTTCATGGTGTCTTAAATAGTGCAAATACGGGGTGCAGAGCATGCAACCTTTTATATGTGTTTTAGTGTGTCTTTGACGCTTTCGTTTATTTTAAGTGTCACATTTGTAGAGATGTGAATCAAACGTTTGTGTTCTGTATTATATCATGCTAATATTAATTTAAGTAATAAATATATATACCTGATTACCATATTTGCATGCACACAGAAATGCTGTCTGTTACACCGGGGCTCCACTGCAGCCATTGGGCGTCCATCAGCGTCGCCAACGTAGGGAATGTTCCCTTTTTAATCAATGAAGGGTGAAACACTGCCGACGATTGCGTTTGGATGGCGTCTGGACTCTGGACGGCATCACCCATTCACCCCGGTTCATATTTTGACGCTGTCAAAACACAACGCGATGCAACGCACATAGTGGAGCCCCGGCCTCACTCAGCAACTTCATTATTACTTTATCTGACAGCAGTATTTGGTTTGTTGCTGTAAGTTGCTTAAAGACCCTAGAAACTTCTTAGTTACCATAGCAAATGCATAGCAACAGCCCAGAAACCAGCATTAAACTACATAGCAACACTACAGTACTATGTCGAGGGAACATACTCCCAACAACCACCAAGAATCATCAAGCAACAGCCTTGCATCTGCCTAGTGTACAATAGCAACTGTAGTCATACCCTGGTGACGACTCATATGGAATAGATTGGCTATATATTGTATCATATAATATAATGTTGCTAAAAGAATATTTGAATGCTAAATCCATACCATCCATATTGCTTTCATATTTGTATTTGCATAGTTATCAAAGCATAAGTCTAATGCACAAAGAAAAACCTGGTGTCAGAGGCATCTAGACAGCATATTATTCTATATATTATCAAAACTAAATATGTGCACACAAACTTAACAACTTAGTCCAATTGTTGCATATATAAATATATGGGACTCACTTGCATATGGTTGTCGTGTCCATATTCAAAAAGCGGATACTCATTCTTGATTCAATATCAAAGTCATCCAGTAACTGGAAAGGAGATATTGAAATCAGTATTTGTGAATTAATGATGATGTGGCAATCATTAAAACAAATAACTCATGGATATCCTGTTATTGAGTCAATACTACATTGGAGATGAAGGAAGAGGCAGCACGAATACCGGAATGCCAGTTTACCAAGTCGCCACGGCGAAATTTCTTCATGAATGTCTTCATCGTTATGCTAACATGCTATCTTCATTAGTGTAGTATGTCAAACTCACAGATGTTATAGTTCATTTCCCAAGTGATCAAATTATTTTCTGCAATTAAATGGTCAGCTAGATCATGATGAAAAACTTCATGTTTAAACTTTTAGCATTCCTACTTTCTCTAGTGTTAACTCTAAACCACTATCCTCTCTCTTACAATTCAATGCAATTTAAATGAAGGTGAAGTAAAACTAAAATGCACTAAATCGCGGCAAGTTGGTAAACTGGCGAGTTCTCCGGATACCTGCAGCACTATGGACCACTTGGTTGAAACATTGGGTTGTCAAAAAATATGTTGTATCGTTGTGTCTACGAGTCGTGCGGCCTCTTCCTTCGTGTCTCCAATCTTCTGCCCCGTGATCATCACCTCTTCAGCACTGGTGTGCACCCTTACATCTTGTTTGCTTACTATCCACAATTAACATTACCTGTAGTTTTTAAGTACACTTACAGCATGCAATTATGAAAATAGTACATTTAGGCATTACTGTACTTACCTTAACAAAATGCTCAAACGTGATCCCCTCATAAAATTCATCAGGTTCCTGGGAGTAGAAAATACACTTAATGAAAATGCTCAGACATTATATACCGTACTTAAATGTAAACAAATACAAAATAAATACAGTTCCAACGGCCACAATAGGGAAGCACACGATTAACTTTAATAATTTAAGGTACAAAAGATTAACATTTTGATAGACTCATTAGTTGTTTGCACCTTATACCATTAAATTATATTGTTTGCTTCTGTATCTTATTAGTGTTCTGAAGGTGAGAAGCACCCATATTACCGTTGCTAGTATATTGTTAACTTGTATTCTGAGAGCACCAGCCTCTCCAATTGTGGAGAGTCTGAAGTGCAAGAGATTCAACTCAAACGAAACGTGATCTTGACATAGCTTCCATACCATATGACCCATTGAAATACTGGCCACCTCCAACATGGCAGCATCAGTAATGCCCTTGGCTGTGTCCTTTCCCAGAGCTCCGCTGCGTGATAGCAGTTCCTCCACCACCTAAGACAATTCGCATCCACGGCAGATCAATGACAGCAATCTCCACAAAAGATCTGACCTTAAATCAAACTGGTTGTGGCACAAATAAGATTCCAACGACAGTGGTCAAACTGACCTCTTAATCATTATGTCATAGAATGATAATATTTTGACGCAGACACAATAATAATATTAATAAAAAATAATGTAACAGTACTTATTGTCATCTGTAGGGTTAATGTTTAAGCGCAGGCTTACATGTCTATATTCCTCGAGGGTTATTTTTCCATCATTGTCGGTATCATGCATGTTGAATAGAACTGTCGAAGAAGGAGAGACTGTTACAGATGACCATTCTTCTCGATTAGTGAGTTAGAATGTGATACTATCTTGCAATGATTTTACACAAAGGAAATAATCACATTTTATGTATTAACCATAACCACTAAAACCCAATATCCTATTTTCATGATTGTGATCAGCCTGTGTGAGGAGGACGTACATCTAAATTTCTCCTTCCGGATAATCAGACGCTGTTCTTCTGTCACATGCACTTTTGGAGGTCTGAAATGGGACATGACCACCAGGAACTCTTCAAACCCAATCTCATCCACTGTCCCCTCACCATTCTGTCGAAAGTTTCTGCAGAGACAAACATTTCCATTAGGACCATATTTGACACACTACTACTCCACTCACCACCAGTTCTATCTACAGGTATATGTATCCACTTTTATAGTATACATTGTGGAATGGCTGCTTGTGGTGTCAATTACAGCAATTCATTTACATTTGACTATGCAGTAAATAGTACAGTATTTCCCCTCTTAAATGTGTTCATAAGCATCATTATATAATATTTTGTTTTGAAGTGCATACTGCATTGTAAAGTTCAAATAATACTGTACAGAACTTTTAGATTAGCCAGTATGTATGTTGTATGTTACAAATTAAGTTTTTTTTCTCTCTTTTTGTGCTGCCACCATTAGCATTGACCCCAATGTAAGTGGATGCAGCATAGTACATTTCTCTTCAAAGTAAATATTGATGGTGCTGTTTTGGTGAGTTATTTTCCTTGGTAAATAGGAACAGAAAATGATTTCCCCTCATTTTGAATCTATTGTAGATACATTTTCTCTATATTATAAAACCTCTTGAACTGGACCCAAATTATATGACATAAATGTAAATGTTTAGCTACTAAGCTACAAGCTGCGATGAGCATAATTATTATACAACCTATGAAGTATTAACATATGTGTATTTGTATTGTATGTAATTGTATGTAAGCCTCTACAACTCCCTCTAAAATGAGATGCTGCAACTCAAAGGGCTATCCTCTCAATAAATTCTAAATTCAGACCAAATCTGCTTGTGTGACCACTCCAGACCCCATAATGCTACAGGTACAGTTACAGTAACTACACTTTGAAACTACTTTGTAGTACAAGAATGCTCAGTCGGGTATTATTCTGGGATATTACAGAAAACAGATAAACAATTATAATAAACCTTCAAGTCAAGTAACTCACAAACAGTACAATACTGTACCTTCTGTCAAAGAAGGCCTCTATGATTTGTGAACGGATGGGATTGCATGCCAGATCTGGAACAGTGTTGAAATCCTCTCTCCTTAGAAATAAAATACAAAAGCATGGCTATAACGCTTAGTGTCACCAGTAAGCAAATACAAAACCTGTTAAGCAGGTTTCCATTTCCAAAGAAAATTAAACAGAAATTATCCAGGAAAACAATATTCAAATAAACCAGACACAGCCAAGTAATATGAATAATGTGACATTTGAATAGAATGCTAGTGTTGTTCGGAATGAAGTATAGGCTATATACCACAGAATATTTCTAGGCATTTGTATATGTCGGTATCGGTAACAAAATGCTTAAAGATCAACTTACTGCAAAGTGTCTTCATCACGGCTCAGCTGCCTGAATCGGTTGTGTAAAATTCCAATCTGTTCATAGGAAACTAAGAATAGAGAAGATTGTGAGACATGCTTCTGTGTCTCCTGTTCTGAAAACCAACAATTTAATATCCTCGATTTAATGTGGTTTGTGCTGAGGCAAACCAATTCTGGTTGATGAATCAAATCATATAAGCATAAGCAACCTCTGAAATGGTTCCACAGCCATGCTACATACAGTATGACTAGGGGTAAACTGCTATACCAATAAATAATCGATAATGAATTCAAATAATTGATAATCGATAAATAATCCCTATTATGGGCATGACATTATAAGCTTAAAGTTAAGAAGAAATCTAATGTAGTGAAATGTCTTATATATAGCTCACAACACATAGGGTATAGGTGAGGCCAAATTTCCAACATGTTTCCTCTGGGGGGGGGGGGGGTCCCCAGATGACAGTGAAGTGACAATTTAGTGACTTTTAAGACCTTTGAATACCTGAAAAAAAAAAGATGGAAAGAAAAGAACAGAAAAGAGCGTTCAAAAGTAAGCATCAAAAGTAATCAACACACTATACGAAAGAGATTGGTGATTTGACTGATGTCAAATAATATTACAAGCTCACAAGATTTGCTATTTTCACAATCTATGGAACAGAGTCAAATTTAATTTAATGCCTCAATTCCAACTGGGGTCTCCCAGTTGAAATATGATTATTATAAAAACAAATGCCTTGATTATTCTATTCATGTAGGCTACTACTCGATAGAATGACTAAAAATGATAGTTGCAGGCAGCCATACGTCTTAGGCCTACATAAAGCGATTAGTCAACACTTTTACCATGACACCAGACTTGCCCTTTTGTAAGACTGTAGTACTGTACATGACTTGAGCATAATTATTTGCTTATTCATATTATTATGTAAAGCCTGTTTCTGTCCTCAGTCCTCTTTAGTCAGAAAGATTTGATCTTCCATCTTCTGTCTTCTATTGAGAGCATGTGCAAGAGAGATTAATTAGATTAATTAATTACTTGTAGGTAAGATAAATGATTCACTTGCTCAAATCTATTGGGAATATAGCCTCGCTATTCCAGTAAAACCTGGGATAGCCTGCCCCACATAGTCCTAGTAAAGAAATAGCTCTGTGATTATTTATTTATTAAGCTCCCCTGGCTCTCAGCATGTTTTCTCAAACGTAGATAAACAAGGTGTCTCATCTATTATTAACTGACTCAGGCCTCTGTAAAGTGTTAGGCTCCCCTTCAGCATACTTTCAGTTATTGCATCAGTGTAGTTGTACCCAACTCGTGATAGTCATTATATGCAGCTGAGTGTGCACTGTGCACCACTACCTATTGTATCACGAATTGTTGTAAGTTGCTAAACAAGGCTATCTTGGAATAGGCCGTCCTCTCCAAGAAGACTGTGGCATATATATTTAGAGGTAGGCTATACAATACATACACAGTGCATTCTCATGTGCAAATCTTAATCTGTATCTGTCTGCTACAGAAAATAACAGTGGACAGTGGACACACAGCACGCATGCTTCCATACTTAGTGCCATGAGATCGTGGTGTCAGCCTAGTTTAGTTATGATGAGATACACCATGCATACTCACATCCCGTCTTTTCCGCGAAATCGATGTATTCGTGGCGATCAGGTAATGACTGTAATGCCCCCATGCTGTAGGCTACTGTAACTCCCGCCGACCAATCCAAACGCGAAGCTAGACCGATTGGCTGTAGCCCCGAAACGGACACTGCAGGTCAACTGGCCTGGTTTAGAGAGTATATTAGGATTTATTATCTTGCATCGCTGGTGGCGGAGCTGTACGCTGCAGGCACAGGCAGTCAGACGCGCTCTCTCTCTATAATCAAACCCTCACCATCCTCTGCAAAGCGTGCACTTCCGCAACTCTGTTCCCTGACGACGCCACAGTTTTTGTGACAACAGGCTGCTATGCGGCTTGCATTGCATTATTCATTCATGTGGATTTACTTATTCATAAATAACGGCCCGAGGCTGTCAGCCGGTCGTTTCGCCACGAGGAGTTAATAGGCTATAGTATCTATTATAGATACTATAGCCTATTATAGACTATAGCCCCCCCCCCCACTGTATGTTTCTTTCCCCTTTTTACCTCCTTCATCATGATGAATTCCTGTTCTGTTCTTTGACTATATAGAAGCAAGTGTCTGTAGGCCTACGTTTCTAAATGTTTTGATGAATTGAACATGGTGGACCCTCTTGTAAACAATTCGTGTAATGCTTAATTGGGTCGTCCACTCACAGTTAACAGTCTTTGTATTGAGTTTGTGCTTGAAATGTACTGTAATTCTGCAAACTGTTATTAAATATTTCAATCAATCAATCAAACTTAACTAAATAATATTTTGCAGAATGCTGTTCAGAGTTCGGTTAGCATGAAAAGATAATAATGAGCAGTCAAACTTTCAGAAAGTTTGACTGCTTTATATTTATTATAGTTGATATTGTGGTTGTGGAGATGGGTAAAACATCTTAAAACTAACGTTTTGCTTATTGGAGCAGGAGTAATCGTAGATTAAAATTGGCGGGTGGGCCAAGATGTAAACTGTAAAGGATACATGTGTGAATATGTAAAATCACACCTGTGTGAAGTAAGTGGTGCAACTCCGTGTGGAGATCCCCGGGTCGGTTCCGGCGAGCTGCCCCACGTCCGAAACAGTTGAGAAATGACAGAGTTACCGTGTGGGGGTCCCATTGTACTGTAGGCCTACTGTACTGTACTGTCACACCCGAAATATCATTTATATAGTTAATGTGTGTGTGTGTGTGTGTGTGTGTGTGTGTGTGTGTGTGTGTGTGTGTGTGTGTGTGTGACTGACTGTGTGTTAGGCTGCAACAGTGACACTGTTGCAACAGTGACACTGTCCGAGCAGACCCAGCCAGGGACCCAGGGACAGACACACATAGCTCCTTAATGAAGTGATTGCACCACTTAAAAATGAGGGTATGTAGAGTTGTAGACCAATGTCAAGAGAGACTGAGGTGATATGATTATTAACCATGATTGTGAAAATTATTTAATTTAATGTGAGTAGTACTAGTGGCAGTGGGACTGCATGGGAGCCAGGCTTCAACAGAGAACTTCTTTGGGCAAACAGTCTTCTCTGAGAGAAGACTGTTTGCCCAAACGCAGTCCCTCTGATAGTTTTTGATGCCCTCCCTGCCATTACTGTCCTTCTGTGTTATGAACTGACTCAGTGGAGGAGGTGCAAGCCCATTTAAAACATAATAAATGAGACAAGCATCTGCAAAATGTTTAATACTATCAAAATGGAATAAACTCTACTTTTGAACCGTAACAGGCATCTGTCAAAGTTTAACAATATGCATCTTAGTAGTCCATATTCAAGTGTACTGTGTATCAGTAGAGTCCATGCAGGACTCCCCTGCCTGGCAATATGAATATGTGAAGATGAATATGCTTCGGGACAATAAAGATTATTATTATATACAGGAGTGCCGTTCTTAAACTGTCATGATTCTACAAAAACCTTTTTTTGTAAAGATGATTTTAAACTAGCAATGGTAACAACTGAGGAGGTATAAAAACTGAGTGCCCTTCAACCCCACTGGCCATGACAATATTCCCTCCAAATTTCTCAGAGACTCTCTATAGCCCCAATCATCACCCACATAATAAACCTCACCATCAAACACTTGACAGGTCCCCCAAGATTTCAAACTGGCCAAAGTAACCCCCCTGCAACAAGAAAGGGAGCAAATTAGACCCCAGCAACTACAGCCCTATTTCTATTCTAACTTCTAAGCTCCATCTCGAAAGTGATGGAAAAAAAGAGTCTATGAACAGGTTGAAAAGTATCTTGACACGAAAAAATTAATGTACGAATTCCAATCTGGCTTCAGAACATCCCACTCCACTGACACATGCCTCCTCTATTTGAGTGACCACATCAAACACGAGGTAGATGCTGGCAAATACTGCGGCATGGTCATGCTAGACCTCCAAAAGGCCTCCATACTGGTTGACCAGCTAAAAGCAAATGGTTTTGATAGCACATCAGTGAGCTGGATGCAATCCTACCTGGAGGGGAGAGAACAGATGGTGGAGATTGGTTAGAGTGGGTGACAGTATTATCACACGGAAAGATGAAATTACCTACCTAGGTTCCATCCTGAAGGCAAATCTTTCCGTAATCAAAAAAGTCAACCAAAGAACAAGATTCCTGTACTGGATCTCCTCACTGGTCAACAAAAACACCTTGAAGACCCTAACAGGAGCCCTCGTACAAGGCTTCTTCGACTATGCATGCACCTCTTGGTACCACAGCACCTCAAAGGCCCTTAAAACAAGGCTTCCCAAAACAAACTGGTCAGGCTACTACTTGGCCTCAATACCCGAACTCACCTCACCCCTGCCCACTTTGACAGGCTGTAATGGCTTAGGGTTGACGACAGAGTACAGCATCTTGCAATGGGTCTGGTCCACAAGATTCGATACACCACCAAGATACCCATGTACCTGTCTAAATACTTCCTTAATGTCTTAATGTCAACGAAGTCCACACCCACAACACCAGAGGGAGTTCAACAAACCATGTGCAACCCAGATTCGGCACAAACAAGGGACTAAATTATTTTCGCTTCTATGCCACCCTACCAACAGTCTTTAAGACATGCAAATGCGAATCCCTTGACTCCTTCAAAACCGCTTTCAATGGGCACCTACGGACGGCTGCAATTCAAAACTGGCCCCCGTAAAATATGAATCCCCCACCCACCCTTTTTCCCCTATATGTTTTCTTTTCCCTTTATGATGATTTTCTGATCTTTGGCTATATAGAAGTGTATATTAATTTGTACTTCTATAAATGATTATGATGAATTGAACAAGGTGGACCCTCTTTGTAAACAAGTGTATAGTGCTTTATTGGGTCGTCCACTCACTGTTAACAGTTTTTGTATTGAGTTGTGCTTGAAATGTACTATAATTCTGCAAACTGTTAATAAATACATCAATAAATGTACCGTAATTTCCGGACTATAAGCCGCACCTGAATATAAGCCGCACCAGCCAAATTTAGGGAAAATCCCATATACAAGCCGCACCGGACTATAAGCCGCACCGGACTATAAGCCGCAGCTACGTTAGCTCAGAGCCTGAGATGGCTCTGCGTTAGCTGTAAAAATCCATAGATAAGCCGCACCGTTGTATAAGCCGCAGGGTTCAAATCATGGGTAAAAAGCCGCGGCTTATAGTCCGGAAATTACGGTAATCAAATGGTGTTTGTTTGTGGAGCCTGCTTTCTACTGACACTGGGCCAAATTGCTTTTTGGTGTTCTGGTGCCTGCATTTGTGCTTTCACCTACTTTCACCTATTCTAACATGCCCAGATGATGAATGTGTTAAAAAAGGAGCAAATATACAAAAAACAGGGGCAATCATATTACATAGGAACTGGCTATTACCTCTTAAGAATGCAAGGTTCTTATTTTAATCAATCCAATCACCTATAAAGAATTTCAAATAGCCTTGTCAATTCATTCTTGTTCTCCCAATTAAGGTAAACCAATCCGTCCCCTTGAATGCACAGCATAGCCTTTTAAACAGTATGACAACAAACCCCGCCCTTAATTGAAAACAAGTAGCACCTGACTGATCCCAGCCCTATTAACAGGCAGGTACATACATGCTGTGATTGCCAGATGAACAGTGAAGTAGATCACTTAGAAACAAGGGAATTGCTTTTCAGGTGAAAGATTAATCTACTGTGATGCTTTATGAGTATTTGGTAGCACTGACAACTAAGAGACTATAGCTGGTTGAAAGAGTTACAGCACTGGAGTTATGTTTCATGTTTGAAAGAGTTGCTATGTTACAGGAGTTATGTTTCATGTTTGAAAGAGACAGATAAAGAAGACAGCCTTTCTTCCTAGATTGAATTTAGTCGTAAATGACTGTCATTAAACACAAAGCTGCTCACCTTCTTCAGGTGGGTCCAGTTCATTGGGCAAGGTGCGGGAATTGGGAAATGGATAGCCCTGACAGATGTTACTCATATGGGCCAATTACTGACCTCAGCATGACTGATAGCTATCAGTCTACTGATAGCCTCACCGTCTGTTTTGGTTTTGAGAAACCAAGGCATCACACTGGCCTTAATCTCCACCTCTCTGGGTCATAATCTCAGTCTGTTTCGAGTCAGCCTTGGTTTTTACTTTGTCTGTGTTGGTTCCCGAACTTCCCATCTGTGATGTTTATTTTCATTCCATTCCACTTGTTTTATTTATTTATTTTAACAATATTTCTATTTGAAGGCTCTCCTGTTTCAAGTCTAGCGTGGTTTCTGGAGCTAGCATCTATATAATAGTTTCCTATTCTTTACAAATGTTACATGAGATATCAATGTAGAATCTTGATAATGGTAATTAACTCTGAGAAATGAGAATTTACAAATGTAATGTTCTTATACAGTGGCTGCGGTGGTCCTCCGATCTGCACCCACTGAACTAACCATTAGGGCATTTTGTACTTCGGATAATGACATGTCCAAATATGCCAGGTTGGAATAGGTACGACTGTCTGTGAGTCTTAACCAGTGAAAACTATTAAGAGTTTGTGACTATAAATGACTGCTAACATTGTTTTCATTGGAACTTAAGACAGGTTATTTATTTCCATTCCCAGAAAAGTAATGGTTTTAGACATACAAGGATTTTGCTTGACAGCAACAATATGTCTTTCCACCAGTGTTTACTCAGTCTGGTGTCTGACCTTGCAGTCTGCACATTAAACTTCAGATGGAGACATGCAATGCCATGTCATCCTTGGAACAACATCAATACTTGGGCCCTAAGAGTGTCATGACTGTGTCGCATGTGTTCCCGTCGTCCCTGTGTGTCCTCTGGTGGTTTTCTCCCCTGGCCTGTAGATATCCCCTTGATGTGAATCTGTCCTACGTGCGTCCAGCACGTCTACTCAATCAATTCATTACCTCATGTGCATTTATCCTGTGGGTTTTGTCTGCCTCATTTCCTTTTGGTGTTGTAACTCTTCTGGACAGGATACCCCTTTTGGAATTCTGTACAGTAAAGTATTAAAAAAAAAAAAGTATGCTGCTATATAAATATTTGAAGTTTTTCAGAAAACTTAGGTCAGGATTTAGAAGGTGTTTTCGGCCTCAGTCCAAAATGGGTTAAAATTGTGTTCATCTTAGCCATTATACTTGTATTTCTGTTTATAGTATTCCAGGAGGTTCACCAGCATACCCATTCTGTGTAATCCACCTTTCCTGTATGTTTTCAGTCTGTGTGCTAAAGTTGCTCTTGCTCCCTTAAGCAATACCTCCTTGTAAAAGACTGTTGAGGGCCAGTGCCGTGGGCCACATTCAAATTTCTTTTTTTTTTTAAACATAATTTTGATTGAAGGACAGGATAAGATGAGGATGAGATGAGGATAAGAAGAGATAGAAATAAACCCTTCTAGTTTTCTGAAAATAACAAACAAACATAACCTCCGACCCAAACTCCTCCCTAAAAACTGTAGGCTATTTGACAGTAATGAGAAGATACAATGAAGCGGGCAAAAAAGGACAACAAAAACAAACAAACAAGTGTATCAGAGGAGATGACAGCATATATACACTTGCTGGTCCAATATATTATAATTATAGTATTATACACAGATAAGAGAATGCTTAAATGAACCTAAATCATACAATTCTCAAGCACTTGAGCCACCTGGAGCACGGTCTGAGCAAGACTTTTTTGTTGATTGCATACAGAATTATCTCGATGTGTACGTTTCTAAGCCACTGGGGGCTAGATCCAGATTTTTTTTAATTAAACCTTTATTGATTAATTAGCACAGATATCATTTGAATTATCCATTATTATGAGAATAATACATGAAAATTCAGTCCAGGAATGTCATTCAGAATTCTGCAACACAGTTGTTCATTATTGTTACCCATGTGTAGTATTACAGCATGCCACAGAGTGGCGCCATTTTAACAGTTATAAAATGTCTCAATGCAGAAAAGACAGACTCTAGTGACAGTCGTCTAAAAGGTTATCTCAAAGGTTAGTGTGCGTGCGTGCGTGCGTGCGTGCATGTATTAAAGTGTTCACGTGTATCCCAGATTGCCAGTATACACTGATCTTGATTATTAATTCATTACAAACTAATTGTTACAAGTTTTAACTTAAACATTTTCAAGAGCCTAAATGCACTGAATCTGTACACTCTCTGTACATTACACACATTATGACACATATCATATGAATACATGTATGTGTGTGTGTGTGTGTGTGTGTGTGTGTGTGTGTGTGTGTGTGTGTGTGTGTGTGTGTGTGTGTGTGTGTGTGTGTGTGCACTGTGCGCACTGCGTGCGTGCACTGCGTGTGTGTATATGTACGTTTGTAATCCATGCAACTCGAAAGCCGTCTGCCACACCGACTCACACGTTCACACCACCACAGGGAGTGCAGTAACTGGCCTGTTACTGCTGACAATAGACGGTTGTCCAGAACCGTCAGAAAAGGCTCTGCATGGTCAGGCTCTGCCAGTCAACCTAATGAGCCTAAATCCACACACCTGTCCAATTTCCATGCTCTGCCTGAGCCAATTGATTGCGATGGCAACACCGGCCCAATTCCCCACACCTGCCATTTGATTATAGCCTGCATGATTTAGTGTTTAGTCAGTCCAGCTTTCAGTCAGTTTGCGCTCTTCAGACATTCTCCACATATTCTCCAGTAATCTCCAGAGACATTTACCACACCATGACCATATAATATGGGCATAAAAGGGACAAGGTCAGACAGATATAGACTAGAGAGCTCCATATATGGGCACAAAAGGGACACAGACGGACAGACGGTTAAAACGGGTGCTATGACAAGTTGACAACGGATATAACAAGTATTGCATACTAGGGTGGGGTATGCAATCCCGATCTTCATTGTTCCCAACTTGCATTGTTCCCAAGTACACCAGTGCCCGACGGGCAGCACCCAGATCTTTTCATTGACTATTATTTGCACAAACGTATTATCGCATCATTACTAATAATCGTACATGACTGAGGCACACGTAGGCCTATTTCAAATGTTGGACAAGCTTGTTACCCTATAGCTTAAAATATAGTGAGGAGGGGAGCAAGTTCAGTTCTGTGACAGTAATATGGAGGTCTATTTAAATGCTAATGTCACATTCTCTAGCTGCTGCTGTTGTTTGCCTGCTGCAGTTTTGCAGCTACTGATTGCTTCTGACCCAACCCCCCAACACACACACACACACACACACACACACACACACACACACACACACACACACACACACACACACACACACACACACACACACACACACACACACACACACACACACACACACACACACACACACACACACACACACACACACACACACACACATCCACCTTTCGGCTCTGTTTCTTTAGATCCCCGGGGGTGGGGGGGATTGGGTTAATTGATCTCTCCATCTTCTCAGGTTTAGCTAAGAAGGGATCGAGTGATAGTATTCAGAGCCATTATGCCAAAAATTTAATCACATGAATTGTCTGGCTGAAATGTATGAATATGTAAGAAAATCTAATGCATAAAAAAAATCATGTTTAATGATTACAGCTTGCTATCCAGTTTATATTTAATTTTAAGGGTTTATATATTCAAGTTGACAATTTGAATAAAAGTTGATACTGCTGAGCAAGAGCAGTGTGCCAGATTTCTGGTCATAAAATACCTTTTTTTTTGTCACTGTCCAACGCACCTGAACAAAGTGGATATGCAAATTTGCATAGATTTTCACACATCTGAATAGGATATTCTACCTCTGTCAGTGCTCTCACAGGTAGAGTTGTCTACTCGGCTCCACTGAAAATTAATGGATTTCATGGTGTTATGAAGCCTATAATTTATACTTTGTTACACTACCCTTTTTCTCAAACGAATGTTTCAAGTAAATAAATTAACCATAGTATAACTCACTACCCACTCAGTGTATTCTGACGGCTGAGGGTTAGACTTGGTTCAGTCTCTAAACGCTCCATTCAATAGAGACTGAGGAAGATCTCCTAGTTTTCATTGCTCAAACAGCATGGAAACAATTAGAGAACAACCGTATAGCGTCTCTATAGTCTGGGGTGACATTCTGGAAAAATAGCAAAGCTACAAGCTTACAGAACAACAGTTGAAGTAGAGGAGGAAGACATTCCACCATTCCTCCAGAACCTCAACATCGATGATGGCCCCTTCACGGTCAGTGAGTTTGCCAGGGCGAAAGCCACACTGAGAGTGGGCAAAAGTGCTGGACCGGACGGCAGGTCGTAAAGAACTGCGGGCTTGACAACATCATCCTACAGTTCTGTAACCTCGCCTTGCTAAACAATTAAAACAGCCTGACATATGGTCTCTGTCCAACATCATCCCGGTGTCTAAGGCTGAGGACCTCTCGAAGCCAGACAACTACCGAGGCATCAGTCTGAGGTGCATCACCACAAAGGTCTACAACTGTATTATCCTGAACCTGGATACGGCATGCCATCGACCCTCATCTGAGGGAGAACCAAAATGGCTTTTGAGAAGGGAGAACTACCGTGGCCCAGATCTTGGCCCTAAGGAGAATCATCAAGAAGGTTAAAAGGAACAACCTGACTGCCGTGTTGTGCTTTATCGACTTCAAAAAGGCATTTGACTTGATCCACAGAGGCACGATGATGAAGATCCTTAAGGCGGTGTCCCTCCCAACTTACTCCGGACAATAGAGACCATGTATGCAGGAACAAGGGCCAAGGTGGTGACCCCATGGCAACAGTGAGGAGTTTGACATCTTGGCTGGGGTACTGCAAGGGGATACCCTAGCCCCCTTCCTCTTCGTCATAGTCTTGGACTATTCGTTAAGGCATCAATGGACGAGAGCAGGATCTTGGCCTCACCATAACACCAAGGAGGTCAAGACGACACTCAACAGTAGTCCTGACAGACCTGGACTACGCAGACGACATCAGCCTGCTCTCTGATCACGTGGAACAAGCTCAGGAGTTCCTGACCAGAGTGGAATCAGAGTGTGCCAAGGTTGGCCTCCGGCTGAATGCCAAGAAAACTGAAGTTATCACCTATAACATCCCATCAGAGCATCCAGCTCTGACAACAACAGGAGGCACTGCTTTGAAGGAAGTCAAGGACTTCAAGTACCTGGGCTCATGGGTCAACTCAACCAAACAAGACCTGAAAGTGAGGAAGGCACTTGCATGGAGGGCCCTGAACGGCATGGCCAGTGTAACGCCAACCTCCCCCGTCAAACTAAACTCTTCTACGCAACGGTAGAGTCTGGCTACCTGAAGCCAACCCTGCAGAAGTCTCTAGATGGGTGCTACACCAGAATGCTGCACTCAACATCAGTAAGGGCTACATGTTACCAACACAAAAAATGTACATGCATGTGCATTCGTTACGTCCTCCCGGTGAAACACCTCAGGCTGAACTCTGTTCAGTAGATTTCTGTGGGAGCTTAATTTGTATAGTTTATTGTATAGGCCTAAATCAAATCTGGAACACGTGCTGCTTTTCATAGCACAGCTCACAACCCCTTGTGAAATATATCGATGCAAAGTGGAACAAGTGTTGCTTTTCATAGCACAGGACACAACCCCTTGTGAAATATGCCGATGCAAAATTATAATTTTTACATATTTTTACAGCAGCCACTGCATTTATATTACCCAAGTTGCCACACATAATATTTTCTGTCTAATTGTTTCCAACCACACAGCCTATAAAAATGAGACAAAACAAAGACCCAGGGAGGCTCCAGGCAGAGAGAAAACACTAGTAAAATCCTAGGTCGAGTTATCCATTTACTGTAACTCAGTGTACAAAATGTAACCAAATGGACCCATGCAGTTACATCTTAAGGATGAAGGTGTGCTACTAGGTGTGCTTGTTATATACAAAAAGAGAGATATGCAGCAGGTGCTGTTTTGCATGCACAGAAGGAGTGACAGGCCACTGCAGTGCTGCCTTTTGCACTCAGACAACAGCTGCTCAGAGAGATGTCCTGCAGGTGTTGGTGGAGACATGTCTCGCTCTCCCTCCATCTCTCTTTTCACCTTCGCCTTTCTCATTACACAGAGACGCCATATGCTAGACATGCTCTCAACACACATTGGTCCCCATTACCTTTAACACACACACACACACACACACACACACACACACACACACACACACACACACACACACACACACACACACACACACACACACACACACACACACACACACACACAGATGTAAACAAATCTATCTTGTTTCCATGCTCATGGCTTCAGTAATTTACCATGAATCCATCCTACTGGTTTTAGAAAGATGTTTGTGCGGAATAATCATGAGCGATAATCATAGCCACCCTCTGTGCTGCTGTTGGCAAAACTACTTCAACATAGAAGCAGTTTCCTTGTTTGTGGTGACACTCTCTCAACATAACAGGTATTGGTGGTGATGCTGTGGATATTAAGACCCTTTATGTCTGTAGACAGATCATATTGAGAACACATTATTAAAGAATGAAGTCTAGCTGTTCCTTTCTGTTCTATTCTATATCTGTTTCAAGTTATATATTCTGGTCAGTCACATAATTTGAACTATAGTACCTTAATAAACGTCAGAATTTGTGTGATACTGCCTGCTGTCATCTTGTTCTCTGAGCTGTGCTTGCCACTCAACTGAATCACCACACTTAATTAGAATAAAACTCTTAACAACATCGAGGGTCTACTAAATTCACAACATTATTACTGATGCAACTGCATACTGATTGTGTTTGGTTATCAAATCTGAATCTAAATTCAAATATCAAGAAAAGGTGTTGGGAGATTACTTAAGCCTTAAGGTGTTTGTGAGGGGGGTAAAGTGAAAAGAAAAGTACTGGTACTCAATGAGTTTACATAGACATAGAAATTAGCAATACATTTTTAGTTACTAAAACATAAAAAAAGATTATAGTTGTATAATCCAAGTTACATGCAAAATGTTCATGTTTGATAACCCCTAGTTAACCACTTAAACCCAATTTATACTTCTATGATCTATGATATAAGCTCACAATGTGTCACATCATGCACATTGTGAGCTTATAAATCTTCTATTTTCTCTTTAATGCTATTTTTGTTTTTTCGATCTGCTTTAAAAATATTGCCAGTTTTCGCTTACTGTAGGTGTTACATTTGTAAAATAGGTGAAATCTAAAGGTAAATGGTAAATGGTGCATTTATATAGCGCCTTTATCCAAGGCGCTTTACATAGATTGTGCATTACATTCACCCATTCACACACCGATTGCGGCGGAAGCCATACAAGGTACCAACCAGCACATCGGGAGCAATTTGGGGTTCAGTGTCTTGCCCAAGGACACTTCGACATGTAGACAGGAGAAGCCGGGATTCGAACTGCCGACCCATGGATCATTGGACGACCTGCTCTACCTCCTGAGCCACAGTCGCCCCATGGGGCCACTATTGGTTACAGTGTGCACTTCTTTTTCCAGTTCTCCTCGGTTCATTCTCCCTCCTCGGTTCATTCTCCCTGTGTGGCTCAGCCACACAGGGAGAGAGAAAAGTATTCCATTATAGCTGACTGACAGCCATGCTCACCTGACTGTGGCATTAAAAAAACCTGTATTTAATAGTCTTTCAAGGACGACGGTTGTGAGAATTGGCCCAAATCCATACCAAGGGGGAACCCACTGTACAGAGAACATGAGTCACAGCAGCTTGTGAACGTCACCTTGCAATGTATATATAGACAGATTAACTCTTCTTGTGAATAAGTCAGGTGTCTCACTGGCATATCTCATTCCAATGCGTCATGCATAATTTCCAATTGTGTTCATGCAGAAAGGATATTCTTTCAGGGAAAGACAGACTTGAGAAAACGTGACTCAGGGGGTAAAATTTTCATTTAGAGTTACGTTTTGTTGCCCAGGCTATTTGGGAAGGATTCTCCCTCCTGAATCCTGCCAATAGCATCATGAAAATGGGGAAAATAGCATAATTTATCTCGATAGCCCAACCTGTTTGAGATTATGTCACATCAACAGAGCCAGCAATGTCTGCTATACTGCCCACGCAAAAATATTTTAAATCCAACAATGAAAGATGATTAGTAGCCTACTTGAAATAAAAATTATTTATTTCAAAATAACTTCAGTATGTTGCAAAAATAGCAGATCTAAAAACTCACTCACGTATTGTGAGCTTGTAGATTGGCTATTTTTGTACAATAAAGTATATAGGGCTTAAGTTGTTAAGGAGGTCTAATATAGGCCTACAAATAAGCATACATGGGGCACAACCAGTCTCTTATGCAGACAACAACGGAGCTGGCGGGCCATAGAAAGTTGTTGACAGAATAGGGTAGATCGTATTCACATGTTCCCATAGTGTCCAAAGAAGCATGCAAGGACTTTATTCATCTTTACTTTTAGTTACCAAAACTATTGTGTTCAGTTGTTTGGTATTAAAATAATTTATCACACCTTCAGAAGTTATTTTGCATAGGAAAACAATTCTAGAAATAATTAATCCAATAAAGCACCTGTGGAAAGGTAAACTGGGGTCATCGCTAGAATGTTGTGGGACAATTCACCTTTCCTTCATGAATACGGGCATATATACTGTAGGTTGGTGAACCAATAGGGAGCCGGCGTCGGTTTCCAGCCCTAGTTTGAATCCGCCCCTCTATGCCTTGGCCACATTCCCGGAAACGCTTGCCCCCGCGGCATTTCCATCCACCAGCTGTCTAAAAACCGCTCGCGGCTTTTGGCATCTTCGTGACGCTACAGTGTGCCTGCCATTTCTTTTCCCTTTTTTTCTATTTTATTGTAACTATTAAAATTTTGTATTCAAATATCCTTCTATGTGTTTCTTCTGCACTGATATGTTTTATTGTCTGGGACATGGGTGCCTATATGTTTTATCCAAAGCACTTTGAATTACTTTGCTGTTGTTGTATGTCGTCTGTATTGATCTGATGAATTGAATACATAGGACCACAATGGAAACATGCCCTCTGGGCTTTTTGTGCTATCCCTTTAGCATTATTATTGTATAACTGTACCTCTGTACTTTTTGCAAATTGTTAACAAAGTACTCAGTAAATCAGTTCAAATTTGCTCTTACCTTTCCTTCTCTTGACTTAACTTACAAGTGTCTTTTCTTTGTCCTTTTACCTTCCATACTGGTTCCAGGATATTTAGCAGGTGAGGTACAGATGGCCAGTGAGCTCCTAATGTGGACCCGATCTGCCTGAAGCGTTCACCTTGCCCTCTGTTTTCTACGTTCTGGCCCCTTGGTAACCTTATCAAATCAAAACTGACTGAAGACAGGTGCTGGCAATACACGCCACCTGTTCTTTTCTGTCTCCCATCTCTGCGTTTATTCCTAGGGCTGGCCTGTTATTACTAAAGATTGATGCAGCCCTTAGCAACAAGTTTGTCCATTTTTATTGTGAACAAACTTATATAATGTGATCAATGAATTTCATAAGCAACATTTTTGATTATGTTAGTGTCACTGGCCCTCAATTCTCAGTTGGAAATGAATGAGCCTATTTACCCTTACTATTGCTTTCCTGTCAACAAAGGCAAGTGCAGACATTCATCACAATGGGCTTGGGAGAGTTGGGCATAAATACAGACAAGAATTGTGTACGCGCATGTTTATGCATGTGTTTTGTATGCGTGACTGGCGTGTACAACTTGTAATCTGTGCTGTATGTTTGTACAAATTGTAAATGTACGCATGTGTAACTTAGTATGAACACACAGGTATGCACAATATGTATGCATGCATGATATGTGCATCCTGAGTGCATATGATTAACGAGTCATTTAATCTCCCTTCACCCCCGTTTACTTATACTTACAGTAGTTCAGTTCTACCTTCTAAAACTCTCCAAAAACAAAGTTCATGATGCTTTAAAGGACCTTGCATGTTTAGCCCACAGTAAAGTCACAGTATTTGACATTAGCCTACGCAGCAGTCTTCGGGCCAGTGTTCAGGGCCATTTAATTAGCCAGGCAGGCCTCCACCTCAACCCTGGGAAAGTGCCACCTTCTGTCATGAGAGACAGGGTTCTACGTGGTCTCACGAACCTAATACCCCTCACTCGGGTGACCCAGCCAGGGTGATAAAGTCCCGACTTACGTCCCAGTAGCTACCCTCGATCAGACCCTCTAGGGAAAGACCAGGGCCACACAATCCGTTGGATCCACTCCGGAACTACTCTGCCGGGACTGGGAGGTAAAATTCTGGCATGTGGAGGGACGTGGAGGAAAAAAATAAAATACTTAAAATCCAGATCTACAAGCTCACAATGCGATGCAACACATTGTAATCCTACCTGGAGGGGAGAGAACAGATGGAGGTGAATGGAACACTGTCCCCCCCCCTCCCAGTGAGCTGTGGTCAGGGGCGGCCTTAGGAATCTGGAGGCCCGTTTCAAGACCAAATATGAGGCCCCCATATACCTATGACATAATTATTTTGTTGATACAGCCGTATATTGATACGAATAGTTTGACTGTTCAATATCACACACAGCCATTACTCTCGACAATTCGCAACAACACCACCTCTCCTCATCCTGTCGTCCCTTCACAATTAAAGTGTCTCCCCTTTACCTCCCAATGCTGCACATTTTACCATGTTATTTACATAAAATAGGTGTAACTTTACTAACTTAGCATTAACATTGTGGGAGAGAGCAAGGCAGTGAGTGAGCGAGAGAGAGAGAGAGAGAGAGGGCCATGAGTGGTGGGGGTTGACTGAGGGGACTTCAGTGCATTGTACTTACATAATGTAAGTACAATACAAGGAATGAGTGCATTCGCCATGTATCTGAAGGAAGCCTGATCTAACCACTCTTAGATTTTCTCCAGTTTATCCCTGAGTTGAAGTTTACCCTATTGTTTTAGGATTTGTTTATTTAGCCTTATTGGGCTTTGTTTAGGGTTAATTCACCCCATGGCTCCTCAATTAGCCTGTGGCAGGTTTTATGACTAGCTCGTGGCTTCCTGTGAGGTTTAGGTTTAGTGTTGGGATTTAGGTTTACGTATTTGGTCTATTCTTTAAAACTAGATATTTTTTTGTTATTTGAGTACTGTTTCCATTTTTAAAAAAAGAAAAAAAACCCAGGCTCTTCTAATTAACATTTATATTTCAAGGTGTCCCTGTCATGTGTTTCTCTTTTGTTTCCTGGGCCCGGTGTCTAATGGCCCATTTGGTGTCAGTGACACCTCTTGCTTCGTGTCCCAGGTTGGCTTGGTGTGGAATGTGCTAATTTGTCATATATTCAAAGTCTGATTTCCATTGATTGTTGGCTGTGTTTACTGTTTAGCATGTATATGGCTGTGGAGTTTTGGTAAAAAATCAAAACAACTTGTCTAATATTTTGGCATGTTTAAACCTCCAGGAAAATCCGTGTTGAGGTTCTTAATCCACTGTTTTTCATTAAAACGTCTTTTTCCTGCTGTCCAGTTGGGATTGTGTTGAAGTCCAGATACTTTTAGAGCTTCAATACCGTGAGTCATGAAATGTTGAACAATCCTTTTAGTTGTCTTTTTTGCATTGTTTATATTTATTTGTGTTGTCTCAGCCTTGCAGCTATTGTTTTACCTGTTTCTCAGCCAAATTTTTCACATGTGATTAAATAAACACAGTTGCTGGTGCTGGCTGTTATCTGTTGTTTAATCTCCAACATGCGTTTTGTAGTTCTATTTTTAACTATTTGTTTGGTTTTTGAAGTATTCTGGTGCTGGTGTGTTGATTCCTTTTAGCTTGATGTGTACCAGATAGTCTTTAAGATTTTTGTTTTTTCTGTAGGCCGATATAATCTTTTTTTAAATGTATTTTTAAGTTTCGCGAAAACTGACTGCACGGTTCAGCCAAAACTGCCATCTTTTGGCAGAAGGAGAAGGGAAAAAAAAACTAACAATAACAATAAAAGACCAAGTCCTTTCAGGACTGCTTGGTCCTTTAAATAAAAAAAGATCATAGAAATAAATATACAATAAAGAGAGTTCCACCGTGTTCAGTTTGGAACATACAGACACAGGTTTGTGTTTCCACCGCATTGTGTTGGACGGAACAATTGTCATTGTTTGATGCCTAGCTGAATGGTTAGAGAGCCTGTCTGGAGAGAAGGAGTCTCCTGAGGTTTGAATCTCAGTAAGTGATGCTGAGAGGTGGCTCACCATCATGTTGGATGAGATGTTGATCCATCATTTCTTGATCTTTCTGCTGTTCCTTCGTCTGGAATGTGGTCTCGGTTGTTGTTGTTGTCGTCGTCTGTTGTCGTTGGTTGCCATGGCTGCCAGTTCCCACCTGATGTCGTGTGGGAGTTCTGATTGGTCCAGAGCGTACCGAATAACTTTTAGCTTACATAACGTCTTAAGACATGGACTCAAGTCTAAGATGAACAGCTCATCAGAGATAGTGTGATCTCCTTTGTATCCTCCAAAGAGGATGATACGATCTCCCACAATGCAACAGCACATACCATACATTGGACATGGTCCTTTCCACTTGGGCTCAACCTTCTTCCAGGAGAAGGTCTCTGGACTGAATTTCCACACATCATTGAAGTTCTGGTTACCGTTGCAGCCACCAAATATGTACAGCTCTCCATTGTAGATAAATGCTGAATGCCACGAGCGTCCTTCTGGTAGAAGTTGTGAAGGTGTGTTCAGCCAGGCGTTGGTCTCTGTGTCAAACACTCTGATGGTTTTGTAGACCCCCTGGTACCATCTCAAGCCCCCGAATACAAACATCTTGTTACCAATGATGGTAGCAGAGTGACGGTGTGAAGAACGAGATGGAATTCCTCTGGTGTTAATTAAAGTCCAGACCATTGTGCTGGTGTCCAACTTGTACATGTCATTAGTCAAACTACAACTAGTCAGCTTGTTGCATCCTCCATGGATAAACATGACCTTTTCCAACACACAGGCTGAGTGGTAGCTCCTCTCCTCTGGAACAGTCCCAGAAACCCTGGGTTGGAACCATCTGTGGTAGTCAACATCAAATGCATAAAGCACATTGCAGTAAGGAGCTCCCCAGATGTAGACTGTATCTTCCACCAACACAGCTGTGTGGCCCCAGCGCTTGGATGGAACCTCAAGGTGACCGTCTCCTTTTTCTGGTTTCACTGGAGGTAACTTCTTCCAGCATAAAGACACTGTGTTGAAGACATGGACATCCATCTGTTCCATGTTGTTGGTCCATCCATAACAGTAGCCTCCAAAGGAATACAGTTTGTTCCTCACTGCTACAGCAGCATGACGGGCTCGCTTTGGTCCCCCTGCTTTGGAAACGGTCCAAGACAACATCACCCTGTCTGTATGTCTGTCTGTCTCTCTCTCTTCTCTCTCTCAACGTCTACAGTCGTTCTCAACACGGTGCATCATCTTATATCTTCTGGTGTGAAATCACACGAGACACAAACTGTTGCCATGCATGCCTTAACGACGCCAATTAGTGCAGCTGGTCTTCATCTGCACCCTTTGAACTCTATTGCTATATTTATTACTTCATTGCGGCTACCTTGGGGTCTATGGATCTATGGGTCTTCCACACGCTACAGGGTTCCCTAACACTGAGCTGTGTTGTATTTTGAGGCTGTGTGTGTGTGTGTGTGTGTGCGTGTGCGCGTGCGCGGAATGTGCTCAAGCTGACTGGCTGAGCACAGAATGTGATGTATGGTGATAACAGTGCCGCACACGTCACGCGGGTGTGATATTTTTCTCCATATCGCTGTGTGAGAGACAGTCCACTGAGCAACTCAAAGTGAGGCTGAATGACAAGCATTTTGCATTCTGGCTCTTTGAGGGGAGCTAGCGCTCCCTATGGCCAGCTTGGTGTGTTTGTGTGTTCTCAGGGGCGGCCTTACGAATCTGGAGGCCCGTTTCAAGACCAAATATGAGGCCCCCATATACCTTTGTTGAGGCCCCCGTGAGGGTGGAGGCCTGTTTCAATTGAAACTGGTGAAACATACTTAACACAATCCCTACTTTTGGCGGAATGATCCGCCATAAGGACTAAAATAACCTTCCGCTCGTGTCGGAATGCTCCGTCAGATTAGCTTTATTATGGATATCAATCCGCATCGCTGAGAACTATGTTTTCATTATTATTTTGGGTCGGCCTTTCCTTCTTTAGCGATCCTAGACCGGATCGCGCATGTGCGCTGCCGTCCACCTCCCATTATACAGGCAGACTAAAAGCTGAATAACTCCTAATCTACGGAGCTCTCCATGGTTTAGTCAATTAGCGCGATTTTCGGAGGTCTTTGCTGATAATCCGGTGGTCTAGAAGATGGAAACATTGGCGCTTTCTAGAGCAAGGATGGCTATATTTTAGCTTGCTAGCATTGACGCTATTTATTTAGCACAAGATGGCCGCCCACAACATCCGTTTCTGTGTTGCGTGCGCAAACTGAATCCATTCTCTTTGGATCTAATAGTAATCTCAGCAAGGCAAATGGCTTCTTGGTTAGAGTTGGTGACAATGTTATCACACGTAAAGATGAAATTACCTACCTAGGTTCCATCCTGGAGGCTAATCTTTCCGGTGATAAAATGGCCACCAACGTAATCAAAAAAGTCAACCAAAGAACAAGATTCCTTTACAGGACCTCCTCACTGGTCAACAAAAACACCTTGAAGACCTTAACAGGAGCCCTCGTACAAGGTTTCTTTGACTATGCATGCACCTCCTGCAGCACCTCAAAGGCCCTTAAAACTAGGCTCCAGACTTCCCAAAACAAACTGGTCAGGCTCCTAATTGGCCTCACCCCCCGAACCCACCTCACTCCTGCCCACTTCGACAGGCTGGAATGGCTTAGTACAGCATCTTGCAATGGGTCTGGTCCACAAGATTCGATACACCACCAATATACCCATGTACCTGTCTAGATACTTCCTTAATGTTAAGTCCGACTCCACACCCACAACACCAGAGGGAGTACAACGAACCATGTACAACCCAGATTCGGCACAAACAAGGGACTAAATTATTTTCGCTCCTATGCCACCAAAATGTGGAATGCCCTACCAACAGTCATTAAGACATGCGAATCCCTTGACTCCTTCAAAACCGCTCTCAAAGGGCACCTACGGACGGCTGCAATTTGAAACTGGCCCCCGTAAAATCTGAATCCCCCCCACCGCCCCCCCCCCCCCCCCCCCCCCCATTTTTTCCCCTCACTGTATACGTTTATTTTCCATTTTTACCTCCTTTATGATAAAATCCTGTTCTGTTCTTTGACGATATAGAAGTGTCTATTTGTACGTCTCTAAATGTTTTGATGAATTGAACATGGTGGACCCTCTTGTAAACAAGTGTAATGCTTAATTGGGTCGTCCACTCACAGTTAACAGTCTTTGTATTGAGTTTGTGCTTGAAATGTACTGTATTTCTGCAAACTGTTAATAAATATTTCAATCAATCAATCAATTTTGAAGTTGTAGATTGGCTATTTTAGCTATTTTTGTGTGTCTCCAATCCCACCATTGTACAGCAAAGTATATTAAAGCCACAATGTCTTCCACCACTATAGAAGTAAAGCACTCATGGGGTGAGTGCTTCTTGTCCTTTCTTCCTGGTGTACCCTGACCCCAACAAACCATTCACTGCATGTGGACACACAAGGCAGTGATGGCAGCATGCTGTCCCAAGAGAGGGAGAATAGAGAGAAAGTGTGGTCTAGTTATAGCTTTTCCTTCAACAGTCTCGAGCAAAACTACTGCATAATCCCAATGGGAGCTTTTGGCTTCCGTTCTTGCCGGTATGGGCAACGGTTCCTTCTCCAGATGGATCACCCATCCCTGACCTGGCTCCTCAGCTTCAGAAAGCCCAAAGGACAGATAGTTGCTGAAAGCGCTCCCTCTCTTCTGCTGCTCAAGAGCTGAGCTTTGTTGGAGCCATTTGTATTCTAACGCTGTAATAATAAATCTCTGTGTCTGCATCAAGACGTTGTCATATAGCTTACCTAATTACCTGTCATTACAATATTTGTGTTGTAGAAGGCGCATGTCGTGTAATCTTTGAATGGAATGGAATGGGAGAATGTTGATAGACAAAAGGGACAAATGTAAATAATTAGAAGAATGACAATTTGTCAGTCATACCAGTATTATCAGCACAGAAGGGTTCAGAATATTAAATATTCATTTACATTATTGCCTAATGCATAATTAATTGATAAAAAAAAGTTTCCATGGAACATGAGTGATAGTGGCAGATCAGACATGAAATACTGACAATTCAGTTGGAGTTCCACACAATAATTCTAGCTTAACACACTCCAGTGCCATTCATTGTTCCGACAACCGATTATTCCGACGTCCCGTTGGTCCGACTGGCCCCATATAACCCTATCCCTAACCGACGTTCAGTTGGTTCCGACTGGCCCCATATAACACTATCCCTAACCGACGTTCAGTTGGTTCCGACTGGCCCCATATAACCCTATCCCTAACCGACGTTCAGTTGGTTCCGACTGGCCCCATATAACACTATCCCTAACCGACGTTCCGTTGGTTCCGACTGGCCCCATATAACCCTATCCCTAACCGCACGTGGAAGCCACGTAGTCGGACTAATGGGATGCCGGAATTATGGGCAATCCCCCTTTCGAACCACCATGCGTGCCAATAAAAAAGTGGAAATGTGAGAGTACTTTGTCTTCCATTGATTTGACATTTTGGATGTGCTACCTTTTGGGGATTTGTTTAATACAATTTATTTTAATAAAGTATTCAAATTAAAATGTAGCTTTTTTTCTTGTACTGTGTATGACTACAGAAGCAAAATTAGATGTCATGACATACTGTATGACTTTTATTGTGACCTTTATTGTGAAAATCCTTGTCAAAGAGAGGCTGCTTGTGTCTCATATGTTTCATTTAATGACATCTTTAACCTACCTCGAGAACTAATTACAGTTTGTTTTAAGAGCAGGCGAGCATCGGCCGACACATCGCCCAATCGCCCATCATCGCCCGAAAATATGAATTATTTGTATCTTTTCGGGCGAAGTTGCCCCGCCCACTTTTTTACCATCCCCCGTTCGCCTGCTATCGCCGGTAGTCGCCGGGTCCCATAGACAAATAATGCACTTCCGGAAAATTCGTCTGGCTGTCGCCCGCTGTTAAAACGTACTGTTACAACATAAACCTAACCTACAATTAAACATGAAAAGAAAAATGTCGTCATTGAGTATTGACATTGAAATAAAGATTCATTAGCGTTTACAATTACATACTCTGTGAGAAACCATTTAGTTATTCGCATTCAACTCACAGCAGAGAGACAGAGGCAGGCCAAAATAGACTCGGCAGTCAGCTAGTTAGTCAGGGACAGGGTGCTTGTGGGGGTTACTGCATGCATTACTTATACAAAATAAAAAATTAAACATAAGCTTGGCCAATCACAGTTTCCCTGCATGTATGCGAGCAAACGATTGACCCTGGGAAGCAGAAGAAAGCCGGATAGAAGTTAATCTCTCAAGAAAGCACCTACATTTGGATTGTGCTTAATCACGACTTAATGTGTCGCAGTGCGATATTTTGAGAGCTTGCAGATATGCTATTTTTGTCCTGATACACCGTCATACAACACGACAGTGTATAAATTACGGTGTATAATAAGTATAAACAAGGCTTCAGAATACTCCATCTTCCGGCTTCCCTCAGCCTCTCTCCCAGGAGGAAACTCTAGCATCAGGTCTGATAACAAATTGTGAGACAAAAGCTTGCTGGAGAAACTCCAGATGGCTTGACAGGTTATCCAAGTAAAATAAACTAATTAGCATTGCACAGCACTGACAGGGAGTTTATTTTGTGTGGTTTTGTGGAGTGGTACACTGTTATTTAGCAGATAGGAGATTCAAAATGGGACTTAATAGTTTTACCAATTTACACTTGCATCATTGCAATGCAAATTATAAGGACATGTCATTGCAATGCAAAATATAAGGACATGTCCAGGTATTATAACAAATAATAAGCATGCTGTACATTCAGATTTGTTTTGTAATATAATGTCCTGTAAATGTGTACATTATGGCTGGCTGAGCTTACTGGGGCTATAGTAGCCTATACTTTTAGCCCTGCAGTTCAACAGGTTGGTATCTTATTTACCTGACATTAGTCTGACAGAGAGAGTACATGGTAGACACAGTAATAGAGTTTAAGCCAATTAGGGATGGATTAGAGCTCCTGGGCAGTGTGTGAATGTACAAAAAATATCACTGTAGAATATAATCACTGTATTTACAATTGTTATCCCACTGGGTATTGACATTGGAGAGCTTTGGAATGGTACTGTAATCACTGTTCAATTCGGCTGTAAAAGCTGACCAGAAGTATTGCCTTTAGGACATGGAAAAATAGACATGGCTAAATTAGACTGAGCTGAGATGCCATTTAGGTTTCAAGGCCTGAATAAAATAATATTGTGCTAGTGCTAATGTAATTACTAATATAGCCTACAACAGGTCTTTTCGAAGAAGCAATCCGATTGGTTGAAACAGCTTTCTAGCCGTGCTTAAACCACAATAATGGCACGGCTAATCAAAACAGCTGCGCTTTTCTCTCAGAGCACAGCAGACTCGTGGCTAGGCTAGCTATAGTTTCTTGGGAAATTTGTGGTCGTAGTGGCTACATCGGTCATGGAAAGAATAATACTTTTCGGCGATTATCTTAGTTTTAAGGGTGACTGTTGTATAACTGCAATATTACACTCAAGGGTGTTCTTTATCTCAGATTCAAAACAAATATGAGGCACGGGCCATTTCGGTCGCTACACTGCTAGCTAGGAAGTTAATTATACAGGAAGTCGGAAAAACCTCCGACAGTTGACATGTGGCTAAAGGAGCTGGGAGGAGTGCTGCATTTGGAGAAAATTAGATTTACCCTGTCAAAAAGGGAACCCTTATTTCAAACAATCTGGTCACCCATTATTGAGATGCTTGTTATGTTGGACTGAAGTGATTGAATTCAATATTGTTCTGCCCTGTAATGTCATCTAATTAATGTATAGAATTCTTGATATGTATGTGTATACTATATGTATGTTTATACAGTATGTATGGGTGTCTATGTGGGTACACATGTACTGTATATATGTTTTGTTTTCCATATCAGAAATGTTTTTTTAGAATTGATTGTGATGTTGTTTCTGTCTGGAGTGCAATAAGCCATGTCAGCTATTATTTTATTGTTTTTGTCTTTTTCTTTGATGGTTATGTTTTGTCTCTTTTTAGTGTAAGTATCTTGTTTGTTTGTTTTTTTCCAATCTGTAACTTACTGGTTAAACATTCTTGAAATGCTTGTATACCAAAAATCATAATAAACAGTTAAAAAAAGGGTGTTCTTTATCGTCATTAAAGACCTGAATGCCATGCAAGCCACGCAGAACGATCGTGATAGCACAGCAGTATCGAAGTGTCCATTTCTACATTACTTGTTAAAAAGACAGCGCTCCCTAACTATTGTAGCATAAACTAGAGCAAGGTCTTGATGAATGTCAGTATAAATCAAATGTCTTTATGCTGTCTGTGTGATCACTATTGTGACTATATTCACAATGGCTGCCTGCACTATCATTGCTGCCAGCAGGCAGTGTTGCCAATAAATCCTTCAATCAAGGGACATGGTAATCCATAATCCATTCAGCATAATGTCTCTCCCAATTTTCACTTCAGAAATTGCAATTGCAGTATTTGATGATACTCTTTGTCTGCCTCGACATCAGGCACATTTCATAATTTATAATACTACACAGTACAAGTCTTCAGTGTAAATTGAACTCTAATAATGTACAAATGTAACCAAATTGACCCATAGGTCAACATGGTTGCACACTCACCATTTGTTGGGGAGTGTATGCATAACGTTTACACTTTTTTATGTGTCTATGTATGTATACTCCCCATTTTTTATGTGTTTGTGTTGATGTTAATATGTATTGAAGTAGTCTTCTACCCTTTCAATTTGGCATCTTAATAGATCCTCAACTGTTTTGTTTGCCATTACATAGTCAGACTGCATTTTGCCAGATTCCTCACTTCAAATAATGTGTTTACAATGTAGTGTAGACACAAATGGTTTGTAAAGGGCAATTAAAGCCAAACACTGGTTTAATTGTAACAGCTGTTCAAAATGGATCAGCCAGAATCAGCTACAGAAGCCCCTAGCTGTATCCAATTCAGTGTTGACTGATTCCAAAGCAGTTCATACAAAGGGTGGCCTAAGAGCAAGTCAAGTGGCAAACAAAACAAGTTTATCTTTCACAGGATTTTAATGTTGCTCGAAGCCCAGCATAGATTGAATCAACAAGTAATACCAGAATAATTATCATAATTTCATTGCATTTACAATACAAGGATATTCTTATAATTATAGTTGTGTTATATACCCACACAAGCACCGCACGCATGGACTCACCCGAGCAATGTACAGTATTTTATATGCACTATACCGAGCAATGTACTGTACAGGTTTTTATATGCACTACATCCATAATGTGCAATTGTTTCTCGATAAACAGACAACAGATTTTTATACATAGAATGTGAGACAGAGTGAGTGGTCAGCAAAATCAACACAGTCTAACTTTCCCTGCAAACTAAATCCACACCAGTGTTGTTTGGCCTCAGTTTGTTTCATGTTGAGCAGAACCCTTCTAGCAATGTCTTTCTGTAAGATAATCTCCCCCTGCTGAGTGAGAGTCGCCTCTACAGCCACACAGGGGTCCGTAATTAATCCATCAGAAGCGTGTGTGAAATTTTTGCCCATTTTAACTGGACTGTCTGGTGGCAGAGGTCATTGAGATCTAGCCAATCAAACCAAACCCCAAAGCCCTTTACTTGGCTTATAAGTCCACTTTTTCAGAGTCTTTGCTCCTGATACCACACTTTTCTAGTCTGGTTTTGTGACTACTTGTTCACAGATGCTAAAATATGTTCTAACTTCTTACATACATGTTGTTTGTTTGCTCACAGTATATGAAGTAAAGTAGGGTTGATGTTTACCTGCTATGCTAGATACTTTACATTTGGACCCCTGGTGGTCCCAGACCAGAAACCAGTGAGAAACAGTGCACTGGCACAGCCATTGTTGTCAATGCCAGGCCAAAAGTGTGGCAGAGACACAGCAGCATTCCGAAGCCTGCTATTCCGACGCCCTGCCATTCCGACTCGCTCAATACTAGCCTGAAATAATGTGTTGGGTTTCTGGTCTAGGGGCAGGTCGCGGCAGAGATTTGCGCACGCCCTGATTGGATCTCACCGAAACCTAACTGCGCACGGAAGCCACGTAGTCGGAGTGGCGGTCCGTTGGAATGGCACTATGTTCCCGACTTGGTTGTGGCAGCGGCAATCCGACCCGTCCTTCTGTAATAAAGATATGTTTCAGTGTCGGGTGGATTAAAGGAAATGCCTCTATGTATATATATATATGTAATTTGTAAATTGATTAGCAGTATACTGTGGTTACTTGGGTCGTTTGATGCGTATGTCCCAGTAGCAGTGTATGACGTGATGAAGATATGTACCAATGCCAGGGTATAACTGGCTCTCGATGGTCACGTAATAATGATATGTTTCAGTGTCGGGTGGATTAAAGGTAATGCCCCTATGCATACATGTATGTAATCTGAAACCAATGCCACATCAAGCACAAAATATGAATCATTACGTCATACGCTGCCACGGGACATACGCATCGGAGCACCGGACAAAAAACATTACTTGCACGCTCTGCTTGCGCAAGTAATAATAGTTTCCCTGTGCGATCAGTTCTTGGAGGCCAGTCTGGAGCTATGTGGAACTCTGTATGTAGGACAGCTGATCCCTTTGACACCATGCTGTAACATATGGGGATGGAGGGTTACTGTAATAGCTGATCCCTTTGACACCATGCTGTAAAATATGGGGATGGAGGGTTACTGTAATAGCTGATCCCTTTGACACCATGCTGTAACATATGGGGATGGAGGGTTACTGTAATACGCTGATATTCAATATGTCCATATTTGGGCAAAAATGTTGGGGGTGGTGGAAGGACATGTTGATGGCGCCGATGACGTCATCAGTCCTGCCCAAATTTGGATAGATAAACTGGCTGGCTACAACTACACATGGTCGTCATAAATATCATTCACTTAGAGAGATGTCCCTTAGCTGTTATATTGTTATTACGGAGTACATTTTATAGTGACAAGTACGGTATATGTCTCTGGTTTCGTGTTGAAGAGTGAGTCAAAACCTGCAAATACTTCATACTGGCAACAGGGTTGCTTAGCATAGTGTATCCAGATCTCTCAAAGGAGTATTCACAGTTCGAGTTGTGTCATTTCACCAGAGCCAAAGTGCCCAAGTGTCCATTCACCATGGACAACACACACACACAGACGGTGGAAGAGGTTTATGGCTTTTTTAATGTAAATGAAAGCATCGGTCTGGGGTTAGACCAAGTGAAGAAACAATTCGAGAAATACGGACCAAACGAATTACCAGCCGAGGAGGGTAAATCTCTCTGGAAACTGTTGATTGAACAGTTTGAAGATTTACTTGTGAGGATCCTTCTTCTTGCTGCTTGCATATCTTTTGTGCTGGCTTGGTTTGAAGAGGGAGGGAAGACCACCACAGCATTTGTAGAGCCTTTCGTTATCCTACTGATTCTCATAGCGAATGCCATTGTGGGAGTTTGGCAGGAGAGAAATGCAGAAGATGCTATCGAAGCACTCAAGGAGTATGAACCAGAGATGGGGAAGGTGTACCGCCAGGACAAAAAGAGTGTCCAGAGCATCAAGGCAAGGGACATTGTGCCTGGGGACATCGTGGAGATGTCGGTAGGTGATAAAGTGCCAGCAGACATCCGGCTTACATCTATCAAGTCTACTACGCTGAGGGTTGACCAATCAATTCTTACAGGAGAGTCAGTGTCTGTGATCAAACACACAGACCCCGTTCCAGACCCCCGAGCCGTCAACCAAGACAAGAAGAACATGCTCTTCTCTGGCACCAACATTGCGGCAGGCAAAGCTGTAGGCGTTGTGGTGGCCACAGGGGTCAACACAGAGATAGGAAAGATTCGTGATGAGATGGCATCCACAGAACAGGAGCGCACACCCCTGCAGCAGAAACTGGATGAGTTTGGAAAGCAGCTTTCTAAGGTTATTACACTCATTTGCATTGCTGTGTGGATTATCAACATCGGCCATTTCAACGATCCTGTCCATGGTGGCTCCTGGATACGCGGGGCCGTCTACTACTTTAAGATTGCTGTGGCTCTGGCTGTGGCTGCCATCCCAGAGGGTCTGCCTGCTGTCATCACCACCTGCCTTGCTTTGGGAACACGCCGCATGGCCAAGAAGCATGCCATCGTCCGCAGCTTGCCCTCTGTGGAGACCCTTGGCTGCACCTCCGTCATCTGCTCTGACAAGACTGGCACACTGACCACAAATCAGATGTCTGTCTCTAGGATGTTCATAGCTCACCAGGTTACTGGTGATAGCTGTACTCTAAAAGAATTCACTGTAACTGGCTCAACATATGCCCCTGATGGACAAGTGTTCCATGAAGGTTACCCAGTGAAGTGTTCTGAATTTGATGCCTTAGTGGAGCTGGCTTCCATCTGTGCTCTCTGCAATGACTCCTCACTGGACTACAATGAGAACAAACGTGTGTATGAGAAGGTTGGTGAGGCCACAGAGACAGCTCTCACCTGTCTGGTAGAGAAGATGAATGTCTTTGACATTGATGTTAAATACCTATCCAAGATAGAGAGGGCCAATGCCTGCAACTCTGTAATCAAGCAGCTGATGAAAAAGGAGTTTACCTTGGAATTTTCCAGAGACAGGAAGTCCATGTCTGTGTATTGTACACTAAAGGAACGTGGCAAGATGTTTGTCAAGGGTGCCCCAGAGGGAGTTATTGAAAGGTGCACTCACATCCGTGTGGGTGGGAACAAGGTACCAATGACCCCTGGCATCAAAGAAAAGCTGATGTCAATGATCAGGGAGTATGGAACAGGCAGGGACACCCTACGCTGCCTGGCCCTGGCCACACGGGACAAACCCATGAGCAAAGAGGAGCTGGTGCTGGAGGACTCTGCAAACTTCATTGAATATGAGACTGATCTGACATTTGTTGGCTGCGTGGGAATGCTAGATCCTCCTAGGGCTGAAGTGGCAGCCTCCATCAAACTGTGTCGCCTGGCAGGCATCAGAGTGATTATGATCACTGGAGACAACAAGGGTACGGCTGTGTCAATATGCAGACAAATTGGCATCTTTGAGGAGGGTGATGAAATCTCGAGCATGGCCTTTACTGGCCGTGAGTTTGATGACCTGTCACCTGCTGCACAAAGAGAAGCTGTGCTTAAAGCCCGCTGCTTTGCCCGTGTTGAGCCCTCTCATAAGTCAAAGATTGTGGAGATCCTACAGTCCTATGGCGAGACAACTGCTATGACTGGGGACGGAGTTAATGATGCTCCTGCGTTAAAGAAAGCAGAGATAGGCATTGCCATGGGTTCAGGAACTGCTGTCGCCAAGACTGCATCCGAGATGGTGCTGGCAGATGATAATTTTGCCACCATCGTAGCTGCCGTGGAGGAAGGACGAGCCATCTACAACAACATGAAACAGTTCATCCGATACCTCATCTCCTCTAATATAGGAGAGGTTGTCTGTATCTTTCTGACTGCAGCACTAGGTTTCCCTGAGGCCTTGATCCCAGTTCAGCTGCTGTGGGTCAACCTGGTGACTGATGGTCTACCCGCCACAGCCCTGGGCTTCAACCCCCCAGATCTGGACATCATGAAAAAGCCACCACGCAACTCCCGTGAGCCTCTCATCTCTGGATGGCTCTTTTTCAGATATCTGGTAATTGGATGCTATGTGGGCGCTGCTACTGTTGGTGCTGCTGCCTGGTGGTTTGTCGCTGCTGAGGATGGTCCCAAAATCAATCTTTATCAACTGAGCCACTTCCTGCAGTGTGGCCCAGAGAATCCAGACTTTGATGGTCTGGACTGCGCTCTGTTTCAGTCACCCTATCCAATGACCATAGCCCTGTCTGTCCTGGTTACCATTGAGATGTGCAATGCTCTCAACAGTGTGTCAGAGAACCAGTCGCTGTTGCGAATGCCTCCCTGGAAGAATATGTGGCTGCTGGGAGCCATCTGTCTCTCAATGTCACTTCACTTCCTCATCCTCTATGTGGAGCCTCTGTCTAACATCTTCCAGATCACACCTCTGAACCTGACCCAGTGGCTGATGGTGCTGAAGATCTCGCTGCCTGTTATTCTTCTGGATGAGATTCTGAAGTTTGCTGCCAGGAACTATCTGGAGCCTTGTGAAGAGGTGAAGAAGCCTGCCAGTAATAAAGGTTTGTCCTTGTCTGCATGCATGGAGGGAATCTCCTGGACCTTTGTGGCCATTTCCCTCCCCTTGGTGCTCTGGCTCTACAGCACCTCCTGACTGACTAATTGAGTATATATATTTTTCCATCCCCCCACTTTCCACTGCTCAATCCCCACTCTGTTCCCCGGGACACCTGCATAACCAGTGTGTGTGTTGCATGTGTTCGTATGTTGCTTGTATATATGCCTCCCAACTTCCCAAGCATGCACGAGAAGGACCACGTTTTAACAAATTAAACATGAAAATGTATATGAAATTAACCACACAGGCAAAATAATAATAATAATGATATATATAATATCAGATTGTTATTTAAAAAAAATATTGAAAAAATAATTTATTTTGAGAAAATATTGTGACTGGGTGAGACGCGTGAGTGAGTACATGATCACTCCTGTAGCTGTGGACTCAACTATCAGGCTTTGTTTTGGATTTTGTTGATATTGTCATTTAAATACAGAATATAGTGGGGTCATTTTGCCAGAAGGCAACGGGGGAAGATTATGTTTTCATGCCTTTATGTCTGCTAATATTGCAAACTGCTGGACTAATCTGCAACAACTTATGTATACACGTTGCAACTTGCCAGTAGGCCACGAAAGTAGTACCTTTTGTTGTCCACTTTTTTCTCCATTTTCCCCATGTTTTAATCATTATCTATATTATAATTGACTTTAAATTTTATAATGGAATTCAATTGTGGTCGGATCAAGCTTAATACCCAATTTTTTTTGTTTGCTTTTAATAGTTTTTTCTGCACAAGGCAACAGAAGATTCAAGTAGGCCTACAGTGTTTCCTTACTTTGTTTTCAAATATGATGCTTTGTATGGTCCTGTTAATATTAACCTTCCAGCAATATTAAGGCTATAGGCAATTTTCAGTCTGATGGCGGGTATTTGCAGAATACATAATTTTCCCTCTGCACAAGTTCCTGTTGCAAACAGCTCTGAAGAGTGTTGTAGAGGGAGAACGTAAAGCTTTCAGACTATGATAGCCTATGATGCATTGTTTCAATAAAGGAGAACATACTAATTTGCCTACCACTGACAAATCCCATTCACATCCCATGATACACTATATATACACTGCCCTCCCCCAGCCGAAAAATGAACTACTGTGTGAGAGAATGAGTCGTGCGATTTAGAGAGTTCAACAACATAGTTCCCTCCAGACTTCACACCAAACTCAGAAACCTTGGACTCAATCCTAGCCTGTGTAGCTGGATCCTGGACTTTCTGTCAGAATGATACCAGGTGGTGAGGATGGCTACCTCCGTCCGTGGCTTCACTGCCTGCTATGGGAACTGTACTGATCTCAACCACAAAGCAATGCAGAGGCCGGCGGCCGGCCAAGCCCCTTCACACAGCTTCCCTCCATCCAGGACAAGCTGGCAGGCGTATCAAGCAGACCGTTTCAGATCCAAGCCAGGTTCTGTCTTGCCCCTCCAAGATAACAGAGGGGTACAGGCAAGAAAGAGTCATGAACAAAGCCAAGATTAAAAATAATATTATATATAATAATAATAATAATAATCACAATAAAGGAAATCTTTCTGGAACCTTTACTTTTATTTTGTAATATAAATGTAAAATAATATATGATATTGTCTGTGTGGGATCCCCTCTGTCAGGTTATGTCTAATATTATTGAATTAATATATTCTTTCCAACTTTTCTTTTCTGAATTCCTGCTCACTATAGGTTAATTATCTCAAGAATCTGCTTGTGGACAAATTACGGTTTCGGAGAGGTAGCTGGCCATTGCCATCCTAATATCCTATTTCAGTATCTGATAAGTAGACCCTAACTCCCTGACAAACTCACTGATTGTATCCACTCCACTAGTCTCTTGAGACAGACTGAATTCAAAGGAAAAGAGGGCGCTGTTTTTCCTTTCTTTTTTGACGATGGGTTCTGTTTGCCAGTCCACAAACATCTTGCATGAGCAACCCCGCAGTACAGTATGTCATGGCTCAGTGAGTATATGATTCGATGACAAATCCAGTTTACTTACTACTACAGTAGTTTAACATGTAGAATACAGTTTGGACTACATTTGCATTATTAAAGCTGCAATCCAATCTGCATTGTAGAGTAGTAGTATACAACTAGACCGGCACTTGTCTCGGGCCCAGCCTTACATCTCTGCAAGAGAAAAGCCTGGTCACAACCTAAGGCCGAGAGTGCATAGCCGGAAGTGTCAGGCCGGAACATCCGTCAGATGTATTTCCCCCGGATAAGAGTTTTTTCAGCCAATCACGACACTTCTCACATGAGAATGTAAGCTAATTTGTAAAGCGCCAACACCATATCCTTGAGCGGTACTTCCGCTGAAATCCAGCACTTCCGTTTATGCATCTTGCCCAGTGTCGTCCGGCACCCTTTGGGGCACACAAATAAGGCATTTGGTATGTCCCCCCACGTGTGTCATCCAGACCCGTATTCATACAGATACTGGCATGCACTGTACACGGGGTGTACGGGGTGTGTGTACACACACACACACACACACACACACACACACACACACACACACACACACACACACACACACACACACACACACACACACACACACACACACACACACACACACACACACACACACACGTGTGGTTGGAGGTATAGCCATAAACAGGGGTCATCTGCGTGTTGGCACGGACATATAGAATGAGTGATCAATAATATTATTTAACAAGCTCAATGGTAAAAACTTGCATGGCATACCAGGGTTCGGAAAAAACAAGATATCTCTTTATCTTATATCTTTATAGTTATAATATCTTTAACATTGTCTTTGATTTTGTTGTTATGGTGTCTTCGATTTGCAGACTGTTAGCAGGCCAGGCCGATTGTACCTGTATGAGTGGTGACAAATAAACCTTGTTGATTCTTGACTCTTGAGAGCTCTGTCTGGAATTGAACCTGGGACATTGCAATTTGATCAGCTAGCAGTATGTACAGGCATGCCCGAGGCTCTCCATTCTAGCAGTGAATAAAATGCCAATTTCAGGCTGTCCGCATGTATGTTTGGGTGAGAAACATTTCTTAGCTCAGAAATTCATATGAATAACAATTAAGAATCTCTATGGTAGCTAGTGTGTGTGGGCACATCTTTCTTTCTTTGACCTGTCTTTGGGCTGTCTCAACTGCTGTTTATTTTGACTATTTTTAGTCTTATTGTTCATACTGTTGAGGAGGCTTTAATTACAATCCTAATTGCATGCTGAATTACGTCTGTCTCACCTGAGCATGAAAAAAAGAAAAAGTGCTTGCCTTTTTCTGTGTGAGGCTTTCTACTTTGCTGACACAACTGCATTATAAGTGCATGAAACAAATAAGAACTTCTCTCTTCGTTCCTCTGCATGGAAAATGTCCTTCTTATCACGTTAGCCTATAGACTTATACTTTCAATTCCTCCATTTGTATCATTTGTTCACCAAATACCATCATTTTCCTCGGTCACATAGCCTACTTATACCAGCACCACACAGAGATGTGAACAACGTTTTGACCTGCAGGTGATTACATTCTCTCCATACTGCCCTGCCAATTAAAACTTGACATTGTTCAATCGAAGGCAGATGATTTATGAGCGGACAGCAACTGCCTGATTTAGATATATTGGGGCTATTAAAACACTCCTCGTGAACAGGCTGGTCTTTTGTCACGATTGCCATATTAATCTCCTGTAAGCACATGCCCTCTGCGCCTGTTCACCAGGCATCACAGGCCTTGTCTTGCAGGGGGGATTAGCTTCCAGAAAATACCCTTTTTGCCTGATTTATGCTCTGTTGCACGATGGGGTTGCGCGCCACAAACAGCTATATTTTAGGCATGCAACAACACAATTGTATAATGAGGATGTATGAATGTTGCTTTATGGTAAAACTGCCATTTCGTGTCTCCCTGCATGATACAGTAGATTGTGTCTGCTTCAACTCCCCGCGGGAGAAACACCTCAGCACAGGACTATTGGGAATTCCCATCTTGGTTTAACCCTGGTAACTGAAATCGAGCAGAATGTGAAGCACAATGCTAAGGGACTTCATTAGTGCAGAGACAGATTTTACCTGACCCACTTCCAGCATACCTTTTGTGTCACAAAGGACTTATTGGACACACCGACTACTGTTATGACATAGAGAAGACCGATGATCAATATATTGTCAAGCTGTTTTAATCCACTGAGAATCATCATCTCTCCTTGGGTCATTTCCAGACCTTGCTAGAGGTCAGAAAGGCCGAAGTCTACCTTTGATAGTGATCCATCATTATCCTTAGAATCTGCTGAACGAAGCAAAGCAAAGGTAAAATGAATAACTAAAAAAATCTATTTTAAAGAGAGAGAGAGAGAGAGAGAGAGAGAGAGAGAGACACTGACTGACTCTCAAGGGTATCACTGCCAGTCTGGCACCATTCCCAAAGTTGGTTTCTCCCACATCCTATGTCCCTATCTATTGATAGATGTAGTTCAGTCAGACAACTCACGAATAGATTTAACCAATATTTATTACAGAATGAGAATACAAGTGTGCATACGATATTAGACTTGGCGTTCGGCTCTGCTGCATTTTCTCCCTGCTCGGCGCGATTAAACACCATCGTAAAACATTAAGAGCAGGGAGATAGATATACAATAAACCCCCATGGGGAACATAAATAACAGCCCACCGGTGGTGGTGGGAGCAAACATCACATAACAACCAGGAACCATATGCAGAGGAAGGCAGGTAGAGCATGCAGACTGGTGAGCTTAAGTAGCCCGTGCAATTGGTCAGCTGACTGCCACATCAGCGAATGACGTGTGGGACTTGCACACACTTATACACCCACATAGTAATGCTAACATCTACAAGATCATTATTAAATGAACCTTAATGAAGTAAATGGCAATATTATTTTAACTGCCAACTATAATAAATCAAATTACTCAAATAAAAAAGTTTGCATATGCAATGCATAGAATATATTACCACCTGCTATCACAATAATGGAATTCACATAAAGTTTTACATAATTCTTGTATATAAGCACGTTCTTATTCTTTGGTTAGGATTTTAGGTCCTCAATGCACGTCCCACTGGGAGGAGCCCCTCGGGCAGACCAATAATGAGATGGAGAGATTACATCGACTCACTGGCCTTGGAACGCCTCGGGATCCCCCAAGAGGAAGTTACTAGTGTTGCTCTGCAGGGACGTCTGGAGCTCTCTGGTGGTGCTGTTGCCCTTAATTGCGACCAGACTACAGATACGATAATGTAGTTTCCAGACTGTAACTAAGAAATAACTCTTAAAGTCTGTGTTTTGTTTCGCTAATCCACAATTGACCATAGCCTCTCCAATAAAATTGTTCTGTAGTTGTAACCCATCCTTGATGAGTCTGGAGTCTGCAACTGGTACAGTCGTATGGCTCATTTATTTCACTCGAGTGTCTACTAGGGAGACAGACTTTGATTCGTCCCAAATCTGCATAGTTAATTTACATTTCAAAAGGCAGCATGCAATCCCTTTAATTTCCATGAAATTGGATGTGTATTAGAGGGTGAGTTACATGGAATAAGAAAATTGGGCCGATTCTCACTTGGAAGATATGCTGAATCACCATGGAGATTATTGATGCATTAACCTCCCCTGATGAGGCTTTTCCTCAAATACCTTTGAATTCTCCTTATGCATTAGTTTACCAACTTTACCTGCATAGACAATCTTCTGCTAAATATTTGAAATAAACATCTCACTTTTGTAGTGCATCATTTGTCAAATAAATCTTTCTAAATAAACTTCCTACATTTTTAGTACCTCACAGTTTTGATGTAGGCTAATCTAAAATATTCGGTGTAGCATGACATGACAAGGCCTGCACTTCTATTGCCCGTAGTCAATGCTATGTCATGTTATGTTCACATTAACCCATTCTGGGCGGGAACCCCTTTTGGTGTTAGCATTATGCTATGCTTTAGCTATTGAAAAATAGCAGATCTACAAGCAAAAATCGAAGAACCACTGACATAGAAACATAGCTTTTTCAGAAAACTGTCAGGATGTAGAAGACATTTTTAGAATCTGATCTCAGGTCAATTTCTTTTGACATTTCCAGGACAAGTAAACTAGCTTGCTGAACCGTCCATCGTCTGTCTGTCCATTTGTCCGTCCGACTGTCTGTCTGGTATCATTCATTTGAATGTGGGAGGTCATGAGTTCAAATATCCAGACCAGATTGTGGGGGGCAGCTGGTGAAGGCCAAGGTAATGTACTGTATATTTGGGTGTCATTAAATGTTCTGATGAATTGAAAATGGTGGACCCCAATGTAAACAAGCCATTGTGCTTTCCTGGGTATTTCAATCATCTTAGCAGACCTTGTATTGACCTGTACTTTCCTCAAACTGTGCTTACTCTACAAACTGTTAATACATTTTTCAAAGCTCTCAACATCACCCTCAACAACTTCCGTCGAAGTGCTCTTGAGCTGTTCGATCCCTAAAGAGCCATATTTGGTTTGTTCCACAACATCTACAAAGGATTGTTTTTAACTGCAAAAAAGTTTGTAGATATTACTGTACCAACCATGACATGATAAAGGCTTAAGGTGACATCTCCACCAATCTTACTACATAAAACTACTTCAGGCTGTTATAATCTGTTGGCATTAGTTGGCATTTCAAAGTCATCTGACAGCACATTGCATTCTTGACACCACACCACACCACACCAGGAGGCGAAAGAAGCAGCCTACCATGCGTTGCCAGGTCTGATTATTATTATGTGAATTTGGGCTTGTTTTCCTGTAAAGTCGCTTGTAAATATCCGTAGTTGCTTTTGTTTGGGCTTATTTCTGAAGTGTAGTTGCTTATTTGGGCTTGCTTTCAAGATTATTATTTTTTAATAGCTGATGTACCGGTAATAGGGCTCAACTTTGAAACTGGTTGCTTTTTTGGCCTTGTTTTCATAGACTTGAGTCTCCATTTCTGCATCAAAACAAAACACTTTTCACCAACCCATGGCTAACAACACAATGCAATTTACAATTTAGGCATTTGGCAGACGCTCTTAATCCAGAGCGACTATTTAATTGAGTAGGCCTACTGTACTTACAGTAAGTAAAATAAATAGTATCTGTAGCCTACTTTACTTGAGTATTTGTATTTTGGGATATTCATGACTTTGTGAGCTGAAATGTGTTGTGAGCTTGTAGATCTGCTATTTTCACTAGTATTCATATTTCTGGGGAAGAATTCTGGAAAGTATTTTATTACAGCAATGCATTGATATTAAAATAAGTCAGGAAGTCTACTTTGTAATATGTATACCGTAAATGAATAAAGAAAGTTCTCCAGAAACTCATCTTTGACTTGTGTAGTCATATTTTGACCATGGGAGTATCTACTTTGACTCAAGCGCTAGCGTTGAGTTCTTTGATAGTGGTATAACTCTGTGCATGGTAAAGACAGATTTCACATTCATATAGAAGATTAATGGTAAATTATTAATTTAAATAGCACCTTTATCCAAAGCTCTTTGCATTGTGTATTGCGTTCACCCATTCACACACATTAATACACTGACGGTGCAGGAAACCATGCAGGTACCAACCTGCTCATTGGGAGCAATTAGGTGTTCGGTTTCTTGCTCAAGGACACTCTCCTGAGCCAGCTGCCACCCCAAGATATTCACTTTCAATAAAAAGCTCAAATGGAATCTTTCAAAATGATGAAAATGGAATACAGGCTATATTATGAGAATTCCATTGGGACGACAAAGTGGAGCAGAGATAAATATATACAGTATAGGTAGGACATCCTTGGCTGAAATACAGTAAAGAACACTAATTGAAAGGAATGTTGAAAATGGAAATTCTGATACGAACACTAGCTGCTCATTATATAAACAGGACACATTTTAATGCCAAAGAAGACTCAATGGCACTCTTAGTTACTAAAAGCGGCCCCTCTAGGCTTGGAAGTTTCCATCAATAATATTGAGTTAAGTAAATAATAAGCAAATAAAGAAAACAATTATGAAAACAATCCACACAATGCACTGCTAATATTATGCTCCTGCTGTTTATTGCAAGTTCAACATTTCGATCATGTGACCCACATGTTGTTGTTTTCTTTAGACTATATGTTGATCTTTTGTTTGTCCTGCACCTGGAGGCTACAGTGGACGTGCACGCTATATCTCTGATCTAATGTAATTGTAGCTAGGGATCCCCATGTTTATTTGCAGTGTCCCTGGAGGTCACCTTGTCGGAAGCAGGAATGGGCCTCGTACTGTACACGTCCACCTCAGTTGCAGTGTAATGGAATGGGAGATGAGTAGGATGAGCTGCACAGTGCAACCTGTTTGTGCAGACAATGACCGATTATCTGGGGAAGGCTACACAACATTATGTATTACTGGTACATAATTGACTTTAGTGGTAGACAAGATTCTCAAGGGCTAATTAATGGTCTAGGCCCAAGGTCATAGTTTTGTACAGGAAGCAACAAACGTATGAGTAGTTCATGTCCAATACAGTTGCCAAAAGAAGAAAAAAATAAATCCATTACCCACAGCAAGGTCATGGACCTAGACAGTTTCTGCAGCACTAGCCTTTCTACAGCCCACTTTATAACACACTCTGAACCCCATTTAATCAAAACCTGTAGCCTCCTATACCACAAGTCAAGCGCTTTTACTGTGCAGCAAATAATCCCGTATCCTCAAAAATTCAATCGATGCTTTACGCTAAGGTCAAATACATGATCCATGATAGATGTATCATATGGCTCAAGGAAACAATTAGATTGCTGTAGATTGCTAAATCGTTTTAAATTCAATAGGCAGGGAAATATAGTGCAACTAGTATTATTTAGCAGTTATTCTGTTGATTGAGTTAATTGAACAATTGAGACATTTTACACACAAAATGGTAGCCTAAAAATTAATGTTTGCATCAATCAAAAATATAATCTGAATGCACTTTTGATAATCAATTATTCGTATTAAAAGGTATGGATAATGATATCTTTTGTGAAAATATATATGTATATATTTTTTGTGGAAAGGTTAAAGCCCTATATTCAGATATTCAGTAATGATTGCTAGAGCATGTTTGTTCAGTAACAATAGTTTGTTCTCCCTGTCTCACCAGCTCTTTGATAAACAGAAAATAAATGTTCTGCCAATCAGGATAGAGTACCCATTTATCAGCTAAGATTGTACAGTGTTACAATTCCAATTTTGTCTGCTCATTTATTTGTGTCATCACTTCCAATTCCACTTGTTTATCCTGTATCCTGTGTGAGTTTACTCTCCTGATTGGATAAAATATGTTTCAAAAAAATTGTTTTCTGTTTACCAAAGAGCTGGAGAGACAAGGAGACTCCTGTTAAATATAGAGCCATTTAAAACCTATTGTAACAACCGATTCTTAAAATCAGTATTTTTTTATAATAAATTAAGCACATGAATCCCAGTGTCCCTATTCTTGGGTGAATATTCAAAAATAGCAGATCTACAAGCTCAAAACCTGTCAATCACAAAAACAAGGTTAGCTTGTATCGGCTATTAGAGATTTGATGTAGAAGGGAACTCCTGTCAATGAAGTTTGGGCATGTATAAAGTTGTTAAATGAATTAGTTTGATTGAATGTTGCAGCCTATACAGAAGCATAGTTTGATCAGTTCATCACGGAACATGGGGCTTTACAGAGCGGGCAAAAGTTGTATTGCAATTGGTTGTAAGACACTAGATAATTGAGTCCCTGTCCCCTGGCCTGGCCCAATGACAGTATATTTAGTGTCAGCCCCCATCAAGCATCTTTCACTCTGTTGTGCCTTTTATCGTGATCGATGGTCACACCCTGGTGTCTAGTGATCACAGAGCCAGCCTACCACTGTCACGATCTGTGGTTAATGACCCCCTCCATGGCTTCCACAACCGAGTGCCAAACATGAAAATACACACAGCGAAACAGACTGACAGGCACGCACGCGCACACGCACGCACACACACATGCACACACACACTTACCCTTAACACTGACCCACAGTGTTGGGGAGTATTAAGCTACATGTAGCTGAGCTACGTAGCTGAGCTACATTTTGCTGTAGCTTGTGGTATTTTAGCTACATTCATATTTGTGTACCTCGTCAAGTAGCTCAGCTACCTTTTGGGTCATTTTTTGTAGCTTAGCTACTCAAGTTACAAGCTACAATTTTGGGCAATAACATGAAAGAAATATATTAATTTTGACCATTGGTTGCAGTGTTAATTCTTGTACTAGAACCCCCTTTGAAAAATCAAGGACTGTTCCTTTTTCTGATTGCTTTGAGGGCATATCAGCACTTGACAGCTGCCTCTAATTGGCCTCTGATTGGCCCTGGTATCACAGGGTGGGAGGGGTCTCCCAGGGGGGAGCAGGGGTCTCCTAGAGGGGAGGAGGGGTCTCCCAGAGGGGAGCAGGGGGAGGAGGGGTCTCCCAGAGGGGAGCAGGGGGAGGAGGGGTCTCCCAGAGGGGAGCAGGGTGGGGGGGTCTCCCAGAGGGGAGCAGGGTGGGGGGGTCTCCCAGAGGGGAGCAGGGGGAGGAGGGGTCTCCCAGAGGGGAGCAGGGTGGGGGGGTCTCCCAGAGGGGAGCAGGGGGAGGAGGGGTCTCCCAGAGGGGAGCAGGGTGGGGGGGTCTCCCAGAGGGGAGCAGGGGGAGGAGGGGTCTCCCAGAGGGGAGCAGGGTGGGGGGGGTCTCCCAGAGGGGAGCAGGGGGAGGAGGGGTCTCCCAGAGGGGAGCAGGGTGGGTGGGTCTCCCAGAGGGGAGCAGGGTGAGGAGGGGTCTCCCAGAGGGGAGCAGGGGGAGGAGGGGTCTCCCAGAGGGGAGCAGGGTGGGGGGGTCTCCCAGAGGGGAGCAGGGGGAGGAGGGGTCTCCCAGAGGGGAGCAGGGTGAGGAGGGGTCTCCCAGAGGGGAGCAGGGTGAGGAGGGGTCTCCCAGAGGGGAGCAGGGTGGGAGGGTCTCCCAGAGGGGAGCAGGGTGGTGGGGTCTCCCAGAGGGGAGCAGGGGGAGGAGGGGTCTCCCAGAGGGGAGCAGGGTGGGAGGGGAATCCCAGAGGGGAGCAGGGTGGGGGGGTCTCCCAGAGGGGAGCAGGGTGAGGAGGGGTCTCCCAGAGGGGAGCAGGGTGGGGGGGTCTCCCAGAGGGGAGCAGGGGGAGGAGGGGTCTCCCAGAGGGGAGCAGGGTGAGGAGGGGTCTCCCAGAGGGGAGCAGGGTGGGGGGGTCTCCCAGAGGGGAGCAGGGTGAGGAGGGGTCTCCCAGAGGGGAGCAGGGGGAGGAGGGGTCTCCCAGAGGGGAGCAGGGTGAGGAGGGGTCTCCCAGAGGGGAGCAGGGTGAGGAGGGGTCTCCCAGAGGGGAGCAGGGAGAGGAGGGGTCTCCCAGAGGGGAGCAGGGTGGGGGGGTCTCCCAGAGGGGAGCAGGGTGAGGAGGGGTCTCCCAGAGGGGAGCAGGGTGGGAGGGGAATCCCAGAGGGGAGCAGGGGGAGGAGGGGTCTCCCCGAGGGGAGCAGGGTGGGGGGGTCTCCCAGAGGGGAGGAGGGGTCTCCCAGAGGGGAGGAGGGGTCTCCCGCATGTACATTCTCAATTTAACGCTGAAAAATAAAAAGTAGCTGAGCTACTTTGAGCTACTTTTTCCATGTAGCTGTAGCTTTACAAGCTACATCTCTCCAGGGGTAGCTATGTAGCTTGATCAAGCTACTGCCATGGTGAGCTACTTGTAGCTTTACAAGCTACGCTTTCAAAGTAACTTGCCCAACACTGCTGACCCAAACAGTGCACCCTAACTGTCTCCTCTCCTCTTCTTCCCCCCTCTTTTATATAGGCATTATCCCTAACCCAAACTCAACCCCAAACGTTTTATTCTGTTACTGGAAATAATACTGAAATACTACTGTCGCAAAACACAGCAGCTGGCTTGCTGATTAATTCAGTTGTTTTCTGTTGACTGAGTGTCCTTCAAGGGTATACCCACAGACCGCGGGTGACTATTGAGTGATGAGAGTGTGCTGCATCTTAATGCTCTCTCTTTGTGATGGTCACGGACTCTTGTGTGTTAATAATTTTACATGGTGGGATGCAATGCATCCGCCCCATAGATGAACTGGAAGTGATGATGATCAAGTCAATAACTCTATCCCATGACAAATGTTTGTTGATGACAATGGCTCAGTGGTTTAAGCACTGTCGCCTCATGCAGCCAGCAGGTCTTTGATTGGAATCAAACTGGGACCTCTATGGAGTTTGCATGTTAAACATATGAACAAGAGAGGATGGTAAGGGTAAGGGTTATACAGAAATCTGATAGCAAGTTATGATGTCATCGCTATTGGGTGGGACACCTTGTTTGTTCAACATTGTTACTTTTCAGAAAATGGTCAAATCTCTGATAAATGGCAGATCCTGTTCATGGATTCATATTAATGATCAAGGAATACATATTCAATGGGAATTGTGTGGGCAGTCATGGTTTTACATTACATGTCCGCAAAACAAAGGAGAGCATTTTTCCTGATCCGATATTTATATTTTTCTAGAACATTTATGCCATATCTCAATAGTAAAATATTCAAAATTACAGACAATATCCAGTCTAATATCATGATATGGATACAATATTGATACTAGGGATGTCCCGATCACGTTTTCACGTGATCTGATTCCGATCATTTGAAAATGGCGTGATCAACCCTAGTTTTGAATATAGCCTTTTACTTGTAACCGAGTATTTTTGTACTGTGGTATTGCAACTCTTACTTAATAAAAAAATAAAACACTGCATATATGTCACACTTGTTTGATTAATGTATTATTGGAGGGACAGAAAAAATAAATAGACCACCAAACAACCCCTGGCAACACCTTGAGAATTACTTTAAATCACAAAACAAATGTGCCAGAAGGAAAACACTGTTGACAAAACAGCAGCTGTCACAACAAAATAACAGATAGTAGTGTAACAAAATAATAATAATAAAAAAAACTAGAAGTAGGCCTACTATATCTTCGCCAACCAGAAAACTTGAATTTTCACTTGAATAATTTAATGATTATAATTTGTGAGGTCATAGGGACCTTGACCTTTGACCAACTACTTCTATCAGTTCATCCTCGAGTCCAAGAACATTTCATCCAAATGTCGTGAGGGACCACCGGACAGAAGGACAGACAATCCTGTGTCCAATGTTCTTGAATTGTTCAATTTTAATGCATCACTTTAACACATGAAGACATAAATATTCAACTAGAAAAAGTGCCCTTCTGGGCACAGGTGTACCGATTTGCATGAGATTTGGATGAAATCTGTGCAACTAACATAAACGTGTGTTTTCCAGAAATCAGCCTCATGGTGGTGTTATAACCGGCAGATGCAGAGGGATGCAGGGAAAATGTTATACCATGGCCTCTAGGGAGTGCGCATACATAAGTTGCATTCAGATCGATGCAGTTATAGCTAAAAACAGGAATTGCCCTGTTATAGGTTCCTAGTGGTTCCTAGTGGAAATGTGCGTGCATAATTTCACGGAAATTGCAAACTGCGTTTGTGATTTGTGGCATTTTGTTCGAAACAGACCAATCATGTGAGCTTTGGAAGCCAAACTTAGCCAATCAGGATGGAAGATGGGAATGGTGCAGATCCGTGTTGATCACATGACTATGGAGATAGTGTATACCAAATTGTGTGATGTATGGATAAAATGTGTACGAATAATCTACAGAAATGTGTTTTGCCTAAATCGGCCTGATGGTGGCGCTATAACAGGTCGTTGAGGAATATTTGGGGCAGAGGTTCATCGTTGGCATCCAGTGAGTGTGTGTGCAAAGTTTGGCATGGATCAGGCCAACGGTGCCGGAGATTAGCTGGTAACGGACAAATTAGTTTTATAGTGTATATAATTGTATAGCTTTTAGAGCGTTGTCTGTTCTTTGTTTTTATGTTTGTCTGCACAAAGCCAAGGTTCACAATGGAAAGAAATGTATGAATTGACTTTATTGTGTTTTTATCCTTGACATTATTAGGGTTATCTCAGTGAAAGTATTTCATGTAGGCTACTTATTTTCTTTAACATAACATCCAAATAAATAAAATAAAATCATATCATGTAGGTTTATTATAATAATGATGCAAGTTTTCATATTTTAACATAGACGCAATCCACCTTTAAATATAGAAATGTATACAGCAATCTGTTATGACATGAACTGCATTAAACTGGGAATTATTTTGTCGAAGTATTCAAATAATTGAAAGAAACGAGCTAGAGAGACCATTCATCATTCCCAGGATAGTTATTAGTTTGCAAATAATTCACAATTGAACATGAAGGGTCACCCTAACATTCCTTTAAATCTGTCAGGCGGATGTTTTCAAGTCTGCTGTGCTGGAACCAGATGAAATAGTGGCGGTAGAAAAAGCAGGCCAGAGATGTCATAGCCAGCCCATCCAGTAAACAAGATGATGATGGCAGCTGTGACACTGCATGTGTCGAGGTACTGATATGAATCACAATGAGAGTCTAGAAGGTGCCGAGGGCCATGTTTACTTCTCCTCGACATTTAATTGAGCTCTGTAATACAGGTATATTGATTAGCCGTAGTTCATTCAGCTCCTCCACTACATCTTCCCAACCTCTCATCAGTCCTTGCCAACTATACAATACATACAAGCCGCAATTATTTTTGGACAGAATAGTTTTCTCAATGTTGTTTGGTTAAATTGTGTTATGAATACAACCAATACAGTTCTGCATATCAATACATAGTTAAGATTTGTTTCTTGTCTTATCTTGATAATCAAGACATTATTATTGATCACATGAGAACTAGAGTTCATCCTGATTAAAGTCAATAGCTACACACTTCTCTCTCCATTTTAATAGACTTAATGGTGGTGATGGGGGGGGGGGGGGTGTAATTAAGTAATCACAGATCCTCATTAGTACCTCTGTGCCTACAATTGATGTCCTTGTTAAATTTTAATACATCACTTTAACACTTGAAGACGTAAATATTCAATAAGCTCTATTTGGCTTTGCATTTGATCTGTCCCTCACAAGCGCAGGAAATTAATTAGCTATTAGTCATGAAGATTCATGATGATGCATGTTTAATCACAATGCCAAGGAATTATCACCATTAAAAGTAATGACAAAGTGTGCCATCTGCAACAGCAACGGGTCATTTACAGATTCCATCGTAATATAAAGAAAGACATCACTTGTGACTGAGTTAGAGGCTATGCCAGCTACACATGATTATGATTTCAGATAGCAGCTGAAACCTTTGTTTGTAGCCTGTCATATTGATCAACTTTGACTACCACTATAAAAAAATAAAAAAGCTTGTATTCATAGACCTCCAATTCCTTTCTGCCATCAACTAACTATCCTTTTCCAGTATTGCCATATACTGCATGAAATTTATCTTTAAGGCCACTATAAAGATCCTTTTTTAGCCTGCTAGTATCAAGTCTAAGATGTCTCATTTTGGTGACCCAGTGGCCTTACTAGCTACTCTAGGCCATTTGCATGACTCCAACGTTTGCACAGAGATGTCAATCAAATTATTCCCTCTAGTGCAGTGGTTTTCAACCCGTTTCATATTAAGTTCCATTATTTATTTGGCGTTTGAGCCACAGACCACCTTTTGATGAGATTTAGCCTCTCAGACACAAAACTAATTAAGGGACATTTTGTTATCATTGGATAAGGTTTTTCCACAATTCCATGCTGTATTGATGTTGGTACCATTAGGAGAGATAACCGGTAAATGTTGATAAAAATAACAATTATTGTGTAGACTTCTTGTAAATTAATTAAGTAATGCAGTTTATTATTACATTATTTAACAATAATGTAGCACTTGAGAGTGTAAAATATAATTTTACACTCTCAAGAGTTTAAGATCTATAAGGGTCAATTTGGTTACCAACTTTCCATCATTTAGCTGGGGACCACCTGGAACCCCTATACTGGTGGTGGTCCCCCGGGACCGCTGGTTGAAAATGCTCACTAGTTATTATCATTATAGCATAATTTCATAAATTCCTTGGCAGGTATTCAATATTTAGTTTTAGGCTAAGGTGGACAATCTTTATAATTACTTTAAAAGATACCTTTTTTATTATTTAAGGCTCACCGAGGGGTGCTTAAGGGTGGGGTATGGAGGTTTCCCAGGGGCGGGCGGTTCTTTGGGCCGCGGGACCCTAGCTCTTAAGGCCCGCCGAGGGGTGCTTAAATGATTTTATGTATTATTTACTTGAGTCTGATGGTAGAATATATTTGTTTTAATTCATTTTATAGTGTTTCTGCCTTCTTTATTTGTGCCAGTAACTTTAATGTTTGCCCTGAGGCCTGAGCTCAAGGCCAATTGTAGTGTGGGTCTCCCTAATTCTATTACCTTGCCTGCAGGCTGCATGTCTACATGTCTGCCTCTGGTGAGAGCTAGGGGCTATTAGACAGAGTGCCATTTCTTCATCAGAGCAAGGATGTGAATGGTGATAATAATCTGTCTCACGGAGAGACATGCCACACATGAAGGACATATGAGTTGTCTAACCCTATTACTTAAGCCTGATTTGTACGGCATCGTGTGCCGTCGTACGACGGAACATAAATTAGGCATGAGTCCTGTAGATGGAGGGTAGGTCATGGACGACAGTTAGTTGAGCATTGTGATCAAGGTCAAGGGGCTACAGCTGCTGAATCCTGAGATTATCGTACTGATCATTAGAGTGGATTTTCAAATTACTTATGTTAAATATCTGTTGTGATATGTAAAATAATAGCTACTGATAAAGTATGTAGCCTCCAAAGGCAGCTCTCAAGTATTGTATTGATGAATCACTGAGTAATGAATCACTAATGTATGCAATTCTGCCTCACGGTAAAGTTTGCAAAACGAAATCTAATAAAACAGTTTTCACTTCACACAGGGGACTAATACTATACTGCTCTTTTATTTATTTTTAATTATATATCAAAGATACGAAACCACCATCATCAGAGTGACTGCGATTTGTTCCTCTTCGTGGGCATGAGGACAAATCAAAGTGTAGAACAAAATCAGCACCGATTTAAAACAGAGTCAATACTGGGTCAAGTTACAACCTATAAAGAACTCTCCTGGACCAAGTAGTCCCTGTAGTAGTACTGTAGGTAACTATGAAGTCACAGTCAGGGAGGCAGTAACATAAGGTTGCATATTAGACAACAAATTATCGGGATGAATATATTATGAATATATTAAAGTCTGACTCATGTTGCTCTGATTAGGTGATGTAATGGTGATGTAAAACAAACAGTGACAAAACAAACATTCTCTTTATTGTTAATGGGATTTAATGTTTGTGTTAGGGACAAAACAAACATTGAACTAAAAAGTAAACAAACATTAAACCTGTATATAGGAGGGGCTAGCGCCTCAAAAATATATCAAAGTCTAAAGAGTCTAAAGAGCCCTGACAATAATGGCATCAGCTCTATGTCGTTTCAACTATGCCTGCACTTCCTTGTATTCTAGCACCAACATAGCTCCGTTTGGAATATCAATATCTACGCTGCTACGCTTTAGCTCCGAGATTAGGTTCCGTCCCATGATATCTCTGCACAGGTTGAAATGGGGTCTAGCTGGGTCGAGCCCATCCACAAACAGTGGATTAAACCCTTTCGCAGTATTGATTCGAAAAAGTAGAGGTATCAGAACCAAGATACAGTTGATAAAGTCTGGGGTAACAGCCAGTACCATGTTTTCCCAATGCAATCTTACGGAAGCAGTACTGCGCATGCAAACAGGGTTTGACTGGACTTGATTTTTGAGTGGTGTGTGTGTGTGTAGCTGGCTGGGTGGGTGGGTGGGTATGAGCACGAAAACAGCATGGCTGTTTTTCACCACCTGTGCGCAACCTAACACACACACAAACACAAACGCACATATTAACTGTATATAGAGTATGATGATTTTGGGTGTGCCAGTACAGTACAGTGACAGTACAGTGACAGTACAGTACAGTAGAGTTACCGTGTGGGGGTCGGGACCCCCACACGGTAACTCTGTCATATATCACCGGAATCGAGCTGGCACCCTGGGTGCGTTCCTGTGGGTCAGTACAGTGACAGTACGGGCTAGACCCCATTTCGACCTGTGCAGAGATATCACGAGATGGAACCTCATCTCGGAGCTAAAGCGTAGCAGCGTAGAATACTGAGGTTCCGAACGGAGCTAGCACCAACAAAGCTACAGACCTCTCAAAACAAAATGATTAGATAGATTAATCCTTAAACTACATCCAACAATTCATCTTCTCCCTGCGCCCTTAGCCTAAAGTGGCTTCGAGTTGAGGGTATCTAACATGAAAATGTATGGTTCACACTTCACAAGATTGCAGTGAGGTACAGTACACAAGTATCTGTAGATAACTATTTTGTGAAGGTCAGGGACACCCATCTGTATTCTACCAGCTCTACAATGCAGATTTTACAGCTTTCAGGTCACGTTCTTCTACTCAACAGCTGTCATGTGGAATGGCCTTCCTAAAAGGTCTTTAGACCTTTAGGAAGGCCATGGTCGTTTAAATCTTCACAGTAAATGATGGCTGAATGATAGCAGGACGGTTGTAACATCATAAAGATATATTATTGTTGTGTGTTGAACCATCTTCGAAAGGACCACAATGGAAATGAGCCTTCAAACTTTTTTGTATTTATCCTTTTGTATGCACATTTTATTTGTACATGCAAATATGTCAATAAAGAATCAAATCAATCCATCCATCCATCCATCCATCCATCAAGATCTTTCAAGAAAGATAACCTCTTTATATAAGCTACATCTATACTACACTACACTGTACTATGTGTGCTATACTATGTTACAGTGTTGTAATACTGTATAGTCAATAAAATTGCATTAACCACAATGCATTTTACACCAGTAGCCCAGTGTAGTCTCAAGTAGTCAGACAACAATTGCACAATCTCTGAATGCCTATAAGTACAGTGTATCATAGAGGAGCTTTCATCAGCTTTCCTGGTTATTTGAGCTCATTCTGGCTGTTAATGAGTCAGTAAGTAGAGCATGTAGCACACATGCCCTAAATAATATACAAACCCAAAGGTTTGTATGGGTTTTATGGTGTTATGTAAGGACAAACTATCTGTGGGAAAAAGATAAGTAGCAGTATGCATGCCAATGGTTTTTATTTTATATAGGCTTACTTCATTTGTTGCTGCTTATGAAGCAGCAAAATGAAACTTATGATATGTAATAGTAATTCATCAATTATAAAATAAAGGTTAACATAGTGTAAAAGCAGTAAAAGAAGTACAAACATTCAAAATAGAATTGAAACCAGTTTTGTGTTACAACATGTATCTGCTTATAGCTTCACATATTTAGGAATTCAAGTTACAAGTGATTTCAACAATCTGTTCAGGGCCAATTTTGAGCCATGCCTACTTCGTATGCGACAGGACTTTGAGCGATGGTCACTGCTTCCACTAAACTTGGCCGCAAGGATTAACTCTGTTAAAATGAACATTCTACCTAAGTTCTCCTACTTATTTCAGTGCATACCAATGTTTCTCCCACAGACGTTCTTTAAAAAAATGGACAGCTTAATACTGGACTTTATTAAAAAAAAAAGACTAAGGATTTTCTACAAAACCATTGGGAGGAATGGCCTTGCCAAATTTTAGATTATACTATTGGGCTGCGAATCTCAGTATGCTACAACTCTGGCTATATCCAGGAGCAGGAGATGGAGACATTTTCCTCAAGGCCTGTATCTCTGGCTGCTCTGGTACATTGCCCTCCCAATTGCAACTCCTCCTTGTACACAAATAATATAATTGTTAAATCCGGAGTTTTGTGCATAACAGGTTTCCCCAATTCCCTGACAAACCCGAAAAAAGCCCCATAGATAACTTTCTGGTTCAGGCACCGGTGAGAAAACGTATAATTTCATATTTTTTATAACCTAATGCAGTCCCTATCCTCTGTATCTACGAATAGTGTGAAGGAGCGTTGGATGGAGGATTTGGAGATTGAAATCTCAGACAATCTTTGGCAGGATATTCTCAGTCGTGTTCACACTTCATCAGCTTGTGCTAGACATGGCCTACTCCAGTGTAAAATCGTACATCGAACCCACTGGAAGAAAGCTAAGCTGTCAAGGATATACGATAATATTGATCCTAACTGTGAAAAATGCCATCAGACACCGGTAAGTTACCGGTGTCTGATGGCATTTTTCATGTTCGTCTCTGAGCACATTCTGGACTGAAATCTTTGAGACGCTTACAGTATTAACTGGGACACTTACAGTGCCTAACGCCATTACAGCGCTGTTTGGCATTTCTCAACTGCCACTGTCTAGATCCCAAACAGACCTTATGGCCTTTGTAACACTACTGGCAAGACGCCTAATACTGGAGATGGAAATCACCCATCCCGCCCTCCCATACACAATGGCTGAGAGATAGTTTTAATAATCTGCAGCTGGAAAGGATTATATACATAATGAGGGGCTCGATCTGTCGCAAAATTCCACACAGTATGGGACCCTTTCCTTGCCTTTGCAGAGGGAATCACTTTCCCGGTCATCCCTGAATGACTCCCCCTCCTACCTTCTGGTACTATGGGCCCAAGTGCTAAAATTATAAACTACATTAAATGGACGTCAAGTAGTGAAGTTACGGTGTGACCAAAATGGCATGGTGTGTACATGGTGTACATGGTGTGTGTGTGTGTGTGTGTGTGTGTGTGTGTGTGTGTGTGTGTGTGTGTGTGTGTGAGCGTGCGTGCGTGCGTGTGAATCTGTTATTTATTTATTTTTTGGCTTGTTTTTTCGTTATCTGTTTTGTCTGTTGCCTGGTGTTCCCTCTTTTTCCCCTCTCGTGTTGTGTTGTGTTGTGTTAAAGAAAAAGTAAGTAAGTACATGACTGAAAAATGTTGGGTTTTAAGTTGTTAATTAAGCCCTTAAACCCTAAATACTTTGTTAACCAGGGTCAGGTCTATACCTGGCCCCCTCCTTTTTCCATCTACACCAAATATCTTTGTCAAAAATTGTCGATTTTCAAGCTCCACAGTCTTGTAGCCCTGATGGCTGATAATGTTCCTGATGACAATGAAGGTAATGTGTAAATAATGGTAGAATGCTATGTGACAGACTTGCATCTTAAACGGAAAATTCTATATAAGCCTTTTCTCCACACCCATAGCCGTGAGAAAAAAAAATCAATGCTTAAAGCCGTTTTATATTCTATGTGCTAAGTTTGAATCAGTAGTCAGTTAGTAGTCCGGAATGTAAGCTGGTGAGAAATCTAAGATTCCTATGTACAGTATCATGCAAATCAGTTTCAGCAGAACATGGCTTTCAGAATAAGCAAAGCCAGGAAAGAAAGAGATTAACAGTATGGTCACACTCACAGACACACTCACAGACGCATAAATGCATAATAGATCAGATCTCTCTCTCTCTCTCTCTCGCATGCATATGCGCACGCACACAGACACACAGACACACACACACACACACAGACACAGACACACACACACACACGATCAACAAACATGGTAAATGAAGGAGGTTATCTGAGTGTTGATGTTGACGGTGTGACGGTCTGACCCATGTGGGCCGAACAAACTAAACTCTCACTTCACCTTCAACTTTCAAAGTGTGTGTAATTCTATATAAAAAAAAAAAAAATCAAGAACGTTCCTTTGAAACATGATTATGACTAAACAGTCAAACTTGGATGAATTGACAAAGAAATCCACTCTTCGTTTTCAGAGTCTCCTCGGTTCCTTTCTGTAGCTGTTCAAACTGAATTCTCCTTTCTGTGACAACTTCCAAATGCTCATTATTTTGTGGCGCTCTAGGGGTCAAAGAGGAAACTGCCCTGTCAATGTAAGGGAGATGTATCACAGTATGGCGGGACCCAGCTACCTTAAAACACCTCTAAAATTGCAAAAAATGAATAGTTTAGCACTGACTGCAGCAATTCATTTTCTTAATAACTGCGGTACCTCACCCAAGGAATTAAGGAAATCTGATTCGTTGGTCAAACTCCTGGGCTATATGGCAGGTACAACAAGTGAGAAATCACTTCCATTCAAACTTGAAATGTTGAGAACTTTATTGAATAATGTACTATAGGCTACATCAAGTGTACAGTAGTTTGATCCACTGTTATTGCATGCCTCAGTTGCAATGCATGGCTCAAGGAGCTTGAAAATATATTTTATATTGTACATGCAGCGACAATCTATAATGTTTGTGTAATAATCAATCATAGATGCAATTGCCTTTAAAACCTTGTTTCCTGCGAAGAAATATTCTTCCTGGTTTCCCAAATAATTGATTGGGCAAGGTCATGGTTGTGATGTCAGCATGATCATAACCTGCTCTGAGAAATCCTTAAGCCTTTTGACTGTTGAAAAGAAAAGAAAAGTCATCCAAATAACTTAGTTAGCAACACTGACTGCTGCCTTAAAGGACGACTTCACCACTTTTCAACCTATCTTCATATAATTCGCCCTCACAAATGATCATGATAAAATAGCACAACTTTCTTCTGTTTGTGTCTCATAGGAGGGCTGTGGGCAGTTCAGAAACTTGGCTTCCATTCCATCCAATCCAAGCTAATAGAAACTGCAGGCTTTCTATTCCTGAAAAATTACCATACTATATATTCTGAACTGCCCACAGCCCTCCTATGAGACACAGACTGAGTAGAAAAAATGTTGTGCTATTTTATCATGACATGAACATTAGCCTGAGCTATAACGTATTAGGTTTCTGGTCTAGAGGGGCGGGTCGCGGCTGAGATTTGCGCAGCCCTGATTGGATCTCACCGATCTGTCCGGCAGCCCCTCCTCCCCCCGCAAGTGCAGCATGTGGAGCATTGCTGCAGCATTTGGAGTGAAAAGTGGTGAAGTCGCCCTTTAAGATTTGCAAATTTTGCCAATCTTAAACAATAAGCTGCATTTCCTATGTTGTGGTTTATCACATTTTATTGTTACCAACAAGTTGCCTTCTTCAGGGTATATGTGAGAATATATTGGCATCGGGACTACGAGCTGTGCGACCTCTCCTTTCAAATTTTTAAGTTTGTCTCTCATGGTCAGCACCTACTCTTGGTGTGCGCTCCTACCATTTGTTTGCTGTGGTTTATCACATAAAATACTGTGATGCAGATGGATAAATGATAATTTATTTCATAATATCCCCATGCATAATGTCGCTATGCAATCAGTGCAATATTCATAATCAATTATGTCTGGGAGATCAGCTCGATTAAATCAATTCACAGTCTCAGTGTATAGAGATTATATTGGATTCATTGGATTTGCATTTGCAACATGGCTTCTTTTCATTATTTTAGTTTTCAACTTTAAATGCAAAATACCATTCTCCGCAAATTGCAAAATCATGGTGAATGTCACGTTTTAAAACAACAGTAGACACAGAAAAAAGGCATTAAAAAGTGGTACAGCCTGGGTTCTGATGGTTTGGTGGAAGAAACTGTTTGACTGTTCTTGCCCAAATGCTCTTTGACCTCCTACCAGATTGCAGGAGTTTGGTGAGAGATGTTGGGAGTCAGTCATTATGCTAATTTGTAACTTTCTGACACCTCAGTGTCAGAACCACTTGTGTGGACCACAAGTGTGGACCACTTGAGGTCATCAGCAATATTTGTTATTATGTAAATAGGGAAACTTTAACAGAAAAAGACTCACTCACCATATAGAAAATAGAAGTAAAACTCCTTAGACTGAGACTTAAGAAAATATTTTTTCTTTGTGCTTTGCTCTGTGCTCAAAGTGCAATTAAAAAGCAAACGTTTCGGACCTTCGTCAGTGCTATATGATTTTCACAGACAAAGAACTTGCTCTTAACAGTTTGACTGCGGAAAACGATTTATCAGACTTTTAATCAACCCCCCTTCACTGCCGAGATTGTTGTATTACCTTTAGAGCATACGCTGAATTATTTGGGCTTTTAATCCGCGAAAATCCAGCGAAAAAAGGTCCCTCGGTTTGTTGTGATCCAATCGTACCATCCACCATCTTGGTGCACCCGGAAGACGCACACAAGACTCGTCTCCATGAGGCGTTGTACCCCATTCATTTGCATTGGCCTCAATTTCCCAGAAGCCCTAGCAGCCCACAGCATGTGACGATTTCCGGTTTTTTTTATCACAACAGATGCGCCTATACTCTCTTTCTCCGCGGCGAAGAAGAATTTTATTTTTTTTGTTTACATTACGGCGGATTAAACACATAAAACAAAACTCGCGTATGTCCGATATGGCAGCGACATTAACCTGGAGTAATCCATTCAAAGCACGGAAACTGTTAAAGAGCTCCAAAATAATACAGCTCAGGTGCTGAGAATTGCTAATTACTAATTGATGACATCACCAGATGGTGGGGCATGGACATTACAGAATAGATATACAAAATCACACAGTGTATATCTATTCTGATATATTTTTGATATCAAGGGTTGTTTTGTGTGTCCAGTAGGCTAGTTCCTCGCCTCCTCTATCATCCACTCCGGTCCAACACAGTTTCACTAGCAATAAAGAAGCGCTGTCACTCCCCCCTTCCATTGTTTAAGTGGTGCAACCACTTCATTAAGTAGCTTTGTGTGTGCCTGGCTGGCTGGCTGTCTGGGCACTGAAATAGCATTTGGTTCACTGTTGTGCAGCCTATACACATACATATAATATAACTGTATATATATATGATTTCAGGTGTATCAGTACAGTACAGTAGAGGGACCCCCACACGGTAACTCTGTCATTTCTCACCCGTTTCGGACACGGGGCACGCCGGCACCCTGGGCACGTTAGTGTAGGTCAGGAAGTACCGGGGACCCCCTGTTGACCCCCACACTGAGTTGCACCAGTTACTTCACCCGGGTGTGATTTTTTTCTTCTTTTTTCCCACAGCGGAACACGCCTCATTTAATTTAGCCATAACTCGCTCAACTATTGAGCTTTTTGTTAAATTCTAAGTTCTGTGTAATCTATAAAGTTTTCCTTTGGTATATAGATCGTGATGATTGCATCGTCTCTCTACGAAACGGTATCAAGCTAAAAGGAAAGTTCGGGAAATCGGATAAATTATCATTGTAATCAGCACAATGCGCCATGGCGCTTGTACAAATCACTAGACAATTAAACACAATGGACAAAATTGGACTTGACACTCTGCTGATTATAGGAAAATTACAATCACAGAGATTTGTGGAGAATTAAAACAGAACGAGAACTCTGAGCTGTGAATGTTCTGCAACATGCGTCAAGCCGAGGCAGCTCCAACTCAGGTCTCAGGAGCGCATTCTTTTATCAAACAAAATTCTCATTACGGGTGGTTTGAGGAGGCTCGTTCCATTGTCCTAAACAAACCTGTGCGCAGAGAGCAATTATAGGGAAAGCACAAAAAACGCCTACAGACACACCTCCACCCGCAAATAATGGTGTCGGCATTTATAGTGGGTATAGTGGCGCAAGATACGTACCATTTACTGTACGCATAGTGGAAGCTCCTAAATGTGTAATTCACGGATAATAGTTAATGCTTGCGGGTTAGGCATGGCATACGTTAGAGCCCTAAGTCTAGTCCCTCCACTCTCCAGATACTTTTAATTAAATGTTGAGAGGTTGCTGCTCAACAATGTAATCAGAGTGTCAGGTTTGAGGATTAAGCTGATTGGCATCCTTATTCGTAAAATGGTCACATTGCATTATTGACTCTAAAGTGCATTTACATAATCATATTCCAAAAATATATCAGGCCAATATATCTTCTCCAGCTGCTTTGGCTTTGATGTGACATTAATTGGGATAATTCCCCAATTGTTGCCCTTTCTCCTGATAGTGTTAGCCATTATGTAATTATAATGAGGGACTTTAGTATGGTTCATGAAAGCAATCGTAACAGGTCCTGCTCTAGGGTTACTGACATATCACCAAAGATATTTAAGCCACTATAACTAAAAAATATTGCATGGATGCACTATGGATCCTCTGTGATGTATCCCAAGGTCATCGGGGTTTCGGGTCTCTCGAACATCATACCCCTCCCTCAGGTGACCCAGCCAGGGTGATCAGTCCCATTTAGGGCAAGACCAAGGCTCTGGAACTACTCTGCTAGGAATGGGAGAACCAGATTCTGGCGCGTTGAAGGACTAGGTCCACTCCTGCTCTCACCAGGCCCAAGACCTGTGCGTTGCACCAGACTCCCAGCACCAGGCACATCATTCAGGAGTGGTGGATTATAATGGTCCTCCTAAAGGCCTCACCAAGGTTTTTTGGGCTTCCTCCTCACGGAGGACACAGGCTGGGGCGCTAACCCATACTGCTCACCCGGGTGCCGTCTACATTCCGGCTGTCACCCGTCTCTCTGGTGGTCACCAGACTATACCTGGTTGTTGTCACATAGTCTATTCCTATGAGTCACTATGAATAGAATAACTAACTAAAAAACATCGCATGAATGCACCTGGGACGTATCCTCAATGATGATGATGTATGATCTTAATATAATATAATATAATTGCTTGAGTGTGTGTGAATTCTAGAGATGATTTTATGTAATACGACAATGTATAAAACAGGATTCAGCAGGTCACCAGACTCCCACCATAATGTGTTTCCCACAACACAATGCTTCCTCCAGTGTCTACTACACCTATGGTATTGACTGAGGATGAACCTGAAATTTACAAAATGTGAATAGGCTATACTGTGAATTTATCTTTTTTTCTGGTGGTTATTTAGTTATTTTGCCATATCAGACTGTTGAGTGGTGCTATAGCCCCTCCTATGCCCATCTTTGTCTGTTTGTGTGAACACAAACACGATGATTTGATTGGCTGATCACCCCATAGTGATTTGATTGGCTGAGCAAGCACATATTGAGGATAAAAAGTGAAGGCAGAAAAGTGAATTTGGGTAAAGGGTATTGTTGATCTACCCGGGGAATCTAGGTTGCAGCTATGCAGAGAAAGCAGAACTCATTTAATTGAGTGCCTGCAGTGTTGCTACCTGCTGTATTGCGTATGCAAAACAATCATTTCAATAAACAACTTATGACAGCATAAAATGACTATTAAATTAGTCCATGGAAAATGTTTTGTTCCTGGCTGTCAATGCACAGCCTCTCAAAGAGAAGTCTATGTTAAATAGATGGAATTTTGATGTGGAAGTGGAATGATACCGTAAATAAATGCTTGCTTTATTGTGTGCCTATGGCTAAAAAGGATGAGGATAAAGCTGCATGAGCAAGTTCAGGAGCATAACAATTGTCAAAGGGAAGCTGTCAGATCAATGCTTCTTCAATAACGATGAGCCCATCTGTGACAGAGCATTGAAGCCAAAAGTCTGGGATGCTGGTACAATGCAACCCTCTATAGGATACGCACCAAGTGGACCAGCTGAGGCTGGATACCACCGGGGGAAAGTATCGACAAGTCCCTGTCAGATTGAAGCTCTGGTGCATTCATTTTGGTCTTCTATGCCTGATGTGGTCATTGATGGTGACGAGGGCCCAATCTCAAATGGAGAGGATGATCAGCTATTCACCAGAGAATGGCTACATGTATTCCCAGGTGCCTTAACGTCTCTATAGAAAAGTCATCCTCGAACTTCCTGTGTCCAGTCTTACCGATGCACCAATGTAAGGTGGAGATGAGGCTGACAGAACCATGTGACCCACGTGAGTTAGTGTCTTAGGGCCGATTCATACTCCTATTTTAGAGCCGAATAAAAGTCGGTTCGGCGCTGTAGAGCCTACAATGTGACGTCATTTGAGGTTTGGGGGGGCGGGTACTGTCCTAAAGTCGGCTCTTCGGTGCTACTGAAAATTTCTGACGAGCCGAAATCATTTCGGCTCGTCATGAATCGGCCCTTAGTGCCCTTGGCTTGAGCAAGACGCTGAACCCAATTGCGCTCGATGTGCAGGTTGGTGCCTTGCATGGTTTCCCCCGCCATCAGTGTGTGAATGTGTGTGTGAATGGGTGAATGTAATGCACAATCTATGTAAAGTGCCTTGGATCAAGGCGCTATATTGTACCATTTACCATTTAGTGCAAACTGTTCCCACCCTGGCAACTGAGTTTAAGTGTTCCCCATTTGCACCTACACGGCAGGCACCGGGACATCAATAAACACAAATGGATGAATGAACAACATGTGTCGATATAACACAAAAAGCCTCATAACACATTTTACATAACATAATTTGCAAATCCAGATAATAACACAATAAAAGGATGACAGATTGTTTCTATATTGTGTTTTCTTTAGATAAACCATACATAAATAGAAATACATACTAAAATAGTATTTATATCTGATTATCTGATCTAAAAACAGCTATAATAGCTGTAATAACAAGCATACAACTGATTGAAAGGCTGATAAAAGTCTATACTAGCAAATAACTTAGAAATTACTGTCATTACCTTCACAAATAAAGCTGATACAGGCCACTATTCAACTATCTTTACACGTGCGCGCGCGTGTGTGTGTGTCACACACACACACACACACACACACACACACACACACACACACACACACACACACACACACACACACACACACACACACACACACACACACACACACACACACACACACACACACACACACACACACACACACACACAGCACCATGGACCAATTCAGCACCATGGACAGAGGCGATGTCACAGAACTCCCCTCCAGAGTGGTTTTTCAGAGCAATGGTCTACACAGCTAGTATTAAAATCTGTTCACATCAGTATTCTGGATCCAAAGCTTTCATTTTGCCATTGATGATGTGCAAACTGGCAGTTTAATTAACACAACAGCATAGTGCACTTTGGGCTTGTTCCTTACCTACGCCACAGTCGACCTTACCAATCATATCCGTAAGTGTAAAGATGTACTATTGAACAAGAGTTCATGGCAATTCCAATTTTGAGAGATCTTGGGGGAACCAAATCTTTGCTTGTCAGGATAAAACCATAGACAAAGAAATAAATACAAATAATAATCTGCTATGGTATCGTCCTCAATACTGTGAGATGTATCAATAGTAAACCACAAAGATTGAACTGCTAAGGATATGTTCCATTAGGATAAGAAATTATTAAAGAGATCATAATGTTATTGGTACATGGTATAATACACAAAGTAGCATCATCTCATAATTTATCAAGAGCCTCTGTACATGTCAGTGTAGAGTGTGATAATCAAACATTAATTTTAAAATAACAGTGTGTAAAAAAAACATACATAATGCCTTTGTGCTATGATGCAGATATCTGGTTAGGATTTGATTTCAAATTACAGCACTAAATGTTTAAACTAAGTTACATAAAAAATATATATAATTAAGAATACATACAGAACAGGGGATTTTCATCATGAACTTCTTGCCTGCAATTTGTAGTACCAATCATATTTTTGAAACTGTATGTGTCACAGACTTTTGTCATTTATTGTACAGTCTAGGTCTTGTATTCCTATGTTTTGTTCCCTGGTCTAGTTTTCATGGTTCTATGTTTGTTTGCTCCAGCTGTGTCTCATTTTGTAATCAACCCTCATGTGTATATCAGTCTTGTTCCCCATTCAGTGTTTGTTGAGTCATTGTATCCTGTCACCTGTTTCAGTCTGTTTTAAGTTATTTCATGTCTTCTGAATTAAAACACCATTTAATGGTTTCCAACACTACATGCCTGGCTGTCCTGCGTTTGGGTTCTTACCTCACCTACACGTGACAGTATGCTGTTACACATTTACAATGGACTTGTAAAGTGCTCCATTCTTTGGAAGACCACCTAAATTAAATGACTCACTTGGACGCATTACGATCATTACTGTGTCCTGCTTCAGATTTATAACTGGTTGGTTCTGCTGCTACTCCTCCACCGAACTGGCTTCAAAATGACTTGCGTTAACTTGATGTTAATGTATTTATGAACCACCTTTCTGCAGCTCAGGCCATTTGAATTTCAAAGACTGCTTACAGAAAACGAACTATCTAACCTAGTATAAAAACAAGAAATACACCAGCTCTATGACATCAAGTCATAGAGCTGGTGACTGCTGACTGACTGAGCTGCTGACTCATATAGTCATATAGTGACTGACTGAGCTGCTGACTCATATAGAGAGAGACTCATATAGTCATATAGTGACATTGTTGGGAGATCAATTAAAGAGAAGCAGCAAGCAATTACAATATATCTGAGACCAGGGCAGAGCTTTTTTCTTTTAGCTCTAGACATCTATTGGGATAAAGACAAAATAGGACTTTCCTTTCAAATAATTCTATTGCACCCCACCCCACCAAGCACTGTACGGTTATTGAATGGTAGAGACCATGAGGCCAAAGCATGCAAGGCCCGAGATTACTTTGTTTTTGTCCGTTTGTGTGTTTTGTGTCTGTCCGTCTGCGTGCATGCATGTATGCGTTCGTCTAATCTCGCAAACTAATACATAGATCAGCATCAAATTTATTTTGAACGCTGGCAGTAGGCTAAGGAACTCTTTCTTTAAATCAGTCTCATGGTGGGGCTATAACAGCCCACTTTACCTGGGACCTTTGGCCTTAAAAGTCTGGAACTTTAGTGTGTATTCCAAGGGTGCCCACACTATTTTAATTTGAAAGCTTTACTTTCAAAATGACCAGATCTACCCACCAAAAAATTATTGATTGCTGAAAAGGGAGCCGCTGGCATTAAGACAAACACATGGAATGGGAAATATAATGCTACTGATGGTTATGCACAGCAATACTTGAAAACAAACGATTGCATTGGATTTGTTGATTGATGTTGTTGTTGAGCTGTCAGTCAATCAATCAACCTTAATTCAAATGGCATATAAAAAAATGTCAACATGTGTTCTACAGTACCTGCACAGCCTTTGTGATCTACTGGTAGCTCACACTCTAACTTATGGCTATACTTAAAATAGAATGTGTATCTGCCAGTCTTGCATATTTTATTTTGGAGAGACGCTTTTTCCACTACGGTGGTATTTGAACCTAGTTACCTGAGCACCCACTGCCTAAACAAAAAGACATGCAGAGGAAGCGCACCTGCTTTTATCAATTCCCCATACTGTTACTCTTTTAGGGAGGGGCCTACAGTGTATGTGTATATATATATATACAGTATATACCCTGATATGTAAAGAATTGAAAATCATCATGCGACTCAATGGGGAGTCCTGTCACGTCTGATGCTCAGTCAAATATGTCCCACTGCACACTATTTTCCCCGTGGCTTCCTCAGGTCGAAAGCTAAAACCCACGACTTGCTTCTGGGCTACCATACTGCAATTTCGGGAAACTGTCTAGTTTCTATATTACTTTCTGATTGATCACCTGGCTGCCGTGCTTTGGCTGCCTGATGTAACTACACATACTTTCTTATTTTTATGTCAGTTTTCATACAGACTGCAATTTGTGTTCCCGTCTGGCTGTGTACAAACAAAACTGACACAAGGCATTTCCTCATTGCCCTGTGCCTTTGCATGTACCAGCACAATTCCACATATGCGCCAAACACAAAACGATATAGTGAGAGCCTGGGAGGTATACCTCCTGGTGGAGGTTTGTGCCCCATTGAGTGTCCCTTTCCAGTTTACATTAGTTTTTATGCTCATCAAACCTTTCAGTGACCATTCATGCTCTGTAGATGAAGGCACTGTCATGATGTACAAAGCTACTGCAGAAGAATTAATCACGTCTTTACAGTAGATTGCTATATTTACTTTCTACGAACCTGGTTGGATTAAACTGTACCATTAACATTCTGCAGTGCTTGCTTGCTTCACAATTTATTTTCTTACATGAGAGTATAAAAACTATGCAGTATAATTATGTAGTAAGATCTGATTAGCATTTATTGCTAAAACATATTTATTTGGAAAAATGCATTTTGGAGCCCCTACATTCAGTCTTTCATTCAGTTATATCTCATTCAAATGTATTACCAATGTAGTACCAACATAGGTCACAAAAGTTAAACTCTTAGTTTGCAATATGGACAGTGCTACTACTTGTGTTATTTAAACCCTGGGTGTAAAATTTGACCCAGGGTTTTACTGTGAAAGTACCAGAATACAGCATAAAATACAGTGTAATTTATGTATCTATGCTGTGAGGTCCACAGCGAGTGTGGTTGAAAGCTCCAGAAGGTAACTAATTGGATGCAGAGTGGCTGCATGCCCTTCAAAAATCAAAGGAAAGAAATGCCACTTTCAATTTAATCGGACTGCTGCACAGTTATTTAGATTTCACTCCATGTGTACAGAACAACAGGCTGTTAATTAATAATTACAATGACACTATATTTCACAACTATACTGAAGTGTACCACAGCTGAATCAGGTTGCTATTTGAAACTCTCAGTTACAGAAGTTGCACATAGACAGTGATCACACAAAAGCACTGTGCGTACAGACCAGTTAACTATTGTATGAAATAAACTTTTAGGGTTTTAACCATTAAACCATAGTGTACTTCGTTGACCTGTGTCCCATAGGAATCTAAATTTGGTCCCCCCCCCCATTTCTAGCTCTGCTACACCAAATGCATATCTTAGCATAACACAATCTGTGTTATGGTTTTGCTAAATAATCCTTTTTACGACATGCCTAGAATTAGGGACTAGGGTAATAATAATAAATAATAATAATAACAATAGGGTAATACAAATAATATCAGTTTGCATTGTTCCTTTCAATTGCAGAAAGAGCATACAATTATTTTGCCAGTGAATGAGAGCATCCATCCTCATTAGATCTATGGTAATTATATTCATCCAGCTGCTCGACAGCCACAATAAGACACAGATGGTGCCTGAAACACTTTACTTGTATTTAACACAGGTCTGTCTCAGGAGGCTGAATCAAAGGGCCTCTATCTGAGTGACCTTGGATCTCCGCTAACGTGACTCTGTCTCTATCCTTGCTTCTTACCCTACTTTGTGCATAACAAGGAATCAATGATAGATACGGTTATGAGATCAGACAGAGGGATGTACTCCCTGCAGTGGATAATACAAGCAGTATATTTATACAGAACAGAACAGAACTCAACAGAACAGAACTCAAAACATTGCAGGTTTGGTATGCCGGTAAGACAGTCATGACAGTGTCATACAGAGTAAATTAGCCAGACTAGGCATATCATTTTCATGAATTCAATATGAATTTTTCTTTTGGTTTAAAGTTGTTAAAAGCCAGAGTGTATGATCCAAAATGTATGGCTTTCCGTTATGGTTTCAAAGAGTGCTGCACAGCTGAAAACATGTAAATGCAGGTTTATATACATGTGTTTGTTTGTTTATACTTGTCTTGCATTTACATTTTCATCATACAGATTGAACATTGCTCTGGAACTGATGGCCATAAGTAGATGAGGGAAACTGACAAATGTTTGAGAGCCCCCACATCAGCAGATGTGTTTGAGATGCATCAAGATCTACATCAAGCACATTAATGTCATATGCGATTTGTGTATTCCAGGCAAACATTTGGCTCAAGCTCTGATCAAATTACAGAAACAGTTGATTCTCTTTAATCACATCAGGGAAAGTTCCTCAGACCCGCTGGAGCTCTATAGTCTAACCCTGAGTTGCTCAGGGAATAGAAAAATAGAACATGGTCATTCTCACAGCATTGAAGTTGCTCAATGTTGACATTCAACTTATATAAAAACATGAATTGTGACAATATGACTGATTCTGATTTGAATTTGAATGAAATTAAGTTTATCTCAATGTTTCAATTTGTACAAATGTCTAATTACTACAGTACAATCAATCATTGTCTTCATACATTTGTCACAATTTGAGGCTAATTCTATTGTTTGGCCCCACACAGCCAGATCTGAAACAGCATCACATGCACATTTCGCAACTCAGGCTGCATCTCTCATTGTTGATGCACGGTTTCTGGCTACGATGAATCCAAACTGACTTTTTTGGCCTTAGTGTTTAATGTAAATGTAACTAATTCAGTAGCAGTAACAATTGCGTTTTCTCTCAGTCAGTTGATTCTTCATATCCATATGAGTGAAGCGGCCTGGATGATTTGTTTATTTTTCAAACACAGTTATTATATGAGGCGATCTAAAAATCCCCCTATGGGGATTACAATGCAAATAAAAAGTACATGAACCCGTGGATTTGCGCCCTCTACCGATATTGACGTCAGACCTCGGTGCTCTATTGTAGTGTAGAGATACAGTATGTTGTAGAAGTGAGAAGTCCCTAGAATCTGTTTGAGAAGAGAGTGAGGTCTAAATTGAGTTCCATCCTGGACATCCTCTAAATAAAGATGGGTAGAAATACCCCCCTGAGATGTAACAGAGAATTTCAAAGACTCTTTTGTGCTAACCTATACTCACAATACAATTATTTCTGCCACAATTCTAGCTTCAGCTTGGAAGGGGTCAACTGTAACACTCTGTCCTGTTTGCATACTTTTCATGAGCCTGCAGATATGCCAGTCCTTCTCTTGTTCCAGGGATGTTCAAATTGTAGCAGCTTTTCTGTTTTTCCTCGACTTTCTATAGATTCAAGTGGCGATGTGTGCACAGAGTTTGAAGTCGGTCGGTCCTATATGCACATACGGTCGGATATGTGGCTACAGACAACCAGATCTTATGCCTATACAGTATATGGGTGTATCAGGTTTTATTTATGGTTATGTCTGAGTCATAATGACAGGCGGTAGTCCACCCGCCGGCCCTCCCATAAACCAATTTTAATGTTTTTTTTTTTTTTTTAAGATATTTTTTTGCGGCTTACGCCTTTTATTGATTTTGTAAGGGACAGACAGTAGGCTGACAGGAAACGGGAGAGAGATGGGGGATGACATGCGGTAAAGGCCGTGTCGGGTCCGGGAGTCGAACCCGCGGCACACCGCGACTGGATCACCAGTCCGGTGCCCAGACCGTTACGCTACGGCCTGGGCCAATTTTAATGTTTGATTAAGAATTTGTAACAAAGGTTATTAAATCATAATGTATAGAAATCCTATAAAGCGGTGTTATATCATCATGCATTTTTGTATCTATTCAATCTGTTAATACACAGATTCACACAGTTTATGATCCTTAAAATCCATGATGCCAATAACAATATATTTTATGGACATTCACATATTATGTAGGCTATACCTGTGCTGATACTGTAAATGTAGCATACATTTTTTCAACAAGAAGCCATCCGAGCATTCTACAAATCCCTCTTAGAGATTTATCTATATGATAGACATAGAGAGAACTTAGAGAAGTCTGTTGACACACTTTGAAGTCCTATGTGTCAGAGACAGATTTATCACTGAGAAGCAATGTCTGTCAGTTATACGGTAGCCTGATAAAAAAGGATTACAAATCCTGGTGGAATATATTCTCTAAGGAAGGCAAGTAGACACTTCCTTCTTTCACTTCTGCTTGTGGCAGATTTGTTGTTAGCTCTTTGTTCTCTCTCTCTCTCTGTTTGATCTCTGGAATGGCAGGAAGTTCACAGAAAACAATAAAAATGTTCTCAGGAAGAGGAGCATGGCCGTGTCATCTGTTTGCACAATATAGTGTGTGTGTGTGTGTGTGTGTGTGTGTGTGTGTGTGTGTGTGTGTGTGTGTGTGTGTGTGTGTGTGTGTGTGTATATTTATAATTGAATGCTGGCTTGCAATGTATAATTGTATTGTACTTTGTACGCACGCACACACGCTTCTGATTATGTTTGCAATCAATCACAATAACTAATTCATTGATAACTTAATATATAATTAACATATGATGTTATGCCTAACTTATACTTAGCCTAGGCTTGCCACCGTATGCAGGCCTGTACAGTACGCCAGAATTGTACTTTGTGTGGCAGTTATTTTGTCATGGATCCATATTCCATATGGTTTTACAGATGTATTGTTTTGTCATTAGATAAATACTGATAAGTCAATTGAGTTTTGGGATTGAGAGCTTAGTGGTGATCATCCTACATGCTAAGACTAATGAGCAACAACAATTGTATTATTATCTAGCTAGAGAGACTATAGTAATGGAAATTACAGCTGCTCATTACACATCTTCACAGAATGCTAATTTGATCCTTAATTACATTAATAATGAAAAAGGAGCATTTGTTCAATACAAACAAATCATGACCACAACTAAATGCATTAGTGTCAAGAGAAATGCAATACAAATCCCAAGATGTGAAAGGCTGTGATACTTGAATGCAATTCTGTGTCATTGCTCTTATAATTGTTGTTATTATTTCAAGAATAACAAGGGACACATTTTCCCATTGTGACTGGTATTAGGTCATAACTACATTAACTAGAATGTCTATCCCATGCACATCAAACCTCGTTAGGTTCATTAAGGCTTTTGACAGGTTAACAGGTCAACATTCTTATAGGGCATTTTCTGTGGCTCCATTGATGAAATATCATGGTCCCAAATATATTGGAAGTGCTCAAATTAGTGCCATTAGTAAAAAGATCACTGCAATTGTCAAGTAACTATGCAAGGGACAATAAACTGTCCTGACGTACCGCGACGGACAGCAGCGACGTCGTTCACACCTCCTATATTCACATAGAATAAAATAGTAAGATGATGCTCATGGAAAACATCTGAAAAGAAAATGGCCTACAGTCAACCATATCAGTGGTATCCTGTCTATTAATTGATTCTACTTAAGTAATGGACAAGGGGCAGCCAAACCTTCTCCCTGTCTCTCAGGAAGCTTACAGTCTCTATTTGAGCGATGTTTCGCTGCCCCAAACGCTTCAAGCAGAGCAAATTGATATGAGCAGGTGCTCCGAGTTCAAGCCTTTGATTAGACAGTGGTCTGTCATTGAGCCAAGCGGTCATTATCAAGAAATAACACTGCTGAATTCAGTGATTGACCAATCAATATTAAGTATTCAATAAGCTGTGTAATAATAACAAATATCATCATCATCGTGGCGATATCATCATCATCGCCATGTCAAGCAATCCTCGAAATGATCAGAGGTTGAAGAGATAAGACTACTAATAACTTGAACGTGACCGTGAGTACACCTTGGGGAGCATTTTCCATTCTGGTCACATAATGCTCTATAGTCTCCTAAAATTGAGGATTCTTTAATCAATTATAAAGCCAATCAATATTCCCAGTGGAATCTGTCATGGTCAGTTGTTTTCGTGTAGGTATATTGATGAGATTTTTGGAAGTTCTTTCTGCACTGTTAGTTTAACAGATTGAATTTTCTATGCAGGGTAAGTAAGGTTCTAGTTTATTTGTTTTAAAAAATGACCTTTGATTCCTGAATTTCATGTCGTGTAGCTACTGAATTTAAGCACTCTCTGCCACATGACCAATATTGTGTCCTAGTTTTTTGAAGGAGAGCTTCATTCACTGACTCACACAATCAAATTGCTATAACTAGAGTTTGATTATTGACTATTGACATTTTCTTTTCACTTTCACTCCATAACAGATTTCCTCATACTGCAGCTAGCGGATATTTCCCAGTAAATATTATTGGGGGGCGCTAGCCCCTCATATGTCCAGCTTTTGGTGTGTGCGCGCACAAACTTTGTCCAACACAAACATTAAAATGCCATGGCATTGACAATGAATGGACAATTTTGAGGGTTTGTGTAAACACAAACATCGCGTAAAACATTGATGACGTGACGAAGGTGAGAACGCAAATTGTGGTTGGCCGGCATGAGATGATGTATGATGATGTACGATGATACGAGCGCCCCTCACTTCACACAGGTGTGATTCTTTTATATATCTTTTAATATTTATTTTATTTTAAATATCCCTTTAGTTCCCTATTTTGTCATTCCACAGTGGTGCACAAAAAGCAGCAAAAATAGCAGATCACAACAAGCTATTTTTAAGGGGTGCTAGCCCTTCTATAAACACGTCTCAAGATTTGCCATTGACAATGGACGGAGAAATGACGTCAGAATGAGGTTAGGGGACTGACGTGGCCGGTTAAATTAGCCAGGATTAGGGTTAGTAATAGTCGGACAACATCACGTCGGACGTCTCTGTGTTTCCTAATCGGAGCCAGTCAGCTCCAGGCGAGCCTGCTGGCTCGATTGTATTCAAGATTTTGAATGATAAGCAACCTACTGCTGATTATAGGTTGATTTTCACACGAATCCGTTGTCAGCTGACTGATTTGATGCTATTGACGAGTCGACACAATAACATTAGACAACACGCTCCATATTTGGAGATATCTGCGAGTCATGATCACATGAGCTTGACGTCAGAGTAATTACTTGCGCAAGCAGAGCGCGCAAGTAATAGCTTTCGTCCATGTCGCCGTTTGATGCGTATGCGCCTTGCCAGCGTATGACGTAATGACTACTTGTGCTTGATATGGCGGTGTCAGATTACATAAATGTATACGTACATGTATACATAGGCCGGGGCATTAACTTTATTCCTCCCGACACTAAAACATGTCGTCATTATGTCACCATCGTAAACCAATTACACCCTGGCATTGGGTCCTTTAATCCACATCTTTATTACGTCATCATTGAGAGCTAGTTATACCAGTTATACCCTGACGTCATATGCTGCTACGACGCATCAAATGGGGCATACGCAAAGTAACCACAGTATACCGCTAATCAACTTACAAATTAAATATACATATACATAGAGGCATTTCCTTTAATCCACCCGACACTGATCGACATATACGTCACCATCGAAAGCCGTCTCTTACCATACTTAACAATACTACTTTTTTACCTAGGTACGTAGCAAATAGCTAAACCTAATAATTCAATATTTCAAACGTTCTTTCACGGAGAAGCTGAGATTTGACAGTTTGCAGCGGTCGACATGGCCTACTTGTGTGCAACAAGCAAGTAGCCACTCGACAGAGTGCAGTTCTATTTTGTTCTTGTTTTGTAAATCTCAATGTGATTTCTATAATGTTTAAATAATACTTTCACTTCAAATATGAAGGTTAAACACATCCTATTAAAGCCCAATAGTAGAAGTAGGAGTTTCTGACAGCTTCAAGGGCTAAACATAATTTTACAAAAAAAACAACACCCTTGTGATGTTAAATCTCTCACATTAAGGTCCTCTGAGTTGAGTATTTATCCTAGTGGGACTAACACTTATTAACTTACTAACACGCATATTTATTAATTGGCTAAACAACACATGCTTGTTTGATAGAGCAGGGGTTTTCAACCTTTTTATAGTACCGCCACAGAAAGGCTCAAGTACCACTAGTACCAGTGGTTGGGAAACTCTGAGATAGAGCACAGATGTAGAATATGACAATTGCATATTCCATGCTTTTGTGTGAATAGTTTAGCATTTCCTCCTTGCTTTATTCGGAGGACCCAGGAGCTAAGCCATCACAGATCTGTCGTATTGAGGAGGATTTGGGGGAGAAAATCCTGTTATTCAGGTCTGAGGAAGTTTGCTGTCAGCCCATAAAGTCGGCAGGGAGGCTCAGGTGCAGCAGAGAGAGACAATCCCCTCACAATCCGAGGGGAATAGACCTGTCAGTCCACCCTGCCTGCTCTCCAAGACACACACACACACACACACACACACACACACACACACACACACACACACACACACACACACACACACACACACACACACACACACACACACACACACACACACACACACACACACACACACACACACACACACACACACACACACACACACACACACACACACACACACACAAATAAAACCCGATCTTTTGAATATCATGTGATCGGAGCCGATTTCCTATCACCCGATACGATCGGGACAACCCTAATCATCATACATCATCTCAGCCAATCAAATCATCTCAAATTTGGTACACACAAACACAATTCAATTCAAAGGGCTTTATTGGCATGCGAAAGCATACGTTTACATTGCCAAAGCAGAACACACAAAGCTGGGCATATAGGAGGGGCTAGTGCCCCTCAAACATAAAGCAAAAACCATTTATTTGGCTGATACAGTATTAATGTTTATTTACTGATTATCGACATGACCATTATTTTATTCATATAATGTTTTATAACCATCGTCCAACACTATAGATAACCTTCACCAGGCTTTCCATTGACTAGAATATGATTGACAATGATTGACAATGATTATAATTCAAACGTGAATTACAAGTAAATTGTAGGCTTTAGTAAAGGAAAAAAAGAATCAAACATTAGGTTTCACTTAGGAAATAGGCTACCCCTATTAATGGCAGCTCTGGGCTGGCAGACAGTATAGTGGTGTGTGTGCGCGCGCGCGCGCGTGCGCGCGCTAGGGGGTGGAGGAGTGCATATTGGAGGAGAGCTGTTGCTTTGGAAGCGCGCAGGCAGTGCCAAAAAGGAGACGGTACAGCAGACGGCTGGAGTAATACACTGACAGCACGCGGAGATTTCATGAGAGGGGAAACGAAGATTCCATTGAAGAAATCCAAAACGATACCGGTATTGATAAAACGAAGATAGGCTATATCAGTCCGCAGACCTCTATTTCTTCAGAGTAGAATTATCCGTTCGGTTTTTCTGGCACATTCTGATAAGAGAAGATGTAGAAACGGGAAAGAAAAGTGAGACAGGAGAGTGTGTCGGAATTAGCTAGATGATTTAATTACGCCCTGTAGGATCCAATTAGGATAAAAGGGGGAAATATCACTCTCAAAGGTGCAAGGATTTTTCTCTATATTCATATTTTTTTGTTTATTTTTTAGAAAGCTTTAAAGTGCTGCGCATGGCGAAGTAGGAGCATCTGTATCATGATTAGATGAGTAGCCTAACAGGTTTAATACAGCTGTGCAAGTGTCACTTTTTAGGGATCACAAAGTTAAAAAGTTTGAGTTCAATCAAACAATTAATCAGATATTGAGCCATGCAGCAGCCAAGATTTAAGCAATTCGTTTAGTTGCCTGCACTTGCCACAGTTATAGTTGTCAGGTTCACAATGGTTTCACCAATATTTTAAATACCTATTGAAGCGAACCAAAATACAAGTCAGTAAACAATTTAAAGTTGGGAAAATAGGGTACCCTTTGCGATCGTTTCGAGAGATTTTCAACAAGAAGGACTTGTAGGCTATATTGGCTAAAGGCGATCACTGAACTCGGGAGCTATATGAAGACCGTTGGGATTCCCTCGCAGAAATGCCAGTGCCAGTGCGTGGCAGAAATGCCACCAGGTTCATGTACAAGGGACTTGGCACTATTCCAGATGTCCTCGCATACCGGCCCCCAGTTGTCCTACCAGAAGATGAGGTAGAAGGTGAGTATAGGCCTACTGTACCGAAACATGATTATCAGATTAGACGTTTTTGTAGGGAATCGAATCAAACGATTACCGCCGGTATAGCCTTGTGGTTGCGCACCTATGTTAGTCAAGAGTATAGACAATTAAGCGGCCCGGAGTCGGACCTTAATTGGAGCATTGAGCATTGTTCTTTCATTATATAACTACAACAGGCAGCCACGGAAGTGAAATGTTATTTAAACACCTTTGGGAGAGAACAGACAATCGGCCTATAGGCCTATAATTTATATTCTGTTCATTGACATTGAAAATCATTGAGGTAACATTGAGAATTGGACAGGCAGCCATAGGCTATAGCCTATACTCTTTGCATGATAACCTTTCTTAAATCATAACGCCTATAGGCTAAATTGTTTTTTTTTTTTTTTTTTTTACCCAGGGAAGTGTTTCTGAACGAGCGCCTTTTGATCAGTGCTTCTCTGCACACTATACTTTATTTGGAATTCACACAGCAACAAGTCCTATACTGGCTGCATTTGAGTCTGCTACTAGAGTAGGCCTACTTAAACTGTTTACTTTTCTGAAGCCTTCCAGTTTTGACATTTGAATCAGTGAGAATACATTATACAGATAAGGCCACCTCAGTAACATTTATGTCACTGACCCTGTTCAGATGTCATAGGCGGCCCTACTTGAGTCTTAGCTTTGAGTCTTGAGCTTTCTTCTTCTTTTTTTTGCAGTTTGCAGTATCACTTATACATATAACTTGCACTCTGGACTGGACCAGAAGCTGGTATCTTATTTACAGTATAATCTAACATTTTGCTCTTAGTTAAAATAACGCATCTGTAACATAACGCATCTGTAGTAAACTGAGTTGTGCAGCAGGAAAGTGCACATTTGTACAATATATCGCCTAATAATAAACAGTGACCGTATAGCAGAATTAACTAGATAAAGTGCCCCTCGGGGCACAGGTCTCCACCAGGGCAGGTCAGGTTGTGGCCTCCTGATGGAGCTATAATAAGCCAATGTGAAAAGGGTGCCATTTCTTCTTACGCCTTAGATGGCAATTGGATGATTTGAGGCATTTTGTTCCAAAAATGGGTTTTGCAAAACTCCACCTGTTGGTGGCGCTATAACAGGCCAATGTGAAAAGGGTGGGATATATTCCTCAGCCTAGTAGGAACACCTGTGAAAGATTTCACGTCAATTGCACGCTGCGTTCATGATTTGAGGCTTTTGTTCAAAACGGGCCAATCCTGTAAACTTTTAAAGCCAATGTTAGCCAATCAGGATGGAATATGAAATATCGGACAGATCTGTGTTGAGCACATGACTATAGAGATACTGTGTAACGATTTGCAGGATTTTTGGACAAAATATGGAGGAGTAATATAAAAAAATGTGTTTTACAAAAGTCGGCCTCCTGGTGGCGCTATATGACAGGCCGTTGCACACACACACACACACACACACACACACAGTGCAAAACATACTCTCTCCCCATGCCTTCGACCTGGTGGAGACAACAAACATGTCCATCAGATGATGAGGTAGTCCAGTGGAGTTGGTAATCGGTGGACTTAATGGGCCAATGTCGTCTCCCAGGAATAGTTTAAAGTTAAACAAATGGTTTTCTGGGTGAGCAGTGTCTTGCCCTTTTCAATGGCTGAGTGTCACACACACATACCATTACTGGGCTATACTGTAAAGTGGTATTACACTTTAAAACACCTCTGGGATGGCCTGTGCCGTGCCAGGCTGGTAATACAGTCTGGCAGTGTGCCGCAGGTTCGACTCCCAATCCCGCGGCCTTTACTGCATGTCACTATCCCCCATCTCTCTCCCCATTTCCTGTCAGCTTAAAAATATTAGAAAAATCACACCTGTGTGAAGTGAGGGGCGCTAATATATTAAAGCCTAACTTATTGATTAGGTGATGTAATGGTGATGTAAAACAAACGGTGTCAAAACAAACATTAAATTCTCTTTATTGTTAATAGCATTTCATGTTTGTGTTAGGGACAGGATGACGTACATTTCCCCTTCATTGTCAATGGTGTATTTAAAACAAACATTGAACTAAAAACAAACATTAAACCATGGAATAACGTGTTCCTTCCACACGCTGCGTCCAAACGGGGAAATAACTCCTACCTATGTTCTACACTTAATGTTTTTCATGTAAATTATTATATTTAGACCAACATTGATTTAGTATTATTATTAGGTGTCTCCAGGTTTGAAGAAACACTCGCTCAGCAGTCCGTGACAAAGAGACTGAGGCGAAAGAATAAGGCCCAAAACCAACCAGACAGACCAGCATCAGTCTTTCCCTGTGTGTGGAAGGGAGTGCGAATCCTGCATTGGTCTACTCAGACACACTGAACACTGCACCAAAAGCAGAAGAACCCCTATTATTATTATTATTATACTATCCAGAGCGCGACTCTATAGTCTCTCGAGACTGACGGCCGGATGCCAATATGTTTTAATCTTTCGTTTTTTCCCTGATGAAGGCTTAACCGCCGAAACGTTGGATATTCCTGTCTTACCTGCTGTCCTAATAAATATTGGTACTCTAGCTATTGGTGTGTGCAGCCACCTTCTTGTTTATTCAAGATCTCCTCTACAGTTTTCTCCCGTGTGCCGGCACTGCCACAAGGACTTTGGCGTGCGTAGAGCCTCTTTGTACACAGTATTAATCTTAGTTTTAAACATTAATCATACAATATTTTAGTTATTGTATTGAGACCCTGTATAATATAGTAAACACACTTATGCTCAGTCAGTATCTGTCAGTATAATGAATGCAGGTATAATAATGCTTTCAGTCATTGACCAACTTGATAGAGTCCTATGGGATTAGTTATGAAATAGCGAGCCTCATCAGTGCTGCAGAAAGAACATAGAGTAGCCTACTTTTCTAGGGTTTTCTGAATAATTAAGGATGTTATCATTGTCATACTCGTTCTGTTATTGTTTTGATCAACTTGCAAAGCTGATCAATGATTGGACTTTCTAGTTTTTAGTTAGTTTCTAGTCACGTGGTCTATAATGATGATGTGGCGAGATTTTCATGATTGGCTGGCCTCTAAACCAATGGGAGACTAGCCCTATATGGCCAATGGGATACTAAGGGCCGATTCATACTCCCATTTTACCGCTGTAGTGCCGAAATGATTTCAGCTCGTCAGAAACTTTCAGTAGCACCGAAGAGCCGACTTTAGGACGGTACTCGCCCCCCCCGAACCTCAAATGACGTCACATTGTAGGCTCTACAGAGCCGAACCGACTTTTATTCGGCTCTTAAATAGGAGTATGAATCGTGCCTTAAGGCTCATACATAGTCTGGATTTACGGTGGTGGGGTGACCACCGAACTACAACATGACGTCACGAGCCGCGGTGAAGAGCAAACCACCGCCACCGCTCCAGCCCTTCTCTCTGTTTTTACTCACCACCGCTCAACGTTATTTCAGCTCCAGTGGTCAGCTCACCACCGGAGCGGTGGTCACCTCACCACCGAAAATCCAGACTATGAATAGGCCTTAAGCCCGCCCTCCTCTTCCCACCTAAATAGTACGACTGCAAACACGATTACAGAAAGCCCCACTATAAGGTAGTAACGTACAATAACAATATGCAACAACGTTAAAACATTATTAAATCACCATTCATTTCCCCATTATGTAGGTCTACCTACAATTTTGGATTATGCATTAGAAACGGTTAAAGCTTGAATTGACAGTTTAAGCACATATAAGCTATAAATACGATACAACAGCAGAATATCTTGTGGCACCATATGACTTTGAGAGATTATACCATTAAACTGTAGCCACAGTGATAGTGGACAGTAATAATTGCGACCACAGGTCGCATTTCCCGGCAGTCAACTTACTATCCCTGATGTCATCAATATTAAGTCCATATAAGGGAATGCCCCATATATGGTCATGCCTCGTGACATCACGTGATGTCATCAATATTAAGCCCATATATAGAAATCCCTGATGTCATCAATATTGTCCAGCAACTCTACATCTCACCTCAAACCCTTAGATCGCCATATAAAATATGGAGCTGACCTTGTTCTGACATTCCATATGTCGATTCTTCCTCTTCGATGTCTCCCTTTTGACTGATACCTGTCCATTATTAGGACAGGTATTAGTTATTAGTATAAAACTAGAGTTCTCAACAGACCCGAAAATTAAGGCCCGGCCCTACCTGGGCCCTCATCAAACCCTGTACACTCAAGACACTGCCCCCGCTGCCGCCCTTATATCTCCATATATGGAGCTGACCTGTTCTGACACTCAAGACACTCCATATATGGCCAGTACAGAATTCATTCCATATGTTGATCTGACCCCCCATTCCAAAGCGCCAGCACTCACCCAGGCGGATGTGTGCACGTGACCTCGCCCTTCGCTTGTTCTCACCCTCAGGCGTCTTACTGGTAATAATATAATAATAATAAAAATCACACCCGTGTGAAGTTACAACATGATGATGTAAAACAAACATTGAGACAAAACAACATTAAACCTGTATAGGTGGCCTAAACTAGAAAAAGTGTCTCCAAGCATATACAAAGTTGACGCAGATCAGTGCAGTTATAGGGAAAGACACGATTTGGCCACCATGAGGCTGATTTGAAAAATCAGTAGCATTTCTTCCTCAGCCTGCATGCATTCATGATTTGCGGCATTTTGTTCAAAACGAACAAATAGGATGATAATATAATATTAATATCACTGTCGCAACATGAAATACCAATGTAAAGTTTTGCATTGATTCTCTAGAGCAGTTATTTGTTTTATCTCTGAAAGTTTCCACCCAGTTTTAGCCACTACATTAAATTTAGATGTGGTTATCTCTGATTGTCTGGCTACACATGACTAATGTCTGGCAAACTCTGTGGTCTCAGAAGTATCGGAAGAGTTTTTAAGGGGCGATTCACACTATGGTCCCGGGTGCGCACTCTTATTCTGCGGACTACACGTGGCTCTTGGGCTTTGCTTGGCATAGTTTCCAAAGTAAAACAAAATAATAATAATAATGCTAAAGTAGAATCCATAGCAAACTAATATCAAACACAACACTGGAGCACAGAACTGACTGACACAGTGAATAGCAGGCAGGCTGAAAGTGAAGTAGTATAACGGCAAAGAGCCAAAGAGGCAATGCAATGTGTGTCTGGATTTATTTGAGACAATGTCGCAGAGTTGATGGTCAGTGTCCGGGCGCGCCAGCCATCAAGCACACCACCATCTGGAGGATTAAAGTGTGTTATGCAAGTGTACCTGGGTACGCTGTTGAATCTCTGGCAATGTGAATCATGGCCAATTGGCCATCGGGGACCAGGCAACCGTATTCGGAAATGCTTCCAATGAAACGGATTCAGTCCGTCTCAGTGTGAATTGCCTATAAGATTCCTGCTTATAGCCAGAGTTTGGGGTTGAGGACACAGTGTCTACACTGTGTTCACTACCTAATGAGGTCATACAAGGTTTGGGAATAGAGTGAGTACGAGAGTTAATTTGTGAAGTTAATCCAGTAGTTTTGCTTGGCAACACTAAAAGCACTTTTGAGATACTTCTGTCTTAACAAAATGAATAATTTTGCCTTGTTAGCTCTTCAGCTGACTCTGGGGTCTCCCTCTGTGCCGATACGTTTAGACAGTTTTAATTTATGCTTACACCATCTGGATGCCGATGCCTACATGGCCAGAATACCCTAAGGGCCCGGGGAAAATGGATCTTTGACAAAGGAGTGAAAGTGTTCTAATGTGTTGCCATTGGGCACATAACCGGTGCCCAATGGCACCGTGCTATAACTACATTGTATGTAGTCATAGCACGTCATAGTACATATGTATAGCATAGTATAGTATATATGTATAGTTTTGTATAGTTTCATTATATAGATATTCCACTGTTACTTTCTTAGCTTACGCATATGTTTCATGATAAATGCTTTTTATGTGATGTATTCCCATGCTTTTTTGTTCTTGCTTAATGTAAATCGCTCTGGATTAAGAGCGTCTGCTAAATGCCTAAATTGTAAATTGTAATTAACATAATTATGAGTGCCGAAGTTGCAGCAACTCAGTTTAGCCTCAAACTAAGTGAGCACTGGAGCAGTGTTTTTATTTTTTTATTTTTTTAAACTGCAGAATTGGGACATTTGATTTCAAGAGAACTATATGGAATATATAACATCTCAGTGATTGATTTATTTTAATTATTGTTTATATTAATTGCAAGAAATTGATAAAGAGCTATGACATTTTTCAAAGAAAGCCCCATTCTATGAACACCAAATCTATATCAATTAGATATTGATATTAGAAAGCAGATGCCGTTTATTCCATATGGTGTCATAGATTTTAATTACACTGGGTGACTATATTCAGCTAACAAAATCATAAAGCTAGCAAAAGCTATGACCATAACCATTATCATCACCCTCATTAGCCATGATTATTATACTGTATACAGACAATTACAATGTATGCATTTAGCAGACACTTATCCAGAGCAAAGTGTGAGATCGGAATAAGCAGAATTAACATGAACTCTAGTCAGTAAACGACAACGTACTGTAAATCATAGAGTTGCATAGAGAACAATGTAGTGCCTCATAGAAACAATAGGGTACAAACAACAAGGGATACAAGGCAAGAGAAGTGCTAGGGGGTGAGGTGGGTCTCAGGAGTATTCAGACTACAGGGGAGTGAGTGTGCACTTCTGACTGCAACCATGGGGAGTTTATTTCAGTTTGGGAGCCAATAGGGAGAATAGTCTAGGACATTTGGAGCATTTCCCATGGGCTTTTTTACGGAAGGCTCAGACAGAATTCCTGTGTTCCAGCTGATCTAAGTAACCGTGGGATGGGTTGTAATAGCGGGAGAACATATAGTATGATAACAGCATCCTAAGGTTAGCAAGGAATGTCACCTCTAATACTAAGCATGTGTTGTATGGCGAATATAGGTTGCTACCTTCAGGAAGGAGATATGGTGTACCAGCATACAATAAGGTCAGACTAAAGAGGTCCTTTGTCCACCAGTTGACTTTGAGGCTTAATCAGGAGTTGTAGTAGCCACGGGGTAATCTAGGCAGTGGACATTGCTTGTCTTCATATCTTTATGTATGTGAATTGTCTTGTTCTTTGCGTTATGTCAAATGTATGTACATATATGTGTTCTGCATACTTGGCTGCTGGGTCGCAAGACAAATGTCAGCGTGAACTGACAAAGTACTATATCATATCATATCATATCGGCCAGTGTTGCTGTTGTGTTACTGTGCTTCTCCCAGTTGCAGTGATTGTGTGCTGTCCTGGTTCTCTCGCGAGAACCGGTAGAAGCTGCGTGAGGTCCTGATCACCCTCATTGGCCCAGCCAGTCATGTGACGCTCTGAAGGCCTCAGAGCGTCTACTATAAAGGACAGTCTTTGCCTGGATTCCGACGAGACGATCTAGGGTGTAATACCCATCCTAGTAATATAACATAGCACGTTGCAAGTAAATAAGGTAGTGTAGGGAGTCAGACTACATACTCCGGTACAGTAGGTGGCTTAAAGTCAATGGTTGCAACCTCCCATGAAATTCAAAGAAGAAGAAGAAGAAGAAGAAGAAGACGATGATTCCGACGAGACAACATTGCTTACCTAACTCCAGCTGTTCGTTACTATCTTGTTAGTTAACTTTTGCTTACCACTGTAAGTCATGGACCATTCTGCTTTCATATCTTACTCTATAACTAATACTGCTTACTAGTTATCTCTATTATAAATGATTGCCAATGTACTTGAAAGTCGATTAACTTCCATCATGTATCTATTGAGCCATTTGTACTGAAAACAACTCTTTTGTAACTCTGTAATTTAATTTGCAGTGAGGTTTGCTGTCCATTTTATGTTATGCGGATCTTTACCCCTAGACTAATTGGTCCGACACACACACACACACACACACACACACACACACACACACACACACACACACACACACACACACACACACACACACACACACACACACACACACACACACACACACACACACACACACACACACACACACACACACACACACACACACACAGTTATGTAGTACACCTGAAAACCCTATATGATTTCTTCAAGCAAACAACTGATAAAGCAATGCCAGGAATTGTAAACAGACAGATGTTGTCATTGTACATGTGTTGAAATAGATAAGACTATAGCACACAACATTGACTTCCTGGCAGTGACATCCATCTAATTTTTGTCCCCATTTCTCAGTACATCACTGACAGAGGCTGTGAACAGTATTTATAGATCACAGCATGCTGGAGAATTCCCCAGTCATCAGGCATTGTAGTGGCATGTAGATCATCCACCACTTTGTATGCAAAGCTTGCTTCATGCATGGTTTCAAATAGTGGGTTTGCCTGTAGCAATGTACTGTACAAAAGAAACACATGGAAGGAGATTTGGTACAACTTATCTTTTAACTTTACTATCTTTGGTTCAAAAACTTGGTCATTGACTTTGGTAAGATCATAATATTCATGACCTTTAGAATAGAGCTGTGTAACACTGTAAAGTGCACCCTAAGAAATAATAGACAGAAATGTAAAATACTTTGAAATAGCTTATTAACATGTAAAAACAAACATTGGTCAAATTGTTTTTATTTTTATATATATATATATATATATATATATATATATATCTATCACACACACACACACACACACACACACACATTGGGTATTAGCAGCAATATTGATCACAACATTTATATATACAGTATATTGTTGAGGGTTTGTGCAAACACAAACATTGAATGACATTGACAATGAATGGCCAGCTTTGAGTGTTTGTGTAAACACAAACATTGAGGTGAGGAGTCTGAGGACGCAAATTGTGATTGGCCGGAATGAGATGATGTATGATGATAAGAGCGCCCCTCACTTCACATGGGTGTTTAAACAAAATCACACCCATTTCATATCATTTCGGAACATTTAGGGCTTTTCAAATGGTCTGATTGTCTCCACCATATTATTTTCCTGGACTTTACAGAATCCCCGCCCCCCTCCCTGCCCCCCAGATAGTGCATAGCAGTGACATTATTTTTCTGGTTCCATCGTTCCTGACCCCATTCAATCGTTACTGACCCCATTCATTATTCCCAAAATATTTATTTCAATTAATTTAAGCCTAGAATCAAGCTATACAGGATGCTGGTGAACCATTAGGCTACCAAAAATCTTTTAATTCTGTGAAATAAATAAATAATAGTAGTTTTTGTTTGTTTTTCCTTCACAGAATCAAATGTTTTATGTTGGTCATGATTCACCAGGATCCAGGATGGCTTGATTCTAGGCTTAAAATAATTTATATAAATATTTTAGGAAATCTCTAAATGGGAAAATTGAATGAGGTCTGGAACGATGAAACCAGAAAATCGTTATGCCTCGCTATGCCATATAGGCCTTTAGTTTTCACTTAGCCACTTCTAGGCCAGTACTGATTATCAAAAACATCAGGTTTCATTTGGCAAATAACAAAATTACAATTATATTCATATAATTATGAACTAAATTATAATGACAGTCGATGTTAACGTTCACAGATACGTTACTCATAGACCTGCTGTATCATATTCGATACAAACATTACTTAGTGTTTCGGACGCAGGGCGGCTCGCCGGAACTGGGCCGGAACCCTGGGTGCATTCCTGTGGGTCTGGAAGTTCCTGGGACCCCCCGGGGACCCGCCACACGGAGTTGCACCACTTACTTCACATGTGTGTTGTTGTTTTTTGCACACAATCCACCGTTTCCTTTTTAGGCAGTGGATAACATGCGAGTTGATACTTGGTGATGACATTTATCCTGTAATTTAATATATAAAATAACAGCACCACACTGGCTTTCAAAGGAAGGCCGAATTGCCAGTCAAGAGACATAGGGTGATTGATGAACAGACAGAGTTTGCAATATTTTTGAGCTAAGAGAAGCTGAACAATTCAAAGTGGAATCTCTGTGTGCACGTGGTGTGCACTGCAGTAGCCTACCCTCCATTTTGACTGGCTGTAAGAATAATTGTTTTCTCCAGCTCCAGTCTTATTCCAGGGAATTTATAACATTTGCCTCAAGAACAAAGTTGTGAGATTGAAAATGGCCTACACTGTAAAAATCCTCAAGTGTTAATTTATCCATTTGTGATCTATTGAGTTACATTTGTACACTTTGAGTTAAATTCACACTCAAGATTTTGCAGTGTAGATGATGTCAGACAGATAAAGGAGTAAAAAAATGGAAATTGCAGCATTTTTCTTTGCAGACAGTTATCAGCTGCCTGCTTTAAAAAACTGCATACATTAGACAAAGACAATTCATCACATTGTCTTTCCTTAATGAAATAAATGAATAGAGCAACAACAAAGGTTGCATAATCATATACATTCCCATTATATGCAGTGGTTTGAAGAAGGTACTGTATCTACTGTACGCTGTACTGTATGATCTCACCTTAGGACAATAGTTGAACCATCTTAGAAGAATGAGCCTTTTAGTCTCAAAAGAGAAACATGATAACGTTTCTGTCCTCTTAGACCTTCATGTCCTGTATGATGAAGGTGTACAACCTCGTTTGTAAATCAAGTTTTTTATAAGTCCTAGACGCATCCCCATTTTTTCCAACCCGATTTCGCACCAGTGAGGGGTGGGAGGGTCTGGGGGCTGTCTGGACGGCAGACGCCTGTGGAACTTGAAGGACAACGGGATAAAGAACTTCTGTCCAGTTGGCTATAATTCACAACAACTACTACTGTGTTGAACTTTGAAAGTATAAATATAATTTATGAAAAGGCTACTACAGTGAAGTCGGTTCGTTCATGGAAGTTGTTGTAGGCTATGTGGGCATTATCTGACAAGGTACCATTTGAGTGGGCAAAACCTTATATATTTTATACTAAATTGTTGGGTCAATAGGGTCAATATAAGTAAAATAATATAGACTTTCCATGAGTATCTTTTTATATTTTTCCAAAAAGAATACAAACAGCCAATAATAGCATATTACAAGTTATGAAGTGTCATAATCTTCAGTGTCGTGATCTTCATATATGGAGATGGCCATATATGGTGGCGTGACATGTCACAAGATGTGATGTCATGAGGCGTGACCATGGAGGTCTCCATGATGTCACGTGATGTCACGAGGTCAGATCCATATATGGAGATCTAATGGTCTCCATGATGTCACGTGATGTCACGAGGTCAGATCCATAAATGGAGATCTAATGGTCTCCATGATGTCACGTGATGTCACTAGGTCAGATCCATATATGGAGATCTAATGGTCTCCATGATGTCATGTGATGTCACGAGGTCAGATCCATATATGGAGATCTAATGGTCTCCATGATGTCACGTGATGTCACAAGGCATGATGGATTGGCAACCATACATGGTGGTGTGACGGACACAAGATGCAGGGTTTCATAGTAAATGCGACCTTTGGTCGCAAAAAAACAAACAAAATCAAAACTACAGTACCAGTAAGACCCCCCGAGGTTGCGTTTACCCATCCGCCTGGGTGATGGCAGAGGTGAGCACTGGCGCTTTGGCATGGGTCTTGAGTGTACAGGGTTTGATGAGGTCAGATCAACATATGAAATGTCAGAACAGGTCAGCTCCATAGGGTGGCAGCGTGGGCAGTGTCTTGAGTTTACTGGATTTGATGAGGGCCCAGATAGGGCCGGGCCTTCATTTTCGGGCCTGTAGTTTTTGCCAGCTGCCGGGCGCAGCTGCACTAATAACTTTGGCCTCTAGAGTTTGAATGGACAGGTATCAGTCAAAAGGGAAACAGACATCAAAGAGGAAGGACGGATGGGGAAGGATCAACATATGGGATGTCAGAACAGGCTCCATGTATGGAGATCTAAGGGTTTGAGGTCAGATGTAAAGTTGCTGGCCAATATTGATGACATCAGGGATCTCCAAATACAGTATGTGCATTCCCATATGGGCTTAATATTGATGATATCAGGGAGATCCATCCCTGATGATGTCATGTGATGTCACGAGGCATGACCATATATGGAGGCGTGGGGTGACAGACGGACGGACTGACGGGAAATGCATGTTTTCATAGTAAATGCGACTTGCGGTCTGCTCACCACCTACAACGATCCCGATTGTGGCATAATGTTAGTGAGGCTCAAAAGAACACTCATTAAACCATGACCAACTAGATAAAGTGCACCTCGGGGCACAGGTCTCCACCAGGGCAGGTCAGGTTGTGGCCTCTTGGTGGCAAGGGTGCCATTTCTTCTTACGCTAACGCCAATTAGGATGGAATATGAAATATCGGACAGATCCGTCTTGAACACATGACTATAGAGATAGTGTGTAACGATTTGCGGGATTTTGGGACAGAATCTGGAGGAGTAATATCCTTTTGAATATCAGTTTTTCAAAAGTCGGCCTCCTGGTGACGCTATAACAGGCCGTTCTGGATATTTTGGGGCAGAGGTTCATCGTTGGCATGATCCAGGGAGTGTGTGCAAAATGTGGCACCGACCAGGTTAACGGTGCCGGAGATTAGCTGGTAACAGACGGATGGACAGACTCACACACACACGGACGGAGTGCAAAACATACTCTCTCCCCATGCCTTTCGGCCTGGTGGAAACAATGAAGTAAAGGGATGAGATCATGATACATTGCAAATAACACTGGAGTCTATTCCATTAGCCACAACACCAAGAGAAGCTTATCCACAGTCAACCAAAGAACATAATCATAAGTAAGAAAGTAGTAGTTGATGCAACATGTACAATCATGGAACAAGAGAATGTTCAATCTAGGGAAAAAATTTCTCTTTGTTTTCCAATCTGTAAGCAGAGCTTAGAAATTGCCAGGTCAGTGTGATCTCATCTCTGTTAAACCTAATGGGACGGTTGGATGTCTGACTGACATACAAATAAAACATGGACATGTGAGACGTAAGGGAGGAGAGGGAGGATTCACTGCGATGTTGCCTTGAGATGATGAATGTAAGACAAAGGCGCAAACCTGACAGCAGATCAAACACTCCAAAGCAAACAGCTCTGTACGAGTGTGCTGAAGAATAAATACACATCAATAATGAAGAATAAACAAACATCAATAAGCTTCCTTTCAGAAAACATTTGGTACCATTATTCTATTGAACACTATAGATAACCTGTCATGGAATTGTGGGACAATATTTGACATTGAATCATGGCAAAATTCATAAAATCGGCATGCTTATTTTGTTTTGACTGTAAACAATATGAATGAATAACTTTCTTGTGATAGCATTCTGGGCAAAGAATGATAGAATGGGAAAACATTATGTACGATAAGACTAGGTAGGCGGATTTCTGAACTGTCCACAGCCCTCCTCTGAGACAGAAGTAGACAGAAATGGTGCAATAATGACCATTAAGGACAAATTATATGAAGATAGGTTGAACATGGATGAAGTGCTCCTAGGCCTGGAGGTCCATAAGAGAGGGGAGACTATGGGGAGACTTAATTGAGCCCAAGACATCCTGGACTGTTTCCCTCTACACTGCCTTCTATGCTTATAAACGTCATATACACGGCCAGATCCACTCCTACTAGCGCGACAGGGTCCCATGCAGTTACCGAGCTGGACTGTGGGAGGAACAATCATTGCAATGTCTTAAGAAGCTGTTGTGCTCGAGATATCCAAAGATGGATGCTGCAGCTTAGGCACAAAAGGCATAAGTCCGTAACTCAACACAGTTTGACTCCTGTGTCGAGTCCTTTGTAAATACTGCTGAGGTGCCTGCACACAATGAGGTTTTATATGTGTCAGGCTGCGACTGTCCTGTCAGATAGGAACACACAAGGTTTCTGGAGGTGTAACTGCAAAAAATAAATAAGAAAAAGACAAGACGGATGCAATAGTAAATGTCACAGAGAAACCACCTGCAAAGTAGGTTATGAGATTACAGCACTGATACAGGGCATGCCTGCTTTGTACAACCAACAAAATGAGCACTCCTCCTCCCCTTTTTCTCAAATTCACTGTCCCAACAGTGATTTAGCAAAACTACAGATTTCTTAAATTCACTGTAACATATACTGGTACATGTTGAATGAACAATTAGCACAGGTGGGGGATGATTACACTGAATAGGGAACAACATCTGGGGGACAGGTTGGGAAGTGACAAGGTGACATTTGGTGACAGGTGGGAAGCACATGATGAGACCAGAGATAATTAGGGAGGTAGACTGTGATTAAAAGCGTATAAGAACAGGCCTTTATCATCAGTTTAAATTGAGCTGGAGAGTTTAGGACGTTCTGTGTCTGATTGGTGGTGGGGCCTGATCAACCAATTCACCATGTTGAATTGGCGGCTCAATCATCATCAGATAAAGGAGACCATTTCACTCGGATTTGGCCGTAAATTATCTTTGTGAATGGGGAAAATGATTTGGGCAGGAGCATACAGAGAGCTCGGGGGAGAAAAGTAGAGTGGGGTGTGAGAGAGTGCGTGCCTGCGTGTGTGCGTGCGAGAGAGACTGAGAGACTCACAGGCACCTCACAAACCCACTTATATTAATGGTAGATGTCACTCCATAGACTCCTGTAGTCAATGTGCCTCATAATAATCTAGACATATCTACTGGCAGTGTGTAAGGAGTCAATCGCCATTTTAATATTTTGCAGGTTTCCCCATGTTAATAAAACTAGCATATACAGGTATAGGTTTCTGGTGGGGAAGAGGTCTAATAACAAGAGTTATAATAATCCTTAATTCATTATAGTAATTAAGGAGAGTTTTTTTCCCCTCTTATGTCGGTGCAGATCAGTGCCATCAGTCAGGACAAGATTGGAACTACCGTAGGATAAAACTGAACTGACCTAAACATGTACATTATTTAAAGTAAGACATCCCAAAATATTAGTATCCATGATGGCCTTAAGTGATGCCGTAGAGCTGCTACACAGTGAGATAAAACGTGTGGAAACTGACAGTATCCCTTACTGATACACAATACTGTAGTGTACATCATTTGACGTCTGGCATTTTAACATTATAATCGTTAAATCATGTGAGTTTAAATGTCCAGTATCGTACAAATTATCAATTAAAACTATTCTAGAGTGTAAGCAAGGCTTTATTAGATTATAACAGAAAAATCACACCAGTGTGAAGTGAGGGGCGCTCTTATCATCGTACATCATCATGACGTAAAATTGACATATTTGCTCAGACACTGACGTAAAATTATCCATTCATTGTCAATGGGAATTTAATGTTTGTGTAGGACAAAGTTTGTGGACACACCAAAAGCTAGAATAATCTGTCAGATCTAATAAGAAATAGCATAATATGAAAAACAAGATAGTGCTGAAGTTGACATAGAAGAACTTTGTGTTTTTGAATAACTCTATCTACATCAAACTGAGGTTCTCTACCTTTGATGTGCAACTGCACCTTTTAACATTTCAAACAGAATTCCTGATTGCAAGCGGAGATAGTCTAGGTGACCTAATGACAATATGTTTACAGTGCATTTCCCAAAGGTTATCAGACCGTCTCCTTCTACTGCTCTCCTACCAGAGTCATTGCATCTTTCCACAGAGATCCGTGAGGCATTCAAAGTGTTTGATCGGGATGGGAACGGCTTCATCTCAAAGCAGGAGTTGGGGGTGGCCATGCGGTCTCTAGGCTACATGCCCAATGAGGTGGAGCTGGAGGTCATTATCCAAAGACTTGACATGGATGGTGAGGCTGCCTTTTCTCACAGGTTTTCAATGACTCAGCAATCGCATGTTTAATACACTCACACATGCACACAAGCACATAGTTAATTACTTTAACCACTTTCACCCTGGCATCACTATTTTGGGCATGTCATGATAATCAAACATTTAGAAATAAATAATACATAGATAAATCCTGTGTAAATAAATACAAAGATTGATCATTTATTTTTGAAAATAACAGATCTAAAAGTGCGAGCGAGCTCAAGTGGTAATAAAAAGTATTAACTTGTGATGTTGTACATGGTTCACAGAGGGGATGGGGCAATCCCCCTTTATCACCGGTGGGGATATATTTCTTTATCCCTGCTTCTGGTGAGAGTGAATTAAATACATGCATTTCCTTTAGGGAAATGTAAGCTGTATTATGTTTGATTGTTTATTTTTGATAACACAATTTAACAATTTATTAAAACATGATCATAACCACATACTGTATAAATATATATAAATAAATGTTTCCCTCCCTCCAAACGCAAATAATGTGTGAACCCTGTGTACTGTATCTGTGTGCTGTGAAGTAAAACACACAATAATGTGTGTATATCTCTGACTGCATGTTTAGGTGATGGCCAGGTTGACTTTGAAGAATTTGTTGCATTGCTTGGGCCCAAACTCTCTTCTGCTGGAATGCCTGATAAATTCCATGGAGCAGACTTTGATTCTGTGTTTTGGAAGGTATAATTACATCCTTATCAGCACATTCATTTCAATCAAGTCTACACAGTAAAATCCTGAGTGGCAGTTTAACCCAGCAAGTGCAAAAACTGACCTTTACCAAAGCTGGTGGGACTTTCTTGGGTCCATTTTTACACTATCAGAGTTATACAAACTCACTCTGTAGCTCTTTCCATTATCAGTTAATTAGGCCTTTCTGTTTCTTCTTCTGAGTAAGATGATTTTCCTTGAGGGCCTTTATGCTGTTTTGTGATAATGACCCAGCCATTCTAATTAAAATTATTATGCGGAGATGACAGAAGCAAACCAGTCATTCAAGCAAGGGTGTAATTCATATACTAAATGGCCTAAGAGAATAAAGTTCTTCTGCATAGCAATGGGAGACTGCAATAGCATTGTAATAATTAATTGACACAATTTAACAACCGCATGTCGGAGTGAAATTTTCACTTTCCACACAAAATTGTACCAGACAGATTTCACAAAATGTAAAGCATTTCAACAAGTGGGTTTGTTGAAAAATAAGATGTGGACATGACATGAGTCATGACCTGCTGGTTGCTGCATAGTGTGGTTGCTGACATGAATTGGCATGGGAGATGCTCAGTACAACCACAGAGCTTACTTACATGCTGTGTTCAAATGCATAGAACCATTCTGGTGGTATTGGATTTTTACCCCATATGAGTACATTACTGCCTACAATTTGTAAGGTGATAAACTCACCGTAAAATATATTTACTTATATATTGTAATTATGTATGATCAATAGTTCATATGTTATTAATATATTTTTAACATTTAATAATGACCATTTTCGGCTCGACTTTTCCACCAATCGACACTTTCAACTGCTTTGGAAAATTGCCAACAATGCAGAGAGTGGTTGATTTTTAGTGTGAGTTAATTGGCCAAACATGCAATACCAGTGATTTTGTAGGCCTACTTGGTTGATATGGTCTATTTCTGTGTTCCGTTCTCTTCAGTGTGACATGCAGAAATTAACAGTGGATGAGCTGAAGAGGCTGCTTTATGACACCTTCTGTGACCACCTCACTATGAAAGATATTGAGAACATCATTATGACAGAAGAGAGCCACCTGAACAGTCCAGATTGCCATGTGGATATTGATAGTATGGCTTAAATATACACTTTCTGCTTTTATATATATATTTAAATTAATATAATAAAGTATACTGAGTGAGTGAGTGAGTGAGTGAGTGAGTGAGTGAGTGAGCGAGTGAGCGAGTGAGAGAGAAGGCATCATGTTATGAGCTTCTAGATGAGCAATTTTTAGATTAGAATAATTGTGTGGTTATTGGTTATTTTGCCCTGTCAATGAATGCTGATATATTTTCTTAAATCTCTCCACAGCAAGCCCAACAAACCAAGTGAAACACACATGTGTCCGGAAAAGCCTGATTTGTGCCTTCGCCATTGCATTCATCATCAGCGTAATGCTCATCGCAGCCAATCAGATGCTGCGCAGAGGTATGAAGTAAAGAAGAGGGCCTCAGTTCACTTTCAGCCTTGTAACAAAAAGGACAGCAGGAAGTTTCAAAAGCAACCCTGAACCAAAATATCACGTTTTTTTTGGCTTTTGGATGATTTACCAACCTGTCTGACCCGAGATTCAGCTAGTTCATGACAACGACCAATCACTATGAGTTGTTCTCTGAAATGGACACATGTAGTCTACACGAATCTACATGGACCAACATGCATGGTGAATATTATAAAACTAAGAAGGAAAAATGGTTTGATTCAAGGGCTGTAAAGTACCTAAAGTTAAAATGTTTACTGTAATAGCAGAATTAACATATCTTTCTCAGAAATTAGATAGGACCTTAAGGCTGTATAAGAGAAAATGTTAGCAGTGCATGTAATTATTGTAATTATCATTATTTTAGCATTATTTAAGTATTCAATATGGTTTAATATTAACAATCTGCTATCTGGGAGACTGACATCCTTTGATATTCAAACAATTTAACATTTTATGTTTTAACATTTCAGATAATTAGGCACAGTTACATCAATTTGCACATAGACAGCAGCAGTAATAATATGAATAATAAAATAATAATATATTATTATTATAGTTTTTTATTAAACATTTGTTTCATAGACAAGGTTGTGGACTGTGGAGTGCCTGGTAGCTCAGCCAGTTGGTGCATTCATTGATCATCATATCAGGATCCTTATGAGTTTTCAAATCATGTCAAGCATATCCATTTCCATAGAACTATGGGAAGTATTGTTTGTTTGTTTATTTATTTATTTTAAAAAAATCAAGTGGCCCATGCAGTTTAAAGAGGTGTGATCAAAGTAGAGGAAGTAAAGAATTGACAAGAAAGATGAAAGAGAGAGATTGGAAATATACTGTATTACACAGGCCAAGTGACAGAACCAAATCCATCATACTCCAACTACAAAACTGCACAGTCTGGTCTATTGATCCTGAGAGCACCAGCATAGCCCACTTCAAAAGATGTCAATTGGGCGGTCTGTCTGTCTGTCTGTCTGTCTGTCTGTCTGTGCGTGTGCGTGGAGTATCTGTATACGATATGCACCTGCAGTTTTACTGTGTAGGTCAGGAGGTGATGATGTGAGTTGACTACTCTGAATGTAAGCACCAATAAGAAACTGAGACCTAATGTATTTACATGACATTGTCGTAATAAAATGAGGGTATTCAAAGACAACTCATCTCCATCTAAACACGCATAATCCACATGCATGTACAATGAATAAAAAATAATGTGTTTTTTGTGTGATATCAAACAGTTGTATCTATTGAAATGATTATGCAAATTATATAGTGATCATTATAAAACAATAGGCTATATATATAGTATTTTAAATGTTTCTGTAAATGTCACATTTTTCGTAGATGTGGAGACCATTTAAAAAAGCTCTACACATTCTGCTGTATACTGTGAAGGATACTAACATATCATGAACAATGTTTTGACATGGACCATGATCCTATCACCTTTTACATATGGTTATTATATTTTCTTATTTGGAAAAGTCATTAAATCCAAGTGATTATTATGAATGTAAACATATTTTGTAAAAGAAATATATAGAAAATAATGAAAACAAAAATAGGGAAAAAGTAAACTGAAGCTGGATGGACACTAAATACATGACTATTGTGCTTTAAGGCCATGCAGTTACATTAGCTTTTCCCCTGTCAAATATTTATTCTTTTCAGATTTCTTTACAAAGTTTCAAAATTACTTTTATGAAATGCTATATATTTTCTCTTGCTCTTTTTATCTTAAAGTTAGGTTAAAGTAAACTACTCGGTAAAAGACAAATGTTTAAACAGCGTGGAAGAACAATACTTGATATTTTATCTTTAGTATCTAACACTTTATGTGAGAACTGCTTGTAATGGTACCTCATGTTAACACAACATTTAGGGTATTGTGAATGTAAAATCTAGCTGTTGTATGAAATAATAAATGATCGATGCAAAATAGATCTTTAAATAACTATTGTGTATCCTATTATCTATGTTAAGTTACTGTTTAAAGAGCAGGTTATACAGAGTAGGCTACTGTATGTTTAAAGATTCTCTGATGTTTACGGTTTCCCCAGGTACGTTATTTAATTTTGTTGTCTTCAATCGTGTGCTTTTGTAAATTACAAAGTCAAACACTGTGCAGCTCTGATACGTCTATAATAAGTACCCATTTCAAAATTAGAAACCAGGGAGAAACCCATTTGGAAAAATAATGACCTGCCTCTGGATGTGTTGGAGTTGGAAATGACTGTCATCATATTGTAACACCTAATAAATATTAATGCAATATCGATTTACTAAATAGGAATGGAAAATGTCTATTCTGTGAACCATGAAAGCTTTGATTTTCTATTGTTATTTGTTGTACTATACTACAGTGTGGCATTATTCTTCATATCTACATTGAGAATGTCATGGTGAGTCAAATTGTGTGTACTGTAACTGCACATACTGGTCACTGCATCAAATATGCACTCATATGTGGTTTCTGGATGCATGTAGTCCAATAAACAGGAAAGGAGATCCATCCTTTCAACTGTTCTGGTTTCATTTGTATAGTCAAAGTAACCTAACCCTTGCACCAATCTGCTTTCTCTCTAGTCCTACTCTACTTCAGGGGAAGAAGAAAAAAAGGAAACTGTGTGGGGATGACTGATTATCCTGCATGCATCGATAAACTTGATGCACAATAACTTAATAAGTAGGCCTATGTCATATACTGTAGCTCAAATGAGTGGCCAGGTGTGACTGCTTAAATCAGTCATGAGTCCCCCATCCCACCTAGACGTGCCGCAGCATTCTGAATGAGTTACTGGAACTAAAGAAATAACAAATTAGAAAAATGTTGCACAGGGACAATCTGGAGCTCTAGGCAGTTGCCGTGAATTCAGGAACCATTTCATCAACATTGGCTATAAGGCCTGACTCACACCTTTCGATCTAGCATACAACATTGATGCATGCATTTCCAATGGAAGTCACATGGTTTGACACAACATTTTTGTTGTATGGCTTTTGGCTGTGTTTCGACTGCCCCCCTCCCCCTCCTCATACAACACAAATGTTGTGTCAAACCATGTGACTCCCATTGGAAATTAATTTGCGAGCTTGCATCAGTCAATAAGTCTCATGCATCAGCTATACATCAATCTGTTGTGAAGGTGTGAGTCAGGCTTTACTGTGATGGCTGACCATTAGATAATGACCATTCGGGGACAATTCGACACACGCTGGGGAGAATCAGAAAGGGTGATTGCTAGACGGTGATTGCCTCTCTAGTCTCAGTCTCTACAAGCTACGGCTGCCCTACAGCCGAAGCATAGGAAAGGACACTGATGCTGCCAGTGATGGAGACTTGACAAGGTGAAGTTGTGCATCACACCATGTGCATCTCAGTCATATAACAATAACACGCATGCACACAGTCACACACACACACACACACACACACACACACACACACACACACACACACACACACACACACACACACACACACACACACACACACACACACACACACACACACACACACACACACACACACACACACACACACACACACACACACACACACACACACACACACACACACTCCTTGAGACGAGAGTACAGGAATTGCTATAATCTATCCGAGATAAAATAAAAGCATAGTTGACCTTGTATAAGTCAGGAAAGGATAAAGGTACACATTAATTTGAGCAATGAGGAAACATGATTGAATCTCACAAGGCTTCTAAACCAATAAGCTCAAGTCGAAAATCACACCTACGTTAAGGGCACCATGCCCTTAACCACCATATAGGACAACCTGCCAAGATTACCCTGAATAATGCTGGTTAGGTCTGAAGGGCCAAATAAAATGATCTCAGATTGCTTTGTTGTACGCCTACAGCTGGAGGTGGCCGTCTGTGACATCCAACACTTACTGTCGGACAGACATGCTAGGAATTATGCAGCACATGGCAACCTTGGGTTTTTAGAGGGATGTACTATAGAACTGGCTGTCCACATACGTTCATAACAATGAAAGTGGATGCTGTATCCATGGATTATGTAAATATAAAATAGAATGGGAACAAGTAGGAATCCCCTATGGAACACCTACATGTGAAGGGTACCTGAGATGAAAGAGCTCTATTAAGAACATTCTGCCTGTTTGATAACAGCAGAACGAGTCAACAGTTGGATTCCCAGAGGCAAACCAATTTTCCTACATACCATTTTAGTACTTTGTGGTTGAATGGATCAAACATTTAGATCTAAAATGATTCTAGCTGTCACCAAAATCAGCAGCAAGAGGATCAATTTGTGGTCTTAACTTATCTCCGACAGCCTGAAGGCAGGGGGAGATTATGTTTTTGCCCCTGGGTGTCTGAGGCTATCTTTAATGTGATTTAATGTGATCTAAGTGTTGCAGTTTGCAAGCACTGTCTTTTTTTTAATGAGTCGCGCTGCTTCCTCCTGCATTAGGTGCAAATTCAAAACAGGTGGTACGCAGGGTCGTTCAGTGACTTACGATGAGCGCTTCCAAACTCCAGCAATTAGAAAAAGAATCACCTGCAGAGAAGATCTTGACAGAAAGTAGCTCATAACATGTCTACGGTGGATTTTTGTGAAACAAACGCTTGGCAGATTGAAAGAGGATAATTCAAGCTTGGCCTAGAGCTGCAATGTTATTATTTAAAAGATCTAGAGTTGCAAATTGCGGCTAGTCTAGTATCAACTAACACAGTCCCTGAGGCTGTCACAAATCACAACCTTCAACATCAACCACATCAGAGCCCAAACCTCTATCTTGAACTTTAAAGGAAATAGCAAACTCGCACATGATCAAAATCCAGCCAAATACACGTACATGTATACTGTACCCTGTCACAACTCACTACCTTCAACAACAGAAGCAGTATAGAGTAGAGTAGACTATATCTTTCACATCAGTCTTCATTCAAGAACCAGAAAGAGTCACTGAACATGATACATTGCCACCCAGTCACTGGGGCCTAATAGCAATGTATTATGACAACAATAAAGCAGCAGCTTGAATCACATTAGTAGCCTACACGGTACACAATATAAATAGCGCAACAGCTTGAATTACATTAGCTAGCAAAACACAAAATCACAATAGAGCAACAGCTTTACATTTATATACACAGCATACAACACAAGCAGCAGCTTGAGAGAGAGAGAGAAAGACAGTGAATGAATGAATGAATGAAGGCCATGAGGAATTTGCCAGGTTTTGGGCTTGGTGCCAACATTTGCCACCACGCAAAACCTCTTGAACCTAAAGTCACTTAAATAAATGTAGGCCTAAGTGACCAATAAGGGCCACATTCACATACAGCAGAAACAACACAACATCACACTGTGTATTCACATCTGTCACTGAAGATGATTAATTGCCACCCAATCATCATTGGGTCCAAAAATGACAGAACAGCAGCAAAAAAGGGGAGGGAAGGTCCATACCTTAAACAGCTATAGTCTTCTACTTGACTTCATCAGTTGAGTAAGTGATGGCCAGAGTCAAACTTTGGAACTCAGTTCGTCCTCGGAATAGCCCTCCAGCAGAGTCTCCAGTCACTTACTCCATCCTCAGCTCAGCTCCCAGTGTCATTGGCAGTGACCCACCTCATTCTCATGGCTGCCACCTCACAGCCATATTAACAGATGATATACATGTAGTTGCTAAGAAGACATTTAGCTTGATATACGGATATCAGCCAGTATAGATCAGCCATATACGGGCTGATATGGTGGGGGAGGTTCACCTCAGCGCCCTCCATTCAAGTTATTTTCTCACTTTAAGGTGGCATTGACTGTTGTTGTTATTAGAAGTGGATGTAGTCTGTGAGACTGAGGGCGAGTCTGCAACTCTCTTCCTATTCCCATGGATTGGCTCCACCCCTCTCACCTGCTCTCACTCACTCTCTCAATCACCAATCTCACCTGTTCTCAGTTCTCACTCATAATTCTGCAGTGGCCTCCAGTTCACTATGTTCAGCCATATCAGTTTGTAGGAAGACGAAGATTTTTTCGAGGTTGGTATAGCTAGGGATCTTGGATCTTAAAAAATGGCTACTTTCAAAAACGAATTCCTCAATATCGTGCCTCCATGACCTAAAATCAAGATTGCAGTGGTTAAATCTACATTTTTGTGGGCAACTAGAAAAGTCGCAATTTTGGAAAAATTGGAAAGTGTGGTTGCCGCTATCGCTTATATAGGCCCCTCCCACTAATTACAATGTGATCATGTGTTAGTAAGTTTTGGGGGATTTATCCCCCAAAATGTTTTGCAACAAACATTTTTGGCATTTGCGGTGCCCGCTATGGATGAAAATGGAATTGTTTTTGGCTCTGTCACCATGACATGTGATTCAAATTTGGGATTACGGCCAAACGATACGGATTACGGCCGAACGATACGGATTACGGCCGAACGATACGGATTACGGCCAAACGATACGGATTACGGCCGAACGATACGGACTACCAAGATTCTGCCTATGGTCTTATATTCGGATAGGTGCGGAGATCATGTGCACCAGGAGGAGGAGCAAAAATTGTGTTTTGGAGAAAATACAAAATGGTGGCCTATATGGGAAGATGCGTCATGACCCAAGGAATCCAGGGAAAGGGACATTTAGATTTTACGACCTACGGTTCAAGAGTTATAAGACAAAACGTAAAGTGGGCCGTTATTGCGCCAATGAAACTATACGACATATCTCTTAGCAAAATACAAGCGCTCCATTCCCGATGAAGCCGGTCGATTTGTTGCCCTACTAATGAGGCATGTATGGGTGGGTATTTCACATTTTTGAAGGCTGCTAGCCCCTCCTATACAGGTTTAATGTTTGTCTTTAGTTCAATGTTTGTTTAATAAACGCCATTGACAATGAAGAGAAAACTTATGTCATTTTGTAACTCATTGCGTCATATTGTCTCTTTATTGTTAATGGCATTGTTAATGGCATTTAATGTTTGTGTTGGCACTGTTTGTTTTACATCACAATTACATCACCTAATCAAGTTAGACTTTAATATATTAGCGTCCCTCACTTCACACAGGAGTGATTTTTACATGATATATCATGTAAAAAAGGAGTGCGAAGCCAGATGTATGGAGAACCAGGATGACTGGAAGCAACGATGGAGGGCTTGTATGAGGACAACCTAGAGAGGTAGCAGCTTTAAGAGGATTCATATCTTAAAGCTCAACCCTCTGAATAAGGTGTATAGTAGTTCACATCGAAACATCACCTTTGTGAGCAGCACCATTATTATGAATGAAAAATGCTTAAAGTGTCTAAAGTGTCTTGCATTGATTTCACATCTGGCCTACAGGCCACCTCTCCGTGGATTCTTCAGGATTATTCTAGAACATCTGCCATATAAGCATATTGCATATTTTATTTAGCATAATATGGCATATTGCCTGGCCCCGTTATTTCTGCTTGCTACATTTATTATTATTTATAGGGCATGCCTCCTGATGGAGATTTGCACTCCACTGAGTGCACCTTTCTACAGTAGTTCATATTCCTATGAGCCGCTACAACCAGTTTGAAGCAATGTTTGTATTAACATTCTCAAGTGTCCAAAGTACTACATATTTTTACGGTGACTAATAGAAATCTGACAAAAGGTACATGTTTGTCTTGCCCTTGATGATAATGTGGTTTGACATGTTTAAGTGATGAAAGGCTCTTGGATATATACAAACTCCAATATCTGAGTTTATTTTCAAGTAGAGCAAGTCTTCATTAGACTGACAGGTCCATGACTCAGCAGAGGACAACACTCCCACTGTTCCCTGAGCTCTTCCATCTCACAGCTAGAGACGACACACTCTCTGGTGCTCCCCTGAGGACACTCATACACACACTACTAGTTGCTTGACTTACCTGTAGTGTCAAGACAAGAGTCTATAGGGAATTGTTTCCCAAAGACTGGGTCACCCACTACAATTATTTGACAACTTTAGCTACAGTTAGCTTCTAGAGTTTGGTTATTATTATTATTACAAAAGATACATTAACCACTTTCAGCCCTATATACTTTGGCAATTTTGGAAAAAAAGATTTTCATTAATTTTGAAAACTTGAAATGCATAAGTAGGCTACTTTTACTTTTGGTAAGTATATGTTGATGCCAATACTTTAGTACTTTTACTCATTTTTTTAACACCAGACTTTTTAACACCAGATTTTCTATTTCTACATTGTGGTATCGATACTTTTACATAATCAAAAATTATAAGTACTTCTTCCATCACTGCTTGCAGTCAAAGGGAAGAGCAAAGGCAGGAAGAAAAAAGATTTCAAGGTAAGTAACTGTAATGTAAGCTATAGCCTCCTGTTACTGTATATCCAACCTGAGATAATATGTATGACACAACTGCCTTATATGTTCTTGTCAAAACATGACAATCTGTTATGTTATCTTTAAGATCTTTAAGTAAAAGATTCTTCACATTTACATTTTTGAACATAATCAAATGTGATCACTGAGGTTACGTAATAAATAATAATTAATAATCGTAATATTAACAAATTATGGATAACAGTACTTTTTGAAAGTTCCAGTGTCAAAACGAGAAATGGCTGTATTAATAACTTTTCATTTTGATTATTAATAAACCCCACTCTAACCATCAAAGCTCAGGGGAAACAGAAAGGCCTTAAGTCTGTACACAGAAGTGGACACAGTGCTTGTTGCAAATCTCAGGTCATATTGTAATTTGTTCCAAAGAGTAGGTCCACTGTGACCAAATGCACCCTTACCAGACCTAGATTTTATCTGAGAGGCTTCATTGTCTATGAGCAATGAGCAGGTCAGAGATGGATTTGGGAGGTAGACCAATCAGAGCCTTATAAATAGTAATACGGATTTATTCAATTCTGTCTTATAAGGGGGGCCAATTAAATGAGCCGAGCACAGGAGTAATGTGATTTTGTCCTGGTGAGCAATCTGGCTGCCTTCCAAAAGTTATTTGAGGTAATCCAGAAAAGAGGACTTGTAATGTAACGTAGGACAAATGCATGGAGCATTTTCCAGTGTCTTTCTGAGTTATTCATCTTTTTATAAAGTAAGTGTTGATCAAAGGCTATCATATTATTGTCTTTGCGAATAAATAAGGATAATGGGTATATCCATTAAAGATAAATTGCCCGGCACTTGTTGTACTCTATCCAGCTGATTATAGTTCACGGTTAGCCAGCTTTCAACTTAATATATGCCGTCGGGAAGAATGTTCATTTTCAGGAAATTTTAAATATATTTTTTTCAGGAAATGAAGACAACCTTATATTTTGAAAACAAAGCACGAGATAAACATCTCATAATTTGTAAATAAGAGTTGCCTTAAATCAATTCATTTCTCATACAGATTGTTGATGCTACTACTAGGTTTGTAATAAAGATATAGCTGCATTATGACATCAACACGATTACAGATTATCACTAATAGTCATAATAAATGATTCATTCTATACATTATTACACTATAGTCTAATAGTCATAATGAGTATGATTCATTCTACACATTACAACAACAAAGGTTCTCATGGGCAATGCTGGTGTTTATGGCATGAAAGTCACTCACACTTAACATGATCCCTAGCATCCCTATTCCCAGCATATCATAAGAGGCAAATATTCTGTGAAAACAGGTTGTGAGCTTGTAGATCGGCTTTTTTCACTATTTGACATAAAC